>NC_134714.1:108820555-109125833 GCF_049634645.1 Pelodiscus sinensis | reverse complement strand
GTTTTCTGTCTCTAAAAAAAATATACATCTCTAAAAAAAATATACTTGGTGCAAGTTTCCTGAATAAGGCAAAGTTGATTTTTTTTTCAGTGTTGTGAATGTTTTCCCTCCTTTCAAAGCCATGACTTCTAGCAGTGATAGAAAAACACTATGAACCATTGACTGGACTACACATGATTACATACTAGTAGGATATTTATAGGATAGTGATGGGCAGCTAAGAAAGCAATACTTTGCTACTTGTCTACGTATTAGTTCAGTATGGTAAAAATGTCTATGTAGTAAAAAAAAAGGACTCTTCATGGATTACAAAGACTGTTACATCATTACAGCTTCAACCATAACTGACTACTATGACAAATTCTTTCAGTTTCATGGCTAAATACAAGTCTCTCCTGAACCATGAACTGATGTCTGAATCACCAGTCTCCAGATAGGTTACATCCTGTTTGAGTGTTAGAGGCATGGTCTTAGTAAACTTGTAACAATTACATGAGAAAAACAGTTCAATAGAAATGTCAAAGGTGATCCTGATGCATAATAAATAAATTTAATTAATTTACTAAGACTATATGCATTTTAAGAGTTTATAACCATTTATACCAGGGTGCACAAGACTTTAATTTTCTTTGGTGTGTCACAGATTTTCATCAAATATTAAAAAGAGGGGATCCAGCACATAGGTTGAAGCTAGCTGTTCATGATTCAGTAGTGTGCACAAGGCCTCCAAATATTTCCTTATAGGCATATTTGGTTTTTTATGGTATTTATGAATATCAAACCCAAACATTTTATATTTGTATCTTTAAATAGTGTCTACAAAGCTGAGCCTGGCATTGTAGGGTTCCTTGGAGTGGTCAAGGTGGCCAGTGTAGGGCTTCTTGAGTCAGGGAAAGAGAGGGTAGGCCACATCCCCCTCAATGCACATAGGTATGTCCACATCTCCGACAGTGATGATGTGGTCAGGAAAAAAGTTCCGGCGTGCAGCTTCTGGAAAACACTGGAGTTGCGGAAGATGTTGGTGTTCCCTGACCACCTGAAGAAGATGTCTGTAAACTGGCTCTGGTGGTCCATGACAGCCTGCAGGACCATCAAGAAGTACCCTTCTGGTTGATGTAGACAGAAGCCTGATGATCTGGGGCCTGGATGGGGATGTGGGTGCCATCTGTAGCTCTCCGCAGTTGGGGAAGCCCATGTCAGCAAAGCTGGTGATGATGGCATCCACGTTGCCAAGGTGGACGACCCTGCACAGCATGATGGTGGTGTTGGCCTGCACCACCTGTAGAAGGAGATAGACAGACAAAAAAACAAACAGAGAATCAGAGGTTGCCCAGAGCCCTTGGGAGGTCCCTGAGCCCAAACCCCCTTTCCCCCTATATACACCAGGAGCAACCTCCCACTTGCCACATCCCCCAGCAGGACTTTATGGGGGAAGGACTAAAAAAACCTCCCGGGGAGGAGGTTTGCACCACCACCACCCCACGCCACTCTTTCCCTAGGGAACCCCATTCCAGCAGTCCATCATCCTTCTGGGACAATAGCCCAAGAATGCCATACCTGCACGAGCATGGCCCCGACGGTCAATCTCCACACATTGAACTGGTTCCTCACAGATCGGTAGCTGTCCGGCATGGCGAGCTTCCAGAGGGCGATGGCAACCCACTTCTCGAGGGGGATAGCAGGTCTCATATGAGTGTCCCATCACTTGAGGCCAGGGGCGAGCCACTCACAGAGCTCCAGAAAGGTGTTATTCCTCATCCAGAAATTCTGGAGCCACTGTTACTTGCCCCACCACTCCATGATGAGCCGGTCCCACCAGTCTGCACTGGTGTCCAGCTGCCAGAAGTGGTGGTGCTCGGTATGCAGGAGAGGGATCCAACAGCATGAGCTGCACCCACAAAGAGGTGAGGAGGGTTTCCCAGAGGAGTTGGGGGTTATGTTCCTGCAGCTCCTGGCAGGCAGCCTGCAGAAACTGCTGCATGAGGTTCAGCTCCGGCTCCATGTCTAGAGAACTGAGGTATCCATAAGGCTAACCACAGCAGGCAAAAGAAAAGGCTTTACTGTCCTTCACAGAGGTAGGCAAAGGAAAAAAGCCTGTGACAGCTGTACAGAGGGGGTCCCTTTAAGCATGAGCCTCAGATAGCCTCAGGCAGTAGCTCCAGGAAGTAACTGCTGCCCTGATGCCCTGCCTGAAAGGGCCTTTAATGTGAGTTAGTGTCCAATCAGTGTGGATGCTCTATTTCGAAATAGTTAAGTGCTATTTCAATGAGCTTTTGATGTGTAGATGCACTATTTCGAAATAAGCTATTTAGGAATATTTCTTCCGAAATTGCTTATTCCGAAATAATTGTGCAGTATAGCCTATGATGCCACAGAACTACTCGTTGTTTTTAAAATTACAGACTAACACAGCTACCCTTCTGAAACTTTTTAGCAAATACAAAAGTCCTTCTTCATGCAATATATAAAAACACATTATGATTATTTTTACACATAGTACTGCACATATTGAATGCCAGAAATAGCTTCTTTTAAAATACAGTATTCTTTCTAAAACTGCATTTATCTATTATCTTTAATCTTAGATTCTCAAAATATTTTATAAAGTAAGTAATTTTTTTAAAATTCAAAACTGCACGGTGTATGTGAAGTATAACAGGCACACACAGGGTGCATCTACACTGCACTGTAACTCAAAATAAGATATGCAATTTGAGCTCTGCAAATTACATATCTTATATCGATGGTATTTCAAAATAGCTTATTTTGTCATTTGGTGCTGTCTATACAGCACCAAATTTCAAAATATAGCACTATTCCGAAACATCCCTTGCTCCTCGTACAATGAGGTTCACAGGAACATTGGACTAGCAAGCCTGAAATAAGGGGCTTGCCATGAAGACGTGGGATTCCTATTTCGGGATATTCTGGTATCCTGAAATAGTGCTGCAGTGTAGACGTACCCATACTGATTGTTGCTAAGGGGGCCTGCAAAAGGGTTTAAAAAGTTTAGGGTAATTTATGGAGTCAATTTTTTTTAAAACATTTAATACAAAACTGTAATGTTTTCTTTCTTGTATGGCCTCTTGCTGGTTACCCTTAAGCAATCTTAAAGATAAACTAATTGTGATTGGAGCTGCTGTGAATTTTGCCCAGAACCTTAATCCAGTTAATGCAAGTACTATCGGATATCACCAGTGTCCTACACAGACACTTAGCATGAAATTCTCTTTCTACATTTATAATAAAAAAAATCAAACAAATAAACAAAAACCCAACAACAATATCAACAAAAACATTTGTTAATGGAGAAGGAATTCATCGGCTGCATTTATCAAAATATAGATAGTTCACATAGTCAAAAAAATAAAATTGGCCTCTTATAAAACCTGTTTGGTCTGAATGACTAATCCTGAATCTGTTATAACAACCTCCAATTGATTTTAAGTCTTCAGTACTTAAGTTACCTCAAACTTATTTTGATACACTCCAAAGCACCCACCTCGCTGTGACAGGGTGTTTGCCCTGCACTGGCCCTTTAGGGGCAAACCCCAGCCTGGAGCAGGGCCAGGGAGTTTAGCCCCAGCTGAGGCTGCCTTAGTGAATTAGGGCCCAGCTGGGAGCTCTATAAAAGCATGGGCAGCTGCTCCCAGGGGAGGGAGTGAGAGCCTGGCTGCTGAGGGAGGAGGAGGCTCCCTGGCGCTAGAGCAGGGCTGGGCTGGGCTGGGCTGGGCTGGGCTGGGGAGGGGAGGGGAGGGGAGGCAGGGCTAGGGGAGCTCTAGCCAAACAAGCCCCCAGCCTGCAGGGCCTGCATAACGGCCCAGTGGAGAAACAACTACCCCCAGAAGGGGGGCTCAGAGACTGACTTGGGCAGTGCCGGAGGGCAGTGTGTTGAAGAGGACGACGCGGCCTGGAAAAAAGAGGGGAAACACCACCGGAGGGAAGGTACCCTGCCAGTGAAAGGGGCGGATCCCACAGACAGATGGTAGACCCCCGCTACGGTGGTGAGTGAACCCCTCACACTCACCCAATCCCACTGTTTTGCTTCTTATAAACCCAGTCCTGTTCTGAGCATAAAGGCCTAATCCTGCACCACTGAAATAAACAAAAGCCTTACCATTGACCTGAAGAGGATCAAGCTCTTAATGTTAGGTGGTACTAAAATAACTAGGTGGTCAGAAACAATGGTTCATTAAAATTAAATTACTCCAGAATCTAATCCAACTAGAAGGATCAAATCAAAGCAAAGGTTCTTCCCTAACAACGATGACTGATATTTCTGTCAACAAAGGATTGTGGGGTACATATGGCGGGTAATAGAAAATTTATAAAAATGATTGAGACGCACTGTTCTAAGATTTCTTCTTCATCTGCATTCTTCACTGCAAAAAAGGCCTGATTATACTTCAACCAAGGAGAATGCTATTGTCAGTCACTTCTAGTATTGATTTAGGACAGGCATGTCCAAAGTCCGGCCCGCGGGCTAATTGCGGCCCGTGTTCCGGTTTAATACAGCCCCACAGGTAATTTGGCAATATCTATCTTTTATGGCCCCCAACGAATCCCCGAGCGCCGCTCAGGACTAAGGATGAGCTCGGGCGTGTTCGCAGCTCCACGAACCCGAACCCGCCGGGAAGCTGACAGTGCACAGCGCTAATCACAGGTACTGAGACATTTTCCTGGTCCACAGCTGCAGAGATCGGGAAATGTCTCAGTACCTGTGATTGGCGCTGTGCGCTGTCAGCTTCCTGGCGGGCTCGGGCACGTGGAGCTGCGAACATGCCCGAGCTCATCCTTAGACTCTTCACCACACACAGCCACAAAGGCAAAAGAATTCTTGTTGGGCAGTGTATTAGTGCTCGGACGAACACATTTAGACCAAAACCTCTGGCACTGCACTCACATGATCCCTTCCCCTTCTGGTCAATTTCAAAAATGGCGACTGTAAATAAGAGAAGGAAAGTTGACAGTGAGGGCTGCCGCTTCCAGGACAGGTGGAAAGTGGAATATTTCTTCACTGAAATACGGAATCACTGTGTTTGTCTGATATGCCAAGAGACTGTGGCTGTTTATAAGGAATTTAATGTCAAGAGACACTACCAGTCGAGACATAGCACATACGACAAGCTAACAGGCGCGACAGCAGTGAAAAGTTGAAGCAACTTGAAGCTGTTTTAATGTCACAACAGCGATTTTTCAGAAGAGGCCATGAGTCAAATGAAAATGCCACAAGGGCGAGCTATGAGGTGGCAACGTTAATTGCTAAAAATTGCAAATCTTTTGTTGAGGGTGACTTTATCAAAGAATGCGTTATGAAAATGGTTGAGGATATCTGTCCCGAGAAGAAGCAAGAGTCTGCCAACATTTACCTGGCTCGTAACACTGTAGCACGGAGAATTGAAGAGATTTCATCAGATATTAAGAGACAGTTGACAGACAGTTGACATCCAAAGGAGTGGATTTTGACTTCTTTTCAATAGCCTGTGATGAAAGCATGGACCTATCTGACACAGCTCAATTGCTGATTTTTATGAGAGGGGTGGACGATGAAATCAATGTGACTGAAGAGCTACTTGACCTCCAGAGCCTTATGGACCAAACAAGAGGAAAAGATTTATTTGTTTCTGTTAGTTCCGCCATAGATGACATGAAACTGCCTTGGAACAAAGTTACTGGGATTATTACTGATGGGGCACCTGCCATGGCTGGTGAACGAAGTGGATTATCAACCCTAATCTGTAACAAGGTGATCAAAGAAGGAGGGAAAGCTATTAAACTCCATTGTATCATTCATCAACAAGTTCTCTGTGCTAAACATCTCAAATTTTATTCACTCGAAAGCCCTGTGCCACCACCAGTTTAAACAGTTTCTACTGGACATCCAGGCTGAATACGAAGATGTTTTATATCACAACGATGTAAGATGGCTCAGTCGGGGGTCTGCACTGCAGCGTTTCTACTCTCTCAGAAAGGAAATCGGAGAATTCTTGCAAACAAAGGAACAACCAATGCGAGAACTATCCAATCCTATTTGGCTGGCTGATTTGGGGTTTCTAGTTGACATAACAAAGCATCTGAATGTACTGAACACGAGTCTTCAGGGGAAAGATGCAGCGGTGAACCAGCTTTATTCACACCTCAAAGCCTTTGGAACAAAGCTGCAACTTTTCATAAGGCAGTTGTCACAAACACAGCCCAATACCATACATTTTTCAGTGTTGCAGGAAATAATGAACAGTTTTCCACAGGACAATATCAGTGTGCAAACGAGCAGGTATGCAGCAGACATCGCATCTCTGGCTGGGGAGTTTAAATGGCGCTTTCAGGATTTTGCAGCTATTGAAAAGGAGATCAGCCTTTTCTCCTCTCCATTCTCTGTTGACCCCGATGATGCTCCAGATCAGCTGCAGCTCAAGCTCATTGAGCTGCATTGTGACAGCGAGTTACGCAGTCGTCACCAACAGCTCTCTCTTGTGAACTTTTACCGCCAACTGGATAAGAGCCGGTTTCAAGAGATTTGAACATTGGCTAAGAAAATGCTGAGCCTGTTTGGCTCAACATATATGTGTGAGAAGACATTCTCTGCTATGAACTTTAACAAGAACCGCGTGAGGACAAGACTAAGTGACTCTCACCTGCGTGACATTTTGCGCATCAAAACCACTGCCTTTGAACCAGACCTAGCCTATGTGCTGCAGTCCAGATCTCAGTTTCACCCTTCACATTAGTGCAGGCAAGTTTTTTTTTTTTCAATTGAGATGAATACATTGTAAAATCTCAGTTAATGTCAGTTGGTCTAAATCAGTTATAAATATATTTGGACACAACATGTATACTTGGTGTTATGTTCCTGTTCATATTTTTTGAACTTAAAAGTTGACAGACAACCTTTATTACCAATAATATGTAATGTACTTTACAATGTTCCTGACATATATTTCAGCTTCCTGGATTTTTTTTTATCTGGCCTTCAGATATGAAAGGCAGAGTGATTTAATACCTGTTTAGATTTGTCATCCATGTGACGAAATGAAAAATATGCCGTTTGCAATAAACTTTGCATAAAATAGTTAATTTGCATTTAATTTTAATGGTTCAAAGAATGTCAGGCAAAATGGTCGGCTGTCACGCATGTTCACTTCATCAAATCTGGCCCTCTTTGAAAAAAGTTTGGACACCCCTGACTTAGGAGGTGCTTTATTTCTCAGAGTCTGAAGGTTTTTTCTCCACAGGACTCAGACACAAGGAGTCCAAACTTTAAATGAACTAATATCTCAGGCTTCTCATCATTAGATTACTAGATTGTCACACACTTCGTTCTTAAGAATGCATACCAAGTGACTTTGTCATCCAGCATCTTATCTTATCACAGGAGCTTTATTTCCTTCAGAAGTTTAATAAATTTAAAGTATTTTAAAGTTACAAAAGACCCACTTCATCTTTGCCCACGAAAGCTTATGCTCCTACACTTCAGTTAGTCTATAAGGTGCCACAGGACTCCTCGTCGCTTTTGCAGATTCAGACTAACACGGCTACCCCTCTGATACTAAAGTTACAAAAACAAGCTATAAAAATATACCACTGTTTTATATGATGTAATGCATCAAAGACTGGAAAACAAAACATAACAGATAGCAAGGTCTGTCAAAGGTCAATGCCATAAATGAGACATTTGTTACAACAAAAGAATATGATTTTATACAGACTCCCACACATACAATGTCATAATTTCTTATGATAGATAGTATCTTCTTGCCCTAGTCCACTATTACTGAAACAATGAGGTTTATTCCATGCCATCACAGATACGTGTCTGTGGGGTCTTTCTTTGGAAAAGACTGAGACATATTTGGGTTGGTGAACTTCCCCTTTGTTATTTCTTCCCCAAAAGCAAGCCTTTTAGTCTCCCTGAGCACACAGACAGGATTTGTTCCCCCTAATATTAACAGTCAGATCTGAGCAATAGTTGCAGGTTAAGCAATATGCTGTTTATTTTAGAAAGCACTTGTGTAGCTTTTGGTATGGAAGCAGTGCTATTATGAGTCATGAGCTATATGTTACAAAAGTTAAAGGTTGGTAACTGTACGCTGTTAGCAATGTGCCAGTACCTCCTTGCTCAAAGCCATCTGCTCTTCTGTGGTTGCCTGGAAGTACCTGTGTATTGCCTATAAGAATAAATGTTTTATCTTTCCAGGATCAGCACTCAAAAACTTACCCCACGATGGCTTTCTCAACTTAGTTCAAACTATATCATACCCAAGCATAAGAGTTTGCCCTCTTTCTTGGCTCTCCTTAAAATCATAAGATTAGGCATCTTGCAAGGCTAGTCGTAAAATGTGAAATCATGCCCCCATTGATGTCAGCGTGAGTTTTTCCATTGATTTCAATGGACCACCATTTCACCCAGAATCTCCCCTAATTTTCAGAAATGCAGTATATAAGGGTACATCTACACTAAAGAGGAGGATCGATGCTGCTGCTGCTGCTGCTGCTGCTGCTGATGATGATGATGATGATGATCTTCCAGGGTTTGAATTAGTGGTCTAGTTAAGACATCTAATTCAAATTGAGAGGGGCACTTCAGCTAATGCCGGTAACCCTCCTTTCATAAGGAGTAAGAGAAGTTGAAGGAAGAGAGTTCAACCTTTGGCTTCCTGCGGTGTAGACCATGCCAAAAGCCAAGTTAAGCTACTTCAACTTCAATTAACAATTAATTCAGGTATCAGAGGGGTAGTCGTGTTAGTCTGAATCTGCAAAAGCAGCGAGGAGTACTGTGGCACCTAATAGACTAACCAAAGTGTTGGAGCATAAGCTTTCATGGGCAAAGAAGTAGGTCTTTGCCCACGAAAGCTTATGCTTCCACACTTCGGTTAGTCTATTAGGTACCACAGGACTCCTTGCCGCTTTTGCAATTAATTCAGCTATGCAGTTAACGTAGCTGAAGTTACGTATCTTAATTCAATTTTGTCCCATAGTTTAGATATATCCTAAGGGAACAGTGGTCAAAGGAGACTGAAATAGGAATAGAAAGCTGTCAGCACACCAGGGCTACAACTACACTGCAGCTTTTGCAGGCAGTGAGTATGCAAATGAGGAGTGGATTAGCATATCACCATACCTCATTTGCACACCATTTTTGCCTGGGAGAGGCAAAAGGATCTTGTGCAAAACAGGGTTTTTGAGCAAAAAAAAAACCCTGTCCACACTACTGTTTTTCTGCAAAAACCCTTTGCACAAAAATGGTGTGCATAGATTATGCAAATGAGGTGTGGTGATATGCTAATCTGCGCCTCATTTGCATCGGCTCTTGCAGCAAAAGCCCCAGTGTCCACGAAGTCCAGCTATAGAAGGCTGGCAGTTGAGGAAGAGTGCTGTTAATCCAGTCAAGAAAAGAAGCAGGGAACTGCTCCTGTCTCATCACCCTCTTATTTTAACCCCTGTATGACAGTGCTTTCCATGGCTCAAGCACCATATATTGTTTGTATTGAACTAGAAACATAACATACAACAAGTAGCTCTTTCTCAACAGATGGTGTATGTGCATCTTAGGCTAGATATTTGCTGACTATGTGTTGTACGTAACTGCAATCATGTATATTAATGCTTATCTATAAACTATAGTACATCAGAAATATAAAATGCAAATGCATCATTTGCATATTAACACTGTTGTTTGAGAACCATTGTATTAGTTGCCTTTGATCCCCAGTCAGTTTTTCTGTATTTTATGACTCAGAGCTAGGATGGCTGAATTCCTTCTCTTTCTCTAGGCTGATATTTGATTTCCATATTATACAATTATGTTTTTTAGAAAGCAGACATGTATTCATGTTCTGAAATTATTCTGATTATCAAGGTGCCACGTACAAAGATATGCATAAGAAAATATTATGAGTCATCTAAAGTGTTCTAGACTATGAAAATAGAAGCTTTAGAATTGTGGGATCATGTAGCTTTACCACTCTTCTTTTATTTTGTAATTTCTGTGACCCATAATATGAGTCATTATAATTGCTGAACAGCTTCCTGTCTAGTGAAAAATCTTTTTTTATTGAATTTCTGCAGATAAATTATATTAATTATATACTTGTATTAAGTCTATTTTAAAGTATACTTACAGTTATGCACTGTACATACACACAAACTGTAAATCCAACAATCCCTTCTAAGTCTTAGCATTAATAGCTTTTGTGAAGTGGATGCATCTGACACAGCCACCTTTTGAACCACTGGCAACCTGCTTCTGGTCTCATTTATCAATGAAAGTCTCATTCCTCGTGGCGATAACCTCCAGTGAGGGTGAGTGAACTCGCCTCACTGATGGCTGATCCCCCTTATACAGTGTTCACTAAAGATAGGGTGATACATATTTAGTGTTCACTAAAGATAGGGTGATACTTCGACCACACCCTAAATTCCTCCCCAAAGTCCTTTCGCCCTTTCATGTCAATGAACCTATACACTTACCTGCATTTTTTCCCAAGTCTCATGCCAATCCAGTTCAAGCAGCTTGGCACATTCTGGATGTCCGCAGGGTGCTTGCTTTTTATCTTGACCGCACCAAACCCTGGCAACATTCCCCGAGACCTTTTTTGTCCTATGCGGAACGGTCCAAAGGACAGGCGGTCTCATCACAGAGGATTTCTAAATGGATCTCTTCGTGCATCCGAACATGTTATGTACTTTACAACAACACTTACCTGAAACGATTACAGCACATTCCACCAGGGCGATGTCCTCCACTACCGCCTTCCTCAGCAACGTCCCTCTACAGGATATCTGTAACGCTGCAACCTGGTCCTCGGACCATACTTTTGCACAACATTATGCTCTCTTCCACAATTGTAGCTTCCATGGCAGTAGGACAGGCAGTACTGTCCACAGTGACTAATACAGGGCTCCAAACCCACCTCCTCGGGTCGACAGCTGCTGTGTAGTCACCCAGAGTGGAGCACCCACGGGGACCTCTCGAAGGAGAAGGAAGAGTTACTCACCTTGTGCACTAACGGTGCTTCTTGGAGATGTGTCCCCGTGGATGCTCCACTACCCTCCCTCCTTCCCTGACTCAGAGCCCTTGGTTCTGATGGGTGCAGAAGGAACGGAGGAGCCGAGAACTGTCACAGGAGAAACTCAGGAGGAAGATTGTGAATCTGTGAGCATATCTTGCAACTAAAATTTGTCTGTCTTTAGTTCTGTCTCCCCTTGCTGCTATGCTATCGTTGAAGGAGCTGTGCTAACTGAAACGTTGGGGGAATTAGTCAAAGCTCCGCACATTCTGTTAGGTTGCCTTTTCTGGCCTACCAATCAGAGCGGAAAGCGCCCTGGCTCCATAGAGTCTGCTTTCCTCCTGTGCTGCTATCTGTTATGTGAGTAGCTTGCACAGGAGCATTGCACTCCCTCATGGCCCCATACTAGCTGGGTCACTGGTTGCCTGGAGATGAGCATTTTAATAGATGGCTTTATTGCTAGTTTGTTTCTTTTTTACCTACCATGTATAACAAACACACTTATGTAATTCTAAAATCCTAGTCTGCTAAACCTATGTTATGTTCAAAAAGCGTCTAAAGTTTGGACTTTAAAGGTCTAATAATGTTTTTTTTACTTCCATTCATGTGCTTCCTAAGCACAGGAAATAATGTTATCAATACAGAGATGAATGGGGAGAGTCTTGGCATAGTATAGCATTTTGTAGAACTAATGTGGTTTTGTGAAAAGAGCGGAAGTATCTGACTATTGTTCTATTATTGTAGGAGGTGTAGGGAAGTCTGTTGGGAGTAATTTATTGCTGTAGGAAGTTATTACAAAACAGCATTATTGCAAAGACTACAGAAGTACTTACTGAAGTGAAAAAAGTAAAACCTGAAAGCTTTTCAGCCCACTTTATCAAAATATTTACAGCTTCCATTTCAATGCAGATGGAACAATTTTGAGTACAAGGAATTTTTCTGTATTAAATTCAATATTATTCATCACAAATCTTAAAAAACCCCAAACAGGTTAGCTTATCGTAATTGTTCATAGGTCTTGTGTTAAACTTTTTGTGGGATCAATCTGTAAGTATAGTATCAAGTTTACATAGAAGAGAGAACTTCAGATGTTAAAATAAATAAATTTGCCATCTAGATTACAATAATCTAGAGCAGATAGAGTACTATTATTATGTGAGTACTATTATTATTTGAGTGACTAGCTCTGTAGCAGTCACATGCCTGTTTAATCTTTTTTATACAGTATTTTTGTCTCTCTTGACGTATCTGATTTATGAATATTATATTAGACTTCTTTGAGTCCGTTTTGAAATGTAGACAGAGAGAATCAAACACTTTTATTCAAAACACAACTGTCGGCAGACTTGATGGTATCAGTCTAGTTCTCAATAGACAAGAGTACAAATCACCTCCATTACTAGCTCTACTTCACAGTTTGAGCACAGAGACCATGGACTGATTGGGTATGAAGACATGCTTCAGGAGGGTCCCTCTACAATAGGCTTAAAGCATATTGATAAAGTAGAGCAAGAGACCTAGTTCTAGTGCTCTATTTTTGCTGGGCCTCAAAAAAAAGCTTCAAGGACGAGTGGTCCTGTAGCACCTTAGAGACCAACAAAATATATAGATGAGCTTTCACGGGCACAACCTACTTCTTCAGATGACAAACGTGGAGCAAGCAGCATGGAGGAGCAAATATAAAGCAGAAGGAGAGGGGAAGGAGGAAAAAAATCTGTCAATCATAGTGTCTGAACTAAATGAGGCTAATAGAGTGGGCTGTAAGTTTCTGATACTTAACTTTTGATGTCATTTGGGTACTGCATATAATGGCCCACCCGAGAAATGTCTTTGTTCAGTCTCTAGCTAAATGTGTCAAATTTGCATATGAAGGTCAGTTCCACAGTTTCTCTTTCTAGTTGGTTCCTGAAATTATTCTGTAAGAGCATAGCCACTTTTAGATCCATTAGTGAGTGCCCAGGCAAGTTGAAACGTTCCCCAACAGGTTTCTGTGTGTTACCATTTCAAATATCTGATTTATGTCAATTAATCCTGTGTCGTAGAGATTGTCCAGTTTGGCTAATATATATGACAAAGGGGCATTGCTGGTACTTGATCGAATACATTATGTGATATATACTGTTAGTCCCTCCTCGCCCTTGCTTGAGATCAATGGGAAAAAGTATTCTTGCACCCTTTTCTGTCCTGGTTGCCTGTGCAGATGCCATAGCAGCACAAGCATGGATCCCATTTTGCAGCAAACCATTGTGATGCTGATGGCTGCTTTGGTGTGCCTAATAGCACCGTACTTCGAGAGCGTATGCATATCTCTTCACCAAGGAGAGGACGAGGACGAATCTTGGGTTGGAATGGAGTCACTGATCATGGAAGCCCTGGTGCTGAGGCAAGCACAGCTGCTAGTCAGTCCTGTGGATGCAGTGGAACAACAGTTCTGGCACCGTGAGACAAGCACAGACTGGTGGGACAATTAGCAGTGGCTGCGAAACTTCCGAATGTGCAAGGCCGCTTCCTTGGAACATTGTGAATGGCCTCCCCTCACCCTGAAATGCAAGAATACCCAAATGAGACCCACTCTGACCATGAAGAAGCATGTGGCAGTAGCTTGCAACACCGTTCAGTGGATTATCAATTCGGAGTGGGGAAATCTACAGTTGGAGGCTGTTGTTTTACAAGTAGCCAAGGTGATCAATACCATTTTGCTATGGAAGACTGGGACTCAGGGAAATGTGGATATCATAGTGGAGGGCTTTGCCATGATGGGGTTTCCTAACTACCATGGAGTGATAGATGGAACACACGTCCCCATCTTGTCCCCCGGTCCCTTTGCCAAGGAGAACATAAAATGCAAGGGGTACTTCTCCATGGTGCTGCAAGTGCTCGTGGATCACAATGGCTATTTCACCAACATCAAAGTGGGATGGTTGGGAAAGGTGCATGAAATGTGCATCTTTAAGTACTTCTGCCTTTTCAGATACATGCTGGAACTTTTTTCCCAGACAGGAAAGTCAGACTCAGAGGTGGAAATACCAATTGTGATCCTTGGCAACCCAGCCTACCCCTTGCTTCTGTGGCTCACGAAGCTGTACACAGGCAGCCTGGACCCCAGTAAGGAGCATTTCAACTACAGGCTGAGCAAGAGCAGAATGGTGGTTAAATGTGCTTTTGGATGTTTAAAGAGTAAATTCAGGAGTCTCCTGACTAAATTGGACCTCAGTGAAAGCAACATTCCCTTTGTGGTGTCAGTCTGTTCTTTCTCTCACAAAGATTATGGAGCACAGGGGGAAAGTTATCTGGCAAGGTGGGGGTGTGGGAGCTGAGGCAGAGTGCCTAGACACAGGCTTTGAGCAGCCAGACACCAGAGTGATAAGGAGAGTACAGTGCGGGGCAATGCAAATCAGAGAGGCTTTGAAGGACAGTTTTATGAATGGCCTGTTTTGAGACTCATGCACATTGCCCTGAACAATGTTTAGGGAAAACAGCAGAGCAGCCAGAGGGAGGAGGGGTGCTCAGAAACACACAAAAGACATCCTTTTGCCTTCCAAGGTCCTGGAGGATAAGGCTTCCCTTGAATTCTCCCATGTCCTGGGGCCCCGGCAGACCCTGGTCAACCTGCGGGTGGATGCTATGGAGTTGGGGAAGGAGGGAACGTTATTTTGCTTGGGTGGATGGAGTTCTGGGAGGAGGCCTTCTTCAGCCATGCAGCCAGGCACTCCATCACTGTTCTCAGGGAGGCAAAGCTGCCATCTTGTTGCCTCGCCTGCAGCTACCTGCATTCTCGTCTCTCCTGGTGTTTCACAATCCTGTCCTGGTGCTCTGCCCACATCTCCTCCACAAGTGTATCCATGCAGTCCATTTGCTCCTTTAACATATCCTCCTGTTTTCTCCTGTGGATCTGTGCCAGGTGGACAGCTTGGGGGAGTACACAGTGAACTGGCCACAGTTCCTGCTGTAATGAAAAGTTACAAAGGCACACATTATAGGAGATACATTGTGTTAAACCTACCCCATATCTGTTAACGTATAGTGAAGGTCTCTGTAAATGCAATGGAGATGTTCTGTGCAAGCTCAAATTTTTGCTTTAAAGCAGCCACTGTACAGCAGGTGCAGAGTTTTCAGGGGATCAACTGGACTCACGCAGTTCGGAGGCAGGCAGGCACGATAAGGGGGAGATGGAGTTTGGCCATGCTGGAGGGACAGGGTAGTGTCCAGCACACATGGCTTCCCAGGACAGTGCTGCTCTCCCAGCCCGCAGGAGCCTGCAGGCAGATGGGGAGAGGGATCGGGGCAGGGTGGCTTCCCTCTCTGTCCAGCACACACTGGGTTCAGCACATGCGGGTTCCCAAGGAGAGTGCTAATATCTTCCCTTCCTCCTTCATCCATGTTGCCATGAGAGAGATCAGTCTTCTCCAAATCACACAGAGTGATTGGGCGTGGATGCTGACTGAATGTGACCATAAACCTAGGCCTTATGCTGCACTGCTTTGTTGTTCAATGACAACAAACCACTTACTGGTAGCTTGACATGGGAAGGTGTCCTACTGTGGAGTGTCGAATAAGGCTGGCTACCCCAAAAGCCTTGTGGGAAGGATCAAAGAGTTCCTATCTGAGAGCTTCATAGATATATGCAAGGAAGAGTCTTGCTCCATCTGCAGACACATAACAAGCTGTTCCAAGGCCTCTGCACTATGTAAGCACAGAGCACACCGCACATCACTCCCAATTGCCTTAACCCACTTGTAGTAAGAAAATAATGGTGAACTCACCAGAAGTGCCTTCCCTCGGGTCGGTGGTCGACTGGGAGACATCCTGGGAGGAGAGGACTGGCTCCAGCATGATAAACAGTTCTTGGCTCTCACTGATTGCTAGCTGGCCATTCTCTCCTCCTCCTCCTCCCCCTCTGCAACCGTACTGTCCTCCACGCTGATGCCAGGAGTGTCTTGGCCTGACTTCACGGTCAAGCTCAGGAAGCTGGTCAGGTCCCCCCAAGAATCGCATCCAGCAGATTGTAGAACTGACATGTGTGATGCTGCGCTAGACCATCCATTCACCTCCTTTGCCTTGTGGAAGGACTGCTTCAGCTCCTTTGTTTTGAGTGTGCATTGCTGGGCATCCCTGGAATATCCTTTGGCCTCCAGGCAGCTTACAATCTTCACATAAATGTCTGTTTCATTTGCTGGTTCAGAGCTCAGAAAGAGTGGGTTCCTCTCCTCATGCCTCAATGAGATCCAATATCTCCTGGATATTCCACACTGGTGGACCCTGGGAACTGGAGCCTATCGGACTTGAAGTATTTGAAATAATAGAAGTATTAGAAGTCATGGCCATAGTGTCCTGCTCACTCTGAGATGTGCTCACAATGCTGGACACATGGGAAATGAAATTCAAACTTTTGTGGAGCTTTTCCTGTTCATCTGGAGAGCAGTAGAGGTACAAGTTCTGGCCAGAGCAGAGCACTGTGGGATGCCTCCTGGAGGCTAATAGCCTCGACTTTCATCAGTGCAGGAAGTACATTCTTCTACTTGACCAGGCAAGGTCGGGAGTAACATTATTCCTTGTGAAATCAGGAGTAACCAACAGTGACTTCAGTGCCTCTTAAGGCTGATGAGACAGGTTTGGTAGTGTGGACACATTGTTTAGAAAATTGACCATATGCAGCTAAAAAATTCAGTGTAAACTCCTACACTGCCCCTGTTTTGCACAAAAAACATGAAAATATGAAAATGAGGTGAAGCATGGACTATCACAGTTCCTCATCTGCATAATTAATGAGGCTCAGTTTTTGCGCAAGAGGCTTTTGCACAAAAAGGAGCTGTCTACATGGCTCCTTTTTGCACAAAACCCCCTCTTGCGCAAGAGCCTCTCTTCCTGGAAAAAAATGCAGAACAGCTCTTGCGCAAAATCCTCTTGTGCGAAAAGAGCCTAATTAATTATGCAAATGAGGTGCGGCGATATTCCATTCTTCGCCTCATTTGAATATTTTTTGTGCAAAACGGGGGCTATGTAAACATAGCGCTAGTGTAGACCAGGCCTAATGCACTAACAGCAACTTTAGTTTTCAGTTGGTAATTAATTTGGCATCAAATTAATAACCCTTCCATAAATTAAACCAATTTTTTCTTCACAGAAATGAAGAAAACATCGACGTTGTATTTTAACATAATTGATAACACCAATTTTCTGATTAATTCATGATATTCATTGCTAACTGGAGTTTTCTTCTCAATTTTCAATAGAAAAATTGTGTGATTCTCAATTTGTTACATTTGGTTAACAAAGACTCCATATTAAATTTTACTACAGTTTCATTGTTTTCCCATTTTGTCGTTGATTTCCTTTAGTACATTTAGTATTCTTTGCTGAGTAGCATACTGTATGAAAACTCAAGCTTAACTACAGTTTGGCAGATATAATACTTAACACACTGAGTACTCACAATAAAAGAAAATATTTCCACTCTGGCATGTAGCTGTAGCTGGAAACCTCTAACTGTACAGTCTGCTCCTAGATTGTTTCTGCATCCACATCTGTATCTGCAAAAATGAGCCAAGGATATTCGCGTCTACATGCACAGATGAGGAAACCCACAGATAAAAAGCGGATATCCACGGATTTGTAGGGCTCTAGTTACCTGCAGTGTTCATACTGAAAAAGGAAATAAAAGTAAAAAAACACAAAATGTCTCAGTAGAACGGTAAAATGGAAGAACAAAATCCATTTTTGGCATAACTCCATTATGTATTATTTATATAGCAATAGTACCTAGAGATCCATACTGAAATCAAGGCTCCATTGTGTAAAGTGCTGTAAGTAGTTAAGACATAACACCATGCCTTGAGGATTTTATGGTATGATCCAGGATAAAAGAAAAAAGCATTAGTGTCCCAATTTTAGACTGACACACAAAGATAAAAGAGCTTGCCAAAAGTCACACAGGAAATCTGTGAGAGAGGTAGCAATTGAACTGACATCTAGTGCCTTACCCACAAGACCATCCTTCCTCAACACTTGTTTACAGTTTTGAGTTATCTGTATTGTGAAACAGCTGGAGTGCAGTTATTAGTTTGCAGACTGAAAACCCCTTCCATGAAGAAATTCAAAGATTTTAATAAAAATGAAATATTATAAACATCTGATACATTAAACAGATATCATTCTTTTAATATATTAGAAAGTGGTGAAAGCACCTTCACGTGAGATAATTAAAACTAGCATAGGCAAAATATATTTATGGAGGTAGCAATTCTGTATTGAGTGAGGGGATGGAATGGATAACCTAACTGATCTTTTCCAACTTTAACTTATCTAATTCTATGTGGTTTGCCCTGAATATTTTATTCATAATCTTCAATGCTTTGCCTACAAAATTGTGATTTTTAAAATGTAAAAACTCTAATCTGTGTATGCCCATAAGATACATGGATGGCTGTCTGATTTGTGTGCACACAAACCTAAGATTTTCATGAGCAAAAGCTTGTGCTTGTTTTAGAGGTACTTGTGTGGCAGTATTTAATATGTAGAATTCAGTGAGAAGACTAAGACCTGAATTCACATAGGTCTGCTGATGGGGGGATGAGGGACAAAAAAGGCAACTGCCCCAGGCCCAGATTCAAAAGGGCAGTAGCACCAACAGCACCCAGGCACCCACAAACTATAGCGCCACCAGAAAGATGCACGGTGTGCTGCAGAAAGAGCTGGGAGGTGGCACGGTGCACTGCAGAGAGGGCTGGGAGGTGGCACGGTGTGCTACAGGTGGCACTGTAGACTGGCATTCTGCATCCCTTCTGCCCAAGGCCTCACCCCTTCTGGGAGCGCAGAGTGACCCCCCCACAATCTTGTCAAGGGGCCTGGCATGGCTGTTGGCTCTGCTGGATGCACATATGACCCAGTGCTAAAGAATTTTGTTTCTGTAAGCTAGAACACATTGAGGACAATACCCATGGGAAAGAGCGGGGCGGGGGGGAACCCTTTGATTTGCTCTCAGATTTTGCACATGCCTTGGGTATAAAAAGTGCCAAGAGACCCAGTGAATTTTCTCAGAGGACCATAGACATGACAATGAAGAACAAGGCAACTATAGTACACCCCACCTCACAGGACCATTCTTAGGCATACAAAGCATACATGGCTGCACAGTGCATCCAAAAATTTGAGGTACCACTAAACAGCCAGACTAGGTAACAGGGGTCACAAGGGACTTGGAGGGAGCTGAGGAGGGAGGGGAGAGAGTATATGTACCTCACCTGCAAGGGATTCACCTGTCTGTCATAGTGAGGTGGGACAGGTAGCTTGCCTCAGTATCCTTTGCCTCGTTCTTCCCCTGTTCCAGGACTGCAAGTCCAGACTGCTTAGGACTGGGCATACTAGGTCCCCCCAGCACAAGGCACAGTAGACAGGAGGCTGCTGCAAGGGACTCGGGCTTTGGTTTACCCTCACTGGTCGCAGCTGGACACTGACCCCTTCCCTGTGCTGGGCCAGTGGGCTTCCACCTGATCCCAACCAGCTCTCCTCACTCTCTCCTCAGCTGACCCACTGAAGGCTCCAGCCTCCAGCTCTTTTGCCCCAGGTTGGGGGACAGGGAGCCCAGAGCAACACAGCCAGTAACTGGCAGCACAGCAGCCCAGTAGAATCCTTTCCTGGTCCCTGCCTGCTTACACTGCTCTGTCTCTGGGGCCAGGAGAAGTGAAACTTCCACATAAGTTGGGGGGTGGGGTGGGGGAGCAGAGCCAAGTGGGAGAGGATGAGCACTCACTGTGCTGCGTTCCTGTGGCTAGTGCGGAGATCGTGGACATTGGAGGCTTCCCCCCAAAGCTCAATGAGGTCCACGATCTCTGCACTAGACCACGCGGGCGCCCACATCTTGCGGCCCCAGGCAGGCTCCTGGGAGCCACCAGGCTGGTCCCGGGAAGAGGGGGAGGGCTGGGTGGCATCGGGTGGCTGGCTCATGGGTGTCAGGTGCAGGGTGTGCTGGCACGGGTGCTGGCAGCCTTGCAACTGGCACAAACTGTGTAGCCAGCCCGTGGCCCTTTAAGGGCTCCGGGGCCGTGAGGGGGGCAGACAAGTTTGCCTGGTGTTGGCCAGAGTGGCCACCAGGGCAAGCTAGGAAGGGCTAGCCTCCCACTAGTTCGAATTAAGGGTCTACACAGCCCTTAATTCGAACTAGTAAATTCGAACTAGGCTTAATCCTCGTGGAATGAGGTTTACCTAGTTCGAACTAAGCGCTCCGTTAGTTCGAATTAAGTTCGAACTAACGGAGCGCTAGTGTAGCGCCTATGAAAGTTAGTTCGAACTAACGTCTGTTAGTTCGAACTAACTTTGTAGTGTAGACATACCCTAGGAGACTATGGCTGTGTCTACACTGCACCCCTTTTCCGGAAAAGGGATGCAGATGAGACAAGTCGGAATTGCAAATGTAGTGGGGATTTAAATTTTCCCCGCTTCATTTGTATAAACATGGCTGCCGCTTTAAAATCAGGAATAAGGGACCTTTCGGAAAAGGCTTTATTTTCCGAAAGATCCCCGTCTAGATTGGCGCTTTTTTCCGGCTAAGCCCCGAGCCGGAAAAAAGTGGCAGCCATGTTTATACAAATGAAGCGGGGAAAATTTAAATCCCCGCTTCATTTGCAATTCCGACTTGTCTCATCTGCATCCCTTTTCCAGAAAAGGGGTGCAGTGTAGACACAGCCTATCGGTCTGTCTCCCAGAGCCTCTTGGAGTGTAGTATCCTGTTCCAGTATAGGTTGTAGTTTATTGATAATGCGTTGGACGGGTTTAAGTTGGGGGCTATAGGTGATGACAAGTGGTGTTCTATTGTTGGTTTTCCTGGGTCTGTCTTGAAGTAGATGGTTTCTGGGTATTTGTTTGGCTCTTTCAATTTGTTTTTTTTATTTCTCTGGGTGGGTAATTGAAGTTTATAAATGCTTGGTAGAGATCCTGAAGTTTCTGGTCTCTTGTCAGTAGGATTAGAGCAGATGCGATTGTATCTAAGGGCTTGGCTATAGACAATGGATAGTATGGTGTGTTCTGGGTGGGAGCTGGAGGCATGTAGGTAACTGTAGGAGTCAGTGGGTTTTCTGTAGAGAGTGGTGTCTAATTTGCCATTTGTGATTTGTTCTGTGGTGTCCAGGAAATGGATCTCTCTTGTAGAATGGTCCAGGCTGAGATTGATGGTGGGGTGTAAGTTGTTAAAGTCTCTGTGAAACGTATCCAGTATTTCTTGGCCATGGGTCCAGATCATAAAGATGTCATCGATGTAGCGTAAGTAGAGAAGGAGTAAAAGGGGATGGGATCTGAGGAAATGTTGTTCTAAGTCAGCCATAAAGATGTTAGTGTATTGTGTGGCCATGCGGGTACCCATGGCTGTGCCACTGATCTGGAGGTATAAGTTGTCACCAAATTGGAAATAATTGTGGGTGAAAACAAAGTTACACAGGTCTGCTACCAGATTGACAGTGGTATCCTCTGGGATAATGTTTCTAATTGCTTGTTATCCGTCTTCATGTGGAATATTGGTGTAGAGCAGTGTTTCCCAATTGGTGCTCCGGGGAATCCTGGGGTTCTGCAAAGCAAAACTAGGGGTTCCCAGAGGAGCCGGCACTCCCCTGCTCCCTCTGAAAGAGAGAGAGCTGGCTAGCCAGCAGAGGCATGGGCAGCGAGTTGTATGGGCTCGTGGTGCCCAATATCCACCAATATTTGGAACTGGAATGGGCCCCGGCCCCCCCCCCCCATGAATCTCCCACCCCGGTCCCAGACTGTCTCTCCCCTGTCCCCGTCCCCGCCGTGCGCAACCTACACTGAGCTCCCCCTTGCTGGCTGCTGCTGCCCTGCACGGCGTTCTCAAACCGGTAGGCGGGGAGATGCCCGGGTGTGACGTAACATCACGGCCCAGGATTTTAAAACTGCTGGGTGCTGCGTTGCACCGTATGGCTGAGTTGCAGGTTCAGAGTCCGGGGATGGAGTGCAGACTCCAGTCCCACAAAGTGGAAGGCAGAAGGTAGGGGAAGGGGAAGGGCTGGGAGAGGAAGGGGCTTGTGCAGAGGGGGAGGGAAGAGGGAGAAGAGAGGGAAAGGCACCAAAGGGACAGGGTAAAAGAAAGACAAATGCCAGGGGGCCAAGTGCAGACAATGAGGAAAAAGGCAGGAGGGGAGGTGTCAGTGGGAGGGGGGACAGGGTGATGCTGGGAGGGAAGAGGGTAAGGGCATTGGGGGCTAGACGGGGGACAGTGAGGTGCTTGGAGAAGGCTTGAAAGAAGGGGTGGGCATGAGGAAGGCCAGGATGGAGCAAGTCATGTGTGAGGGTACAGAGGGCATGAGGGGCATGAGGGAAATGGGGGCAGAGGGTGGTGAGGAGGTGGGCATCAGGGAAAGAGGAGAAAGGAGGCAGGGGCAGTGAGGCAAGGGGGAGGCAACAGGAGGGTGCAGGAGTAAGAGAAGGTGCAAGTGCCAGGGGATTCTGGGGGTGAAGCAGAAGGGCAGACACCTCAGGGGAGGGACCAGCACTAGAGGAGAGAGGCAGGGCAGGTGTGTAGAAGGAGGTGTTAGAAGAGGGGATGAGGAGGGGTAGCTCACATGATCAGAGTGGGGCTACTGGAGGAGTGGGCACAGGGAGGAGAGAAGGGCTGGTGGAGGGGGGCAGGTTGCAGGAGGGCTGAGGGCAGTGAGAAGGGCAGGAGTCAGGACAGCAGAGGAGAGTGAGGAGTTGGGAGGCAGCAGGCACCAGGGGAGCTAATGGAACAAGGGAAGGAGACATGGCAGCAGAGAGAAAAGGTAAAGGTTTAAAAATATTTATTAATAACTTGGGTGCCACAGTGGTACATCCAAACAAGCACATGAACTCAGTACTGGTGCACAACACAAAATCCATTTTGCTCATGCGAGGAAACTCTTAGGCTATGTCTACACTGGCGGTTTCTTGTGCAAGAACATCTTGCACAAGAGTTCTTATGCAAGAACAAGTTCACATTGCCATGTGCGAGCTGTGCTTTTGCACAAGAGCATCTATGGCAATGTGGACGCCATTTTAACCATTGGGCTTTCTTGCGCAAGAAATTCATGTTGCCTGTCTACACTGGCCTCTTGCGCAAGGAGAGTTGCACAAAAGGGCTTATTCCTGAGCAGGAGCATCATAGTTATTGCGCAAGAAGCTCTGATTTCATACATGAGAACAACAGCGTATTGCGCAAGAACACACGGCCCATGTAGACAGGAAGCAAGTTTTTGCGCAAGAGCGATAGCTTTGGCGCAAGATCACGCCAGTGTAGACACAGCCAGGGGGAGGGAGGGAGGCAGGGGCAAGGAATCAGCGCTGGCTCAGCATGTCTGCATGGTTTGGGGCAAGGTGCAGGGAAATTGAGCTCAGCTGGGTTGCAGAGTGGGGAGGTCTGGTGAGCTGGGATGGGCTGCGGGGTGTGTGTCTGTGTGGGTGAAGCTCAGAGCTCAGTTTGGCTGCAGGAGGAGGGAGGTGCCGGGAACCAGGGCTAGACTCAAGGGGAGGGCGGGGCAGGGAATCGGCGCTTGGCTCAGCAGTTTTTCAGGGATTGAGGGAGGTGCAGGGAAACGGGGCTCAGCAGTCCTGTGGGGAAGGCATGCAGGGAACCAGTGCAGGGCTCAGCTGGGCTGAGGTGGATGGGGGAGGGCATATGGAACAGATGGGCAGCTCAGCTGGGCTGTGGGGGCTGCAGAGAACTGGTGCTGTGCTCCTTTGGATTGTGGGGGATGGTTTTGGGGGAGGTGCAGGAAACTAGTGGGGTGGACAGCTCAGTTGGGTTGCAGGAGAATAGAGGTGCAAAGAAGCCTAGTGGGGAAGAGGGGGGTTGGGAACCAGGGGCCCTGAAATGACCTCCCCTGGTCCAAAAATCCCTCATCTGGGACCAGTCAGGTCCAGAGGGTGCCAGTTCGGAGAGGTCCAACTCCTACCCAAGTCCCCTCCTTGCACCCTCCATCGTAGCCAGACACCCTACCCCCAATCTGCTCCTGCTCCCTCCCCCTGGCTAGACACCCTACATCCAGCCTGCTTCTGCACCCTATCTCCCACCCAGACCTTGCCCCCTTCTGCCCCCCCACCTCCCTCTCAGCTCCTACACCCCATCCCTATCCCGGTCCTTGGCAGCCCTGCCATCCACCCTAGCACCTAGCACCACCCTGTCCCTGGCCCCGACACCCTGCCTCACACCCCAGGACTCAGCACCACCCTGGCCCTGGCCCTGGCCCTGGCCCCAAAAACCCTGCCATACATGCTAGCACCCAGCAGCACCCTGTTCCTTGTCCCAGCACCCTGCCAGTTACCCTAGTGCCAAGCAGGACCATGTCCCTGACCCCAGCACCCCGCCACCTGCCTGCCCCAGCACCTTGCCCCAGCACCCTGTCACCCGAGCCAGCATCCTTCACCCAGCAGCACCCTCTCCCCAGCCCCAGCACCCACTTTCACTCTGTCCCCTGCTCCCACCAGCACATTTGGGACCACATTAGTGAGGCTTGGGGGTCTTTGGAGGGTTGTTGGGGTTTTTTTTGCATCTCACTTGTGTGGCCCCAACAGACTTTTCTGTGGGTCAGTGACCCTTGACTCAAAACAGGTTCCTCACCCCTCTCATAAATAGAGACAATGCTAAAACTTTTTGAGTTTGACATATTTTATTTAAAAATGAAGCCTGGCCAACAAGCCCCCAACTAGGGCCAAACCCCCATCTCATTGCAGCATCATAACACTCCTGTACCACCTGACCCCAAACCTGAGCCTATCATATACTGGAACCCCCTGTCCTGAGCCTCTTACATCCCCAAACTCCCGCATCCCCACATCCTCAGTCTTCTGCCACAACACTCCTGCACCATCCACACATCACAAATCTGTGTCCTGAACCCGTCATACTCACAACCTTCTTGTCCTGAGTCCCTCACATATCCAGCCCAAACTCCAGCACCCCCACATCTACAAGCCCATGGCTTGCTCAGCACCCCAACCTTCCACCTGAGCCCAACACTCCCGAGCCTGGAGCCCCGTCCCCGAGCCAACATCCCTTCTCCTGCATCCAAATTTCCTCCCAGAGCTTGTACTTCTTGCCCCTTCCCACACCCAAATCCCTCATTCCCACCCCACACCTCCTGACTCAACCTAGTGAGAGTGTACAAGGACTAGAGATGGCAAGTGATGGAGAGGAGGGGAACAGAGCAGATGAGGCCTCAAGGAAGGGAGGTGGGGGGGGGGTCTTAGGGAAGGAATGTGATTTTCATGCATTTGTGGGGAGTTTCATGAATTGGTGGGTCCCTCTGGCACTCCCCCCCCCTCCTTTTTTCTTTTTCTTTTTTTTTTTTTTTTTTGCTTGACAAACCTAGGGGTTCCTTGAAAAGCTGAAAGGGTTCCTTGGCCAAATAAAATTGGGAAACACTGGTATAGAGAGCTTCTACAACAAATAGTCTGGTAGCACTTTAAAGACTAACACAGCCCACTTCGTCAGATGACCGGACTAAGTCATCTTAGTCTTAATGACTTTTAGTCATTCTTCTTCCTAAGAGTAGCTTGTTCCCTTCTTTCTCCTTAAAAGAGATGCAATCCCTCTCATATCTGGGACTGGAGCTAATGTGTCCCGCCTGGTAAGTCTTCCAAAATGAGTCAACAAAATAGTTCTACCTACCTCTTTCTTCAGAGTCCTAAATCCTGACAACACATAGCACACTATAATAAATGATGGGAGTACCTCTCAGGGAATATGTATGTGCCTTAATAGTGAGAGCCAAGTATTTTTTTAAAGTAACCAGGACATCAGCAAGTATATTTTTAAAGTTAAAAACAACACAAACATTATTGCCTCTAATTGTTTGCAAAGGTCAAACACTGCATTACAATGTTATATAAGTAAAAGGGTTTCATAAAAAATGAAAGCACTCTTTGTTTCTGAAACTAGACCATCTGCTCTTCTTCCTTAGGCGGCTGCTGGCGTAAAGGATGTAGATTGGATGGTTGTTGCTTGACAACTAAAGAAAAAAATGGTTTAGTAAATATAACCAGGAAACAAGATAGGAAAGATGGAAAAATTATTTGTTGAGAGAGGACACTGATTCTAGGTGCCCATATACCTTAAACAACGACATAACAAATGTCATAATTTAAATAAATTGGCTTTTCTAGGCAATAATTGCCACCTACCAGCAACTAGGGGAACTGCACTGCTAATTTTGGAGGTACAGTGATAGGCCCTGTAAATCACTTTTGTGGTGACAAAGGATGCCCCATCAATAATACTGTGAGCAAAAGAGAGTGATTATAACAGGAAACATTAGCAGACATTTTTGGTTAAAAGTTCCAAACTTTCATCATCATAGAACCAGGTGTGTGTAATTCTCTCCTAAGGAGAGTCCCTGTTCTGGAGAAACTCATTGAGAAGCCAGCAGGCTGCATTATCCTGGGAACCCTGAATTGAAATAATAGGTAATATGTTTAGCCCAGAAAAATACTGAATATATAAAGCAGACATACTATTCCTACTCCATAACTCTCACCCCATACCATTCAGGGCTCTTGGCTTCTGCTGCAGTGCGAGACTTTATAACCTGTGGTGCACACTGGAGCTTGGTGATTAAACCACATAGGCTACGTCTAGACTGGCCCCAAAAAATACAACTCACATGATTGTTTGCATGTGTACTCTGCACAAATTGTTTATTACAAAATATTTATGAACTTCACATCTGCCAGTAACTTTTACGATAGTCTCACTTAGGAAAGTGGAGAACATGTGTATACTTTACCAGGCTGGGACTTGAATCAGAAAGCCACAAGCCTATCAACAAGTTCTTTCAAGTACTGTTGGGGAAAAAAAGACTTTACAAGCCTGAGGAATCTCTCTTGATAAGAATCTTCTTGCTGCTTATGTTATTGAAGAATTAATGCAACTTTAAGATCATTGTCCCAAAATTCCATTGCAAGCAGAGACAATAAAAAAGTAGGGGAATTTCAGCAGAAGAGAGGTAGGAAACTAAGGGGGTGCATCTAGACTGGCAAGATTTTACGCAAAAGCAGCCACTTTTGAGCAAAAACTTGCCAGCTGTCTACACTGTCTGCTTGAATTTGCGCAAGAACACTAACTTTGTAATGTACAAAATCAGTGCTTCTTGCGCAAATACTTTCACACTCCCGCTCAGGAAAAAGCCCTCTTGCGCAAGAATACTTGCTCAAGAGGGCCAGTGTAGATAGGGAAGAATTGTTTTGTGCAAAAAAGCCCCGATGGCTAAAACGGCGATTAGGGCTTTCTTGCGCAAAATTGCGTCTAGACTGGCCACGGATGCTTTTGCGCAAAAGCACTTTTTGCACAAAAGCATCCTTGCCAATCTAGACGGGCTTTTGCGGAAATACTTTTAACGGAAAAACTTTTCTGTTAAAAGTATTTCCGCAAAATCATGCCAGTCTAGATGCAGCCGGAATGTTAGCAACTAGCTGGATAACTGTTTTAATCAATAAACTATTGCTTATACAGGCAGTCCCCGACTTACGCGGATCCGACTTATGTCGGATCTGCACTTACGAACGGAACTTTTCTCGCCCCGGAGCTCACAGGCGGCGGGTCGCCACCCGTGTCCTCCGGGGTGAGAAAAGCTTCTCCCAGTCTCCCTGGTCTGCTGGGGGGGGGGTCCAGCAAAGCCGCTGGACCCTCCCAGCAGACCTGGGACACCCGAGCAAAGCCGCCCAGGCGGCGGGAGTCCCGCTGCCTGGGCGGCTTTGCTTGTTTGTCCCGGAGCAAAGCCGCCCAGGCAGCGGGACTCCCGCCGCCTGGGCGGCTTTGCTCCTGCCCCCCTGGTCTGCTGGGGGGGTCCAGCAAAGCCGCTGGACCCCCCCAGCAGACCAGGGACACCCGAGCAAAGCCACCGCCTGGGCGGCTTTGCTCGTTTGCCCCGGAGCAAAGCCACCCAGGCAGCGGGACTCCCGCCGCCTGGGTGGCTTTGCTCCTGTCCCCCTGGTCTGCTGGGGGGGTCCAGCAAAGCCACTGGACCCCCCCAGCAGACCAGGGACACCCGAGCAAAGCCGCCGCCTGGGCAGCTTTGATCCCGGGCAAACGAGCAAAGCCGCCCAGGCGGTGGCTTTGCTCTGGTGTCCCTGGTCTGCTGGGGGGGTCCAGCGGCTTTGCTGGACCCCCCGAGGAGATCAGGGGGACAGGAGCAAAGCCTTGGAGCACGCCTTCAGGGGGACAGCCCAAGCACACCCGGGCTGTCCCACTGTGGGCGTGCTCTGCGGCTTTGCTCCTGTACCTCTGGTCTGCTGGGGGTGTGTGCAGCTAGTGCCCCCCCCCCCAGCAGACCAGGCTTTTCTTGCCTACCCCTGGGGTAGAGCAGCTGGGGGCTGCCGGGTTGGTCCCGCAGCGCCGCTACTGGAGCAACCCGGCAGCACCCCAGCTGCTCTGCCCCAGGCGTCCTGGAATCAGCCGCTGATCAGTTTCAGCAGCAGCTGACTTGGGGACGCCTGGGATTCTTAAGTTGAATCTGTATGTAAGTCAGAACTGGAATCCAGATTCAGCCGCGGTTGAAACTGATCAGTTTCTGCAGCGGCTGACGCCAGTTCCGACTTACATACAGATTCAACTTAAGAACAAACCTACAGTCCCTATCTTGTACGTAACCCGGGGACTGCCTGTATGTTACTGGTCCCTGTTAACCACAACTCCCCTTCCCTGCATGCTCTGCATTTAAAACTCAGACTGGCAGGCTGCCTCAGTCCCAGTCTCTGGTTGGAGTTTTAAATGAAGAGCATGCAGGGGAATGGCCAACCACCCTAAGCTGCTTTCTGATGTGGGTTAGCAGCAGCATCCCCTGTCCAGGGTGGGGCCCAAGCACCCTGCAGACAGATCCTGCTCTGTGGGATACTTAAGCAGCCTCTGTTCATAGGACGCTCAGGTCCCCTGAGGACAAGGGCTGGTGCCATCCTGCACTGCTGCCTCTGTATCAGAAGCTACAGCATGGAGGTCTGCCTTGGGAGCCAAATTTTAAAGAGGCAGTAGTGCAGGGTGGCAGGGAGCTCCCCAAGAACGGTGCCAAGAGCGCACTGGCTGCTAGCCCCACGGGGGGCATCGAATAATTGTGCAACTAAGCAGTGGAGCAGTTACACGATTATTAAAAACTGAAGCAATGTTCCACCGCCGTTCTCCGGCGGGAACGTGCTCTGTGCAAGTTTGGACAACGTCAGCTGTTGGGCTGAAGCGCTGCTACCAGGCAAGGCATGGCGTTTGTTCCACGCTCCGTTGAGTTCCCGTGCAGCAGCCAAACGCTACTGGCAGGGCTTTGAGACTGAGCGCGCTTGACAGGGGAAACGGGGCAATGGGAAAGCACCTTTACCGCCGCCTTCTAGGCAAGCACACGCAGGGGCCCATGTTTTGGCAGGCAAACGCCACCCAGGGTCGGGGCAGCGCGCACAGCCCCGGGAACGGGTCCGGGGAGCCAGGCCGAAGCCCAGCGCAGTCGCGGGGACTGGCACCGCACGGGAGCGCCGCTGCCCCCGGTGCAACGCAAAAGCCAGAGCCGGGCACGCGCTGCCATGTCACAAGTCACAGGCCAGGCGGGCCAGGAAGCAGCGAGCGTGTCCGCGCGGGCTGCCCTGCACAGGCGCGTCCCCCAGCCGAGCCGGCAGCGCCCGCACAGCTAAGCACTGCGCACGCGCGGCTCGCGTAGGCGGCCGAATGTTCGGGCCCCAGTTGGAGCCTTTCCCTGAGCGGGCGGAGGGAGATAAGGACGCGTGCGCTCTTCGATCGATGCCTCTGCCAGCCTCTGCTCTTGTCTGGGAGAGGGCGGAAGTTCCAGTCGCTTAGCCTAGACTTGCCGCTCGCTGAGCTGCTCGCTGACCAGGAGCTCGCGCCGGAGCCAGGGAAGGAAGATGGTGAGGAAAGGGCTGCCGGGGCGGGGCTCGGGAGCGGGTCCCTGTGGAGCCCCCGGCCGCTGCCGCGCCGCGCCGCCGAGCCCGGGCCGAGCCGCTGGCGGGAAGGGGGAGGGGCCGTGAGTCAGCGTTCCCCATGTGCGGCCGGGCCAGGCCCGCGCGCAGCTCTGGCAGCCTAGGCCTGCTCCGCTGTCCCGGGCCGCCCCCCCCCCCTCAGAGCGATCCGCGCCCCTCAGCGACCGGCCTCCCGCCACGTGCCCGGCCCAGAGTCTCCCCGCGTCCCCATACCCAGAGCGCCCCGTTCACATCCATCCCCTCTCCACAGCGTTCCTCCCTCCGCTCGGAAATGCACCGATCCCCGCCCCAGGGTGTAATCCCCTTTTCCAGAACAGCCATCCCGTTATACTGCTGTGGAGACAGTGAATGCGGGAAAGTGATTTACTTGTTCCCCTAACACAAGAACTAGAGTCACCAGGTGAAATTAACAGGTAGCCGGATTAAAACAAACAAACACGTTTTTTCTTTCCTCCCATAATGCACCATCCACCTGTGGAACTCCTTGCCAGAGGATGTTGTGAAGAATAGGACTTGAACAGGGTTAAAAAAAGAGCTAGATAGATTCATGGAGACTATTAACCAGGATGGGTAAGAAGTAGTGTGGCTAGTCTCTCTTTGTCAGAAGTTGGGAATGGATGATAGGTGAGGGATCACTTGATGATTCTCTGTTCTGTTCATTCCCTCTGGAGCACTTGGTATTGACCACTGCCAGGACAGGGTACCGGGCTAGAGGGCCCTTTGATCTGATTCTGTTTGGCCCTTCTTATCTTCTTCCCACACAAGGCAACCTTAGTCCATATAACTAGGGCCCTGCCAAATTCATGACCATAGAAAATGTGTCATGTGAAATCTGGGCTTTAGGGTGCTTTTACCCTAAACTATACAGATTTAATGGAGGGACCAGAGTTTCTCAAATTGGGGTTCCTGCAGGAGGAATCATGGGATTATTTGGGGGGACAGGGCCACCCTTATTTCTGTGTTGCCTTCAGAGCTGGGCAGCTAGAAAGCAGTAACTGTTTGCTGGAAGCCCAGCTTTAAATGCAGACCCCTGCCAGCAGCAGCCAGGAAGTCAGGAGGCAATACCATACTATGCCAACCAATTTCTGTGCTGCCGCTTTTAAGAGTTGGGTTACCAGACAGTGGCAGCTGCTGACCAAAGGCTTAGGTCTAAAGGCAACAGAGCAAAAGGGGGGTTGTGATATTGCTACCCTCACCTTTGCCAAAAAAACTTCTCAAACTCACCTCCTCCCACAACTCCTTTTTGGGTCAGTACTCCTACAATTACAACACAGTGAAATTTCACATTTAAATGTCTGAAATAATAAAATTTACAGTTTTTAAAATCCAGTGACTGTGAAAATGACCAGAGTGGACCATACATTTGTTATGGTTCTACACAAACTAAACCTATATAGCCGTGGTCACCAACAGGTCGATTGCGAGGCGTCCGGGCCCCTCTCTATTTGCTCCCCACCTCTGAGAAGCCCCACTACCTACCTCCAGCAAAAATAGAGGTAGTGCGGGCTTCCTGAGGGTGGACAGAATTTCCGCAGCTTACTGCCACTTCCAGGGGTTCTGGAAGTGCGCTGGCTGCTCTGCTGGGCGCGCTGTGGGAGGGGGCATCGGCCCAGGAGGAGGAGCATGGTGACTTCCCTGCACCGGCGCAGGAGGGGGGAGTCGACCCCGGGGCAGGCACGCACAGGGTTTCCTTGCGCCGGGGCGTGGGTGGGGGCGGTTTCGGCCCCTGGGCAGGCATGCGTGAGGTTTCCCTGTGCCATGGGGGTGTGTGTGTGTGGGGTTCGGCCCCAAGGGGGCAGGTGCGCGCGGGGTTTTCCTGTGCTGCAGAGGGGGGTCGGCCCTGGGGCAGGTGCACGTGAGGTTTCCCTGTGCCGGGGGGGGGAGGAGGAGTTGGGCCCAGAGGAGGCACGTGCTGGCTTCCCTCTGGGGGGAAGGGGGGAATCCTGGGAGGAGGCAGATAGAGGGGATTCTCTGCCTCCATTGGCACCCTGGTCCCAGTTCCCTCTCCCCACTCCCACTCTCCCGTTCCCTCTCCCCAGCCACAGAATGCTGTCCCCACTCCTGTCCTGAGCCACAGAAACCTGTCCCCACTGGCACTCTGTCCCGTGCTGCAGAAACCTGTCCCCACTGGCACTCTGTCCCCTGCTGCAGAAACCTGTCCTCTGCCCTCCCAGCACCCTGTTCCCTTTCCCCTGCCCCCAGCCTCAGAAATCTGTCCCCACTGGCACCCTGTCCCCTGCCAAAGCACCCACTAGCACCCTTCCCCAGTACTATGTCCACCTTTCCCTACAACACAGTTGGGGCAATATTAGTGAAGCTGGGGGGTGAGGGTGGAGGAGGGTTTTTTTGTATCTCACTTGTGGGGCCCCAACTGACTTTTCTTGGGTTAGTGACCCCTGACTCAAACAGGTTCCCTGCCCTTCTCAGTATTAAAGACAACGCAGAAACTTTGTTTGACATACTGTTTTATTTAAAAATGAAGCCTGGCCAACAAACCCCAAATTGGGGCCAAGCCCCCATCTGGCCACAGCATCATAAAACTCTTGCACTCCCCTTTCCCCCAGAGCCTACATCTGAGCCTATCATACACGAATCCCTTGCCCTGAGCCCCTCACATACCCCAATCCAAATTCCTGAACCCTCACATCCAGAAGTCTGTGGCTTGCTTAGTACCCTAACCCTACATCTGACCCCAACACTGCCCGGCCTGTTACCCTCTCCCCGAGCGTTGCCTTATCCACCTTCTCCTGCATCCAGATTTCCTACCAGAGCTTGCACCTCTCACCCCTTTCCACACCCAAATCCCTCATTCCCACCCCAGAGCCTACACATCCTGTCTCAACCCAGCGAGGTTACAGCTAGACTGCAAGAGTTTTTCAGGATTCCGGAGATATCCCAGAAAAACACTTCTGCATCCAGGGATGCATTTGTTCTTCCACTTCTTTCAGTGGAAGAGCAAACATGATCTTTCGGTCATCCCATATTCTTCTTTTCACGAGGAAGAAGGGGTTTTTCTGACATTTGGTCCAGTCTAGACAGGCCAAATGTTGGAAAAACCTCCTCCTACAGAAGAATTGGGGGGGGGGGGGAGCAGCAGTATAAGGATTGGGGATAGCAATTGATGGAGAGGAGGAGAATAGAGAGGGCGGGGCTTCAAGGAAGAGGAGGGGTGGTAGATCTTGGCTTCTTCTGTCATTTAAAAAATGATCTTGGGTGTAAAAAGGTTGGAGACCACTGCTATATAGGTTTACCCATCTGAGTCCATCCTATGTGAACCAAGTTTAATTACAGTAGCTTTTAATTTCTAATTCTGAAAAAAAGAATGGAATGACAGAGAACTACAAAAATCAAACCTTGTATACTTTAGATCTGATTAAATATTCAGTAACAATATTGCAAGTTGCTGTATATAAACAAAAAATAGACCTAGACACTTGTAATGTTATGAAACTGACGAGTGTGAGTTCTCATGTAAAGCCTAAGAGTTTAGGGTGACTTATGCTATGTCAGTAGAAGCTTTTTGCTGTCATTTCAAGTTTAATGCCTATGGTAGCTATGTACAAGATGTGATTATAAGGAAATAGATTACATAATTGTATATTTTCTTGCAATTACTGGCTACTACTACATTTAAACTGCAAAGCTGGTGCAAGCTGGGACAGAGCACTAGGGATGTTAAATTGCAGTTATCTGACTAATTGTGTAAGCAATACAGTTTGTTTCGACTACATGATTAGTTGATAAACTGCTCTGCAAAGCCACAGTAGAGGTAGCTCCAGGAGTCTCGGCTTGTTCTGGCTCTGGGAGCTACCCACACTGTGGCTTTGCGTTTTAAATGTAGTAAGAGCCAGAAGGCTCTTATTACATTTAAAATGCAGAGGTGCAGCATCCCGGACCAGCATGAGCTGGGAGTACTCTGTCCTGGCTCATGCGGAGTCCAGCTGCCCCTGTTTCCAGCTGCTATGCTGCACCAGCCCCTGTTCACAGCAGACAGGGCTGGCCACTGCAAACAAGGGCTGCTTGACAGCAGCAGCCTCTGTCCACAGAGGGGCTCAACTCTCCACTGGGAACCCTGCAGACACGAGCTGCTTTGTAGCAGCTTCTCCTATACCTCTTCTCCCAACCCCCTCCTGTCGCCTCTGATAGAGGGAGTGGAGGAGGCAGGCAGCACCATGGAGCTGGGGGGAATTGGTTTTTAAGCCAGCTATCCCCAGCACTGGCTGCTGTTTCCCCCCAGTGCTGCCTCTTGTAGAGACAGCGGGAGTGGGGGAGCAAGTAGCTGATATGCCAGTCAATTACCTGATAAGCTTATGTTTATCGGGTAGTCAACAACTCAGTAACGTCGCTACAGAGCACCTTCCCTTATCAACTAATCGTGTAGTCGATACACTTTGTATCGACTACGCAATTAGTCAGTCACCAGCCTCTTAACATCCTTAGTCAAGTTCTTGTTTCAGATTTCTTAATCCAACATAAACACAATTTCTCCAAAGAAATTTGATATTTAAAGCTTGAAGGCTTTCTTTTCCCAGTTAACATCTTTTTATACTAATGAATGGTTTTGTTCACAGTTTCGCAACCAGTATGACAATGATGTCACTGTCTGGAGCCCTCAGGTAAAATAATATAATTATGTTACTTTCCATTTTTCCCTTTCTCTCTTTTTACTTTTATGGTAATGGCATCAAGGCAGTGGATGTCCTGCTTTGATAGCTCAAGAAGATTGATGCTGCTAGTACTTCTCCGTGAAGCAATCTTAGGATGCTTTAAAGAATACTGTGAATGTGGTGTGACAACTATTTTTGGGTCTACTCCTTTATGGCAGTAATAATCAGGCCCTAATGGTGCATGCGGTCAGTCATTGTATTAGAGTCAAGAATATAAACTTTGAAGACTGGAAAGGACTTTGACACATGAGTTGTGGTCTTCTGTGTCAACCATACAGTTATTAGTCAAAAAATAGATGTATATGGGACAGCCCATAATGGTTTCAAAGTACTCTGCGACAGGAAGTGGCTTATTGCTTATTACTGAAATTCCATTATCTCAGTGGAATATAGAGGAGTGTTTCAGAGATTTCTGGTAGATCTTTCATTACTGTAATAAATGTATAACCAACAAACCCACAAATCCGTTAAAGGTCTAATTGAGACTGAAATCCCTGTTCTTAATTAATCTTAAGTGGAATGTTGACCCACTGAAGTCAATAGCAAATTTCTCATTTACTTGAACAGGGCCTGGATTTCAGCCTTTTTGTGTAGTTATTGCAGTGTCTCTACCTGTCTTACATGGAGGGTCAATTTTAGAGTTGTTTTATTTCATTCTGTAGGGCCGAATTCATCAAATAGAATATGCTATGGAAGCTGTGAAGCAAGGCTCAGCTACTGTGGGGCTGAAGTCAAAAACCCATGCTGTTCTGGTTGCTCTAAAGGTAAATTTAAGAAAAAATGGAATTCCTTTTTTCATCTTGCAGGCAAATGCATGGTAAATCCAAGACTTTATCACTGTTAAAATGTCATAGAATCATAGAATACTAGGACTGGAAGGGACCTCGAGAGGTCATCGAATCCAGTCCCCTGCCCCCATGTCAGATAAAGGGGGTGGGGGGAATTTATGGTTGGGTAGATAAATGTTACTACTTTTTGCTTTTATACTTTAAAAAGTATGTAAGCCTTATTTTCATATTTTGAGCACTGGCGTTGAGCTATTAATATTTTCATTAATCTATGATACAATGGATTTTAATCATCTGATAGAAATGAAAGAAATTGATTTGTCTGGTTCTGAAGCCAAATACATATTGGTTCAACTGACCCCTCCCAAATGAAGTATGAATATATGTATTTTTTCTATCTCTATTACAGGCAGTCCCCGACTTACGCGGATCCGACTTATGTCGGATCCGCACTTACGAACGGGGTTTTCTCGCCCCGGAGCTCACGGCCGGCGGGTCGCCACCTGTGTCCTCCGGGGCGAGAAAAGCTTCTCCCGGTCTCCCTGGTCTGCTGGGGGGGGGGTCCAGCAAAGCCTGGACCCCCCCCAGCAGACCAGGGACACCCGAGCAAAGTCGCCAGCTGGGCGGCTTTGCTCGTTTGCCCGGGAGCAAAGCCGCCCAGGCAGCCGCCTGGGCTTTGCTCTGGTGTCCCTGGTCTGCTGGGGGGGTCCAGCGGCTTTGCTGGACCCCCCCAGCAGACCAGGGGGACAGGAGCAAAGCCGCGGAGCATGCCCGCAGCGGGACAGCCACCGGCGTCTCCCTGGTCTGCTGGGGGGGGGGTGCAGCTAGTGCCCCCCCTCCCCAGCAGACCAGGCTTTTCTTGCCTACGCCTGGGGCAGAGCAGATGGGGCGCTGCTGGTTTGCTCCAGTAGCGCCACTCCTCGACGCTACTGGAGCAACCCAGCAGCACCCCAGCTGCTCTGCCCCAGGCGTCCCCAAGTCAGCCGCTGCTGAAACTGACCAGGGGCTGACTACAGGAAGCCCGAGGCAGAGTTGCTCTGCCCTGGGCTTCCTGGAATCAGCCGCTGATCAGTTTCAGCAGCAGCTGACTTGGGGACGCCTGGGTTTCTTAAGTTGAATCTGTATGTAAGTCAGAACTGGCGTCCAGATTCAGCCGCTGTTGAAACTAATCAGTTTCAGTAGTGGCTGACGCCAGTTCCGACTTAAGAACAAACCTACAGTCCCTATCTTGTACGTAACCCGGGGACTGCCTGTTCTTAAAAGCCACCTCCCCCCTTTTTTTCCCCTTCGGTGCATTTCTTATTGGTTTACTTACATTTGTTGCAGGGTTATAAATTTGGGGCTGTAAATTCCATCCTTATTGATGGTTCACATTTTTTTTAAGCAGTGTTCCTATTGAGTGACACATTATTTAAAGTCTACCATAATTGTTATGACTAACGTGGTTTTTTTTGTGTATAGAGAGCACAGTCTGAGCTAGCAGCTCATCAGAAAAAAATCCTGTATGTTGACAACCATATTGGCATCTCAATTGCTGGACTTACTGCTGACGCAAGACTGTTGTGGTGAGTTTCTTATGATAAATGCGTTTAGTGCTCTAGTAACAATAAAGTAAAAAGGCAGACATCTCATACTGTCATTTAATGGGACCAACTAAGAACTTGCCTCTGGTTACTGGTCTTGCACTACTATGCAAGAGACTGGGGTAAAATCCTTGTTCTATTTAAGGAAATGTCAAATTCCCATGGATTTCTTTAGGGCTAGGGTTTAACTGCTTCGGCTTTGTTCGTTATCCAATGACTTGCTTTCCCACGCTGGTCTAGACTGAGTAGTCTCAGAATTGTACATCACACATTGGCTACTAATAATTCCTTAAGCTGGTGATAAAACTCAAGAGAGGTATTCTTTTGAATCCTCAGCTGGCTGCGTGGTTCCAGCAAATGGGATGAATATAAAATGAACAAGAAGAGTTCCTCAGTTGTGTAGAAAAGGCATACAAAGGACCATTTAAATATTCATTGCAATAATATTCCAAATGAATATTTTTTATTAATTTTTCACTTTTCTCCAAATAACCTCTCTCTACTACATATGCTATAAATATCTGTTACAATACTGTACAGATGAAGCATTATTAATTAAAGTATCTGGCATGCAGTCATTTAAACAACAAATATGGGTCATGGTAACATTTAATTTTATAGTGCCTCTTGGCATTTTTGGTCTCCATAGACAGTTCTGAAACAGTAATAAATGTATACATACATATAAGCTTAAAGGGGAAAGTGTCAGGTTGGAGGAATGTCCTTTTTATGATCTGTATGTTTTTATTTGCTCTCTTTATAGTAATTTCATGCGTCAGGAGTGTCTGGATTCTAGATTTGTGTTTGACAGACCTCTTCCAGTGTCCCGTCTAGTGTCACTAATTGGAAGCAGTATCCTTTTTATATTTTTTATATATATAATATATATATATATACACACACACACACACACACACACACACACACACACACACACACATATGTGACTTTTAGTGACTTCATGCTTTTCTTAAAATTCAATTCATTTTCCACTTTGATGTGTTTAGAACTCTTATCAACATAATTTATTTTATTTCATTTCAAGCAAACATAGCTTTGAAAGTTATAGGAAATAGACGGAAAGATCTTGTTTGTTCTTTGGGAGGAGATTCTTTCCTCATCCATAGACTTAGTAGACAAGGCAATGAAGTGTCATGCAGAAGAACTACTGTAGCACTGGAAACAATGTTTTGAATACCTTTTATATCCATAATCTAATGTTACTATTTCACTCATCTTAGTGCATTCCAGAGATAGGTAATTAAGTGATAGAAATGTAGCCGTGTTAACCTGCTAACCTACATCCTACTTCAGAAGACATTCAGATCTGCACTTGAAAGGGAATCCTCTGAACTGGCATTCATGCTAAAATTCTACACTCTCCGCAGAGGAATTAACAAAGACTCCAACTATCTTACCCATTACAAAGATAGCTTCCCCAATTATCACCTCTGATACTGTTAACTCACAGACGTCTTCCTTTCCCCACCTCTAATATCATTAACTCACTGACATTCACCTTCCTTCTCCCCCCCCCCCATCCCCCTTCTGTTCTGTAATGTGATTTGTCCTTTTCATGTGTGTTCATTTTTTTAAAATTGTATCCTTTGGTATATATGGTTGTGACTATTTTCTTCCATTATTTGATCTGAGGAAGTGGGTCTGGCCCACGAAAGCTCATCATCTAATAAACCATCTTGTTAGTCTTTAAAGTGCTACATAGTCCTGTATTTTGTTTCAGGTAATTAAGTGTTTTGTATGTCCTTTGTACCTGACAAAAGCAAGTGCATCAAAGAGAAAGGGGATTTATTTATTTATTTATTTAATTGACTAAATTGGCCATGCTAGCATTCTTATATTACTTCACTGAATACACTAGTCGTTTTGGTTTGGGGAAGCTAACTGCTATAGGTCTTATTGGTGGTAAAGAGCTTAAGTCAGATGATGATATCTATTTATCTGGAACAAGCTTTTTCACCATAAGAAACAGTTGACAAACCAGATACCCGAGTAAAACTCCATCAGAACTGCTAAGTATTAACATGTTGTTTGTGAAGATTTCTTAGCTTGTTTAAGAAACCCAGATACCAACACAGCGATATGGCAGAAGACCATATGGTGTAGGACTGCTCATTGCAGGTTATGATGTAAGTACAGTGAGTGAAAAGTGAAATTACTAAAATATTTCATTTTTTTTTTATAGCAACTAACATTTTGTGGAGAGAGGCTGACAGTAGCAGTACTTAGCAATATCCGTATGGCTAGAGGAACCTCTTCTAGACTCTAAAACTTAGTTCTCATAAATGTTTAAATGAAAGTAATTTTTCTGGAGGCCCCTGGAGTGGGTATTGATGTATATTTGTATACCTATGCACATCTAAAGTTATGTGACTTAAAATGGCTAATATTGGAGACCCAAATGAGTCACTTTAAGGGGGCTTGACCATAAGAAGGTAGGTATTTGCCATTTCTATAAATCAGGCCCCTTTAAGGTGTCTCCAAATGGTTATCCAGTTTGTTCTATGTAATACAGACAAATTGCTGCCCTGATGTTACGGATTAAGTAATTTGAAGGTAGTGGACAGCCTGATAGATTTTTTTGCATGCCAAAGTTTTTCCTTGAACAAGAGTTTACATTTACAGGCAGTCCCCGGGTTACGTACAAGATAGGGACTGTAGGTTTGTTCTTAAGTTGAATTTGTATGTAAGTCGGAACTGGTGTCCAGATTCAGCCGCTGCTGAAACTTGGGTATGCCTGGGGCAGAGCAGCTGGGGTGCTGCTGGGTTGCTCCTGTAGTGCGGCTCCTCGGCGCTACTGGAGCAACCCAGCAGCACCCCAGCTGCTCTGCCCCAGGCGTCCTGATTCAGCCACTGCTGAAACTGACCAGCAGCGGCTGAATCAGGATCTGGGGCAGAGCAGCTGGGGTGCTGCCGGGTTGGTCCAGTAGTGCCCAGAGCGGCGCTGCAGGACCAATCGGCAGCGCCCCAGCTGCTCTGCCCCAGGGTCCAAAACAAAAGCCTGGTCTGCTGGGGGGGGGGGGGGGGCCCACTAGCTGTGCTCCCTCCTCCCCCCCCCCCCCCCCAGCAGACCAGGGACGCGGGAACAGAGCCGCAGCAGCAGCGGGGTGCCGCGCTTCTGAGGCTTTGCTCTAGCAAAGCCTCAGAAGCGCGGGAACCCGCCTGGTGCCCCTGGTCTGCTGGAGACGGTCTCCAGCAGACCGGGGGCACCGGAGCAGCTTACGAACGGGGCTTTCTTGCCCCGGAGCTCGCAGGTAGCAATCCGCCACCTCGACCTCCGGGGCGAGAGAGCCCCGTTCGTAAGTGCGGATCCGACATAAGTCGGATCCGCGTAAGTCGGGGACTGCCTGTATACATATGGGAAATAATGGGGAATGTTTAATATTTATTCTAGGTCATAAACATGGGAGTTATTCATAATAGAAGCTCAATACAGTTTATAAGATTTTACAGAGAAATATGACTTTGAGTACCATTAATTGAAACTTGCATAAATATTTTTGATTGAAGGACATCGCAAAAAGGGCCAGTTTAGAAAATTGAGGTTGGAAGCAACTATGTAAGAACAGCAATGTGATGCACAGCATAAAACATAGCTTTGTGCATATATAATACAAACATCATGAGACAGAGTAAATATTTCAAAAATCTTTTTGAAAACTGCATGCTCTCTGGTGAACACTTTATAAAGTTCACACTTTTTTCCCCCCAGGATATGGGTCCTCACATCTTCCAGACTTGTCCTTCTGCAAACTATTTTGACTGCAGAGCTATGTCCATTGGTGCTCGTTCACAATCAGCTCGAACTTATTTGGAGAGACACATGACTAATTTTTCTGACTGTGAGTGATGAATCTCTTCTGTTATATTTACTGATTATCTTTAAAATATATGCTCGCTTTGTTTGTCCTTTTTTTTTTAATCTGGCAGTATATATTTACTACTCTGCCGAAGGGGAAGATATAATAGTTGAATAGAAAAAGACAATGTAAATCAGAAGGAAAAAAGACACTAAATGCAAAACACTGCAAGTTTTCATGTCTAACTTTTAAGTTGTTTAGCAGGCCAAATGGAGGAGAAAGGTCTGCCTTGAGAACTTGAGAAAATTCATTTTTCCTATTTGACTATGTTTTTAGAGACAATGCTGTTCCGTTCGTTTCAGAGAGAGGATAGCATTTCAAGATACAGAGTGGGGCAGTCTCACTGGACCCCTGGGAAAGGCTGGGAGGGGCTCTGCTTTGTGACTCCGGAAGGGTGGGGTTAGAGTTAGGCAGCCCTCAATGCTACCCGGAGAGCACTGCACCCCCTGTCCCTGGGGGGCCTTTAGCTTTGCCCAGAGTGCATCACATGATGCTCCAGCAGTGATTTAAAGAGCCCAGGGCTCTGGCCACTGCCACAGTAGTGGCGATAACCAGGAGCTCTGGGCCCCGGGGCGGTTACCCCTTTGTCCCTCCCCTTATGGGTGGGCCTGAAGATATGCATGTTGCTTGTCTGCACAATATTTAATTTGTAAATAAGAAGTGGATTTTAAATCCCAAATTATTTTTGTATTAGAAGACTTTTTTAGTTGCCTGGGTCATTCAGGGCAGCAGCTGCTGGTGTGGGGATTGCAAGGATCAGGACAGGGCCTTGGGGATGTGCAGGGCTCTGGGCAGGGGGCCTGTAGTGGGTGGGTGGGGGGGGGGGGTACAGGAGATTGAGGAGGGGCTCAAGGCAGGGGGCTGAGAGACTCCGGGAAGAGGTGGGGGAGGGAAGGGTCTCAGGAAACAATCCTGTATATTTCACTGTGTTTCTGATGATAGCATATTGTTTGTAGGTAATCTGAATGAGCTAGTTAAACATGGTCTGCGGGCCCTCAGAGAGACTCTTCCTGCAGAGCAGGATCTGACTACTAAGGTAAACACCATGATTTTCCTTCTTACTAGAAATGACAATAACAGAGTTTATTTTTAAGTATTGGGGGTGTATTGTAAGATTTTAAGTGTGGGAATCAAATATTAATATTTAGGTACAATATACTCAAATATGAGTCTAATACCAAATCCTGTACTATCAGTTCAGAGTCAGTAGATCAGTCTAACTTTGTGTTTGACCATAACAAAATGATACTAATGCTAAATAGAAGACTGTTTCCTGTGTTACACAGAAATTCATGAGTTCACTAAGAGTTTTTCTTTACTTTATTAAATTTATTGATTATTTAAGATTTGTTTAACATAGAAAAATTAGTTACAACATAGGGTAACTCCACTTCATGCTTAAATGTTCATTTACTCTACTGCATTTAATTGGACTCTGCTGTTGTTTTCTTCAAGATAAAGTATTACTTGCATGTTTTGTAGAATTTTTAAATGCACAGAACTGTTTCACCTGAAAACTATATAAAGGGGATTAGTATATTGATTCTTACCTTGTGATTTCTAGCTCTGAAATCTTGTCCTTGGGTTTTACATGGTTTTTTTTTTTTTTTTTTCTTCAGTGTAAGGAAAATTTTAGTGTCTTAACATTTTTTCTAAGATTTTTTTTAAATGTATTATGTAATTTTCGTTGTCCCCTTTCTGGCTGCTATCCCCCATTTAAAACTATTTGGCTTAGCATACTCTTGCACATTCTTGGGCTGTTGCAGACCTCCTGGAGCATAAAATGGAGCAAAAGGTACTTCCAAGACTTTGACATGTCAAGCTCATGGGAATCCTAAACGGTTATGTTGGTCATCTTTGTTTTTGATGTGCTTTTTCTTCTTTACACTTTGAGTTTCATGTAATTAATACTTGGAGTGGCATTTTAAAATATCTAAAGTAGTGATGAAATTTATTTGTGCATTCATGCTGATGTCTAAGTATTCATTAAATATTTTCCATGTCTAGTAATAGTAGTATTCTTGTACAGTGCATTGCTATTGATAAAGGCATAGGGCAATTGGGATGCATAGGGATGTAGGCACAATTCCCATTGGCTATCATTGTGTATTATATGGATAACTTACTTTTAAGTAATGTCTTGAATGGGTTTTAAAATAACTAAATGTAGACGTGTGAATAACAAGCCATGTACATACACCAGGCATTTTATAAACCCTTGAATTTTTAGGCCAATTTCCACACCGGTTACTATTGCTACCAAAAATCCATACCACTAGATATCTTATAACTCTGTCTTCAGAATTTTTTTCCATATCACATCAAGTTCTTCAGTTTAATCATTAATGTTACACAGTTTTCCTGTGTTAATTTACTGTTCTTTAATGTGTCATGCCGCTTTCTAAGGCTCCATCTCTTTGCACAACATAGAGCCAATTTTAGTCCATTCCTTAAGAAGCTTTATAGTTCCATGTATTGATAAAAATTGATAAGATTCTGACCCTGCAAGTAATAATTTGACAGTATTTTTATAACTTGTTAATACCTCACCAGAAATAGCTGAAAACAACCAGAAAAAAGAAAGCTGGCCTTGTTGTACCTGAAACAGTCACACTGCATTTTTGGCTGATGCTGTCTTGGAAGATGATAGCATCCTTGTAGGGAGTGAGCCTCCCTCACTTTATTTTTCTAAGGAAGTCTGCCATAAAGTAAATCTGATAGGAAGGAAGGAAATTTTCTGAAGTAGAGCTGCTATGCCAAATGCATCTTCATCTTAGGAGGAAGCAGTAGTTTATATATTTCTTGAGTAAAAGCTGCATAAAGTCAGAGATTCACAAGAGACAGTTTCTCAGGTTTTTTTTTTTTTCCAACACTGTACTTTACAGAATGTTTCCATTGGGATTGTTGGCAAAAACATGGAGTTTACTATCTATGATGATGATGAGGTGGCCCCATTCCTGGAGGGACTTGAAGAAAGACCACAGAGGAAGGTATGTGACTTAGCTGGTTTTTTAGAATAGCTTGGGTTGCTTCCTGTTTGATGTCGTATCTATAGTCTTCTCCTAAAAGACTGAAGATGAAGGCCAAGAAGTGTATTGAACCAGAGTAATCTGAATTTCAGAAAGCTCTCAGGGTACCTCTACACTTGCTCCCTAGTTTGAACTAGGGATGCAAATGTAGGTGACCGAAATTGCTAACGAAGCGGGGATTAAAATATCCCGCGCTTTATTAGCATGATCTTGCCGGCGCGTTACTTCGCTCAACAGCTGATTCGAACCAGGAAGTGCGCGCCGGGAGGCGTTAGTTCAAACCAAACCTCTTGGTTCAAACTAACGTTACTCCTCATTTTGTCTATATTTTTGTCTACTCATTTTTTGAGGAGTAACGTTAATTCGAACCAAGAGGTTTGGTTTGAACTAACGCCTCCCGGCGCGCACTTCCTGGTTCGAATCAGCTGTTGAGCGGAGTAATGCGCCGGCGAGATCATGGTAATAAAGCATGGCATATTTAAATCCCCGCTTTGTTAGCAATTTTGGCCGCCTACATTTGCATCCCTAGCTCGAACTAGGGAGCAAGTGTAGACATAGAATCATAGAATACTAGGACTAGAAGGGACCTCGAGAGGTCATCGAGTCCAGTACCCTGCCCCCATGGCAGGACCAAATACTGTCTAGACCATCCCTGATAGACATTTATCTAACCTACTCTTAAATATCTCCAGACATGGAGATTCCACAACCGCCCTGGGCAGTTAAACACTGGAATAAACTACCCTGACAGTTAGGAACTTTTCCCTAATGTCCAATCTAAACCTCCCTTGCTGTAATTTAAGACCATTGCTTCTTGTTCTATCCTTAGAGGCGAAGATGAACAAGTTTTCTCCCTCCTCCTCCTCATGACACCCTTTTAGATACCTGAAAACGGCTATCATGTTCCCCCTCAATCTTCTCTTTTCTAAACTAAACAAACCCAATTCTTTCAGCCTTCCTTCATAGGTCATGTTCTCTAGACCTTTAATCATTCTTGTTGCTCTTCTCTGGACCCTCTCCAATTTCTCCACATCTTTCTTGAAATGCGGTGCCCAGAACTTGACACAATACTCCAACTGAGGCCTAACCAGCGCAGAGTAGAGTGGAAGAATGACTTCTCGTGTCTTGCTCACAACACACTTGTTAATGCATCCCAGAATCTTGTTTGCTTTCTTTGCCACAGCATCACACTGCTGACTCATATTCGGCTTGTGGTTCACTATAACCCCTAGATCTCTTTCTGCCGTACTCCTTCCCAGGCGGTCGCTTCCCATTCTGTATGTGTGCAACTGATTGTTCCTTCCTAACTGGAGCACTTTACATTTATCTTTATTAAACTTCATCCTGTCTACCTCAGACCATTTCTCCAATTTGTCCTGATCATTTTGAATTATGACCTTATCCTCCAGAGCAGTCACAACCCCTCCCAGCTTGGTATCATCTGCAAACATAATAAGCGTACTTTCTATACCAATATCTAAATCGTTGATGAAGATATTGAACAGAGCCGGTCCCAAAACAGACCCCTGCGGAACCCCACTTGTTATGCCTTTCCAGCAGGATTGTGAACCATTAATAACTACTCTGAGTACGGTTATCCAGCCAGTTATGCACCCACCTTATAGTAGCCCCATCTAAGTTGTATTTGCCTAGTTTATTGATAAGAATATCATGCAAGACCATATCAAATGCCTTACTAACGTCTAGGTATACCACATCCACCGCTTCTCCCTTATTCACAAGACTCGTTATCCTATCAAAGAAAGCTATCAGATTGGTTTGACGTGAATTGTTCTTTACAAATCCCTGCTGGCTGTTCCCTATCACTTGCCACCTTCCAAGTGTTTACAGATGATTTCCTTAATTACTTGCTCCATTATCTTCCCTGGCACAGAAGTTAAACTAACTGGTCTGTAGTTTCCTGGGTTGTTCTTATTTCCCTTTTTATAGATGGGCACTATATTTGCCCTTTTTCAGTCTTCTGGAGTCTCTCCTGTTTCCATGATTTTCCAAAGATGATAGCTAGAGGCTCAGATACCTCCTCTATCAGCTCCTTGAGTATTTTAGGATGCATTTCATCAGGCCCTGGTGACTTGCAGGCATGTACCTTTTCTAGGTGATTTTTAACTTGTTCGTTTATTTTATTTTATTTTATCTTCTAAACCTACCCCTTTCCCACTACCATTCACTGTGTTAGGCATTCCTTCAGACTTCTTGGTGAAGAATGAAACAAAGAAGTCATTAAGCATCTCTGCCATTTCCAAGTTTCCTGTTACTGTTTCTCCCTGCTCACTGACCAGTCGGCCTACCCTCTCCTTGGTCTTCCTCTTGCTTCTAATGTATTTATAAAAATACATTTGTTTCCCTTTATTCCCGTAGCTAGTTTGAGCTCATTTTGTGCCTTTGCCTTTCTAATCTTGCCCCTGCATTCCTGTGTTGTTTGCCTACATTCATTCTTTGTAATTTGTCCTACTTTCCATTTTTTATAGGACTCCTTTTTTATTTTTAGATCATGTAAGATCTCATAGTTAAAACAAGGCGGTCTTTTGCCATATTTTCTATCTTTCCGGCGCAGCGGAATAGCTTGCTTTTGGGCCCTTAACAATGTCCCTTTGAAAAACTGCCAACTCTCCTCAGTTTTTCCTCAGTCTCGATTCCCATGGGACCTTATCTATCAGCTCTCTGAGCTTACCAAAATCCGCCTTCCTGAAATCCATTGTCTCTATTTTGCTGTTTTTCCCTTCTATCCTTCCTTAGAATTGTGAACTCTATGATTTCATGATCACTTTCACCCAAGCTGCCTTCCACTTTCAAATTCTCAACCAGTTCCTACCTATTTGTTAGGATCAAATCTAGAACAACTTCCCCTCCCCCCCCCCGGTAGCTTTTTCAACCTTCTGAAATAAAAAGTAGTCTCCAATGCAGTCCAAGAATTTGTTGGATAGTCTGTGTTATTTTCCCAACATATATCTGGATAGCTGAAGTCCCCCATCACCACCAAATCTTGGGCTTTGGATGATATTGTTAGTTGTTTAAAAAAAGCCTCATCCACTTCTTCCACCTGGGTAGGTGGCCTGTAGTAGACTCCTAGCATGACATCACCCTTGTTTTAAACCCCTTTTAGCCTAACCCAGAGACTCTCAACACTTATGTCTCCTATGTGCATCTCTACCTCACTCAAAGTGCGTTCATTTTTAATATATAAGGCAACAACTCCTCCCTTTTTTCCTTGTCTATCCTTTCTGAGCAAGCTGTACTCTTCTATACAGACATTCCAATCATGTGTATTATCCCACCAAGTTTCTCTGACGCCAACAATGTCATAATTGTACTTACTTATTAGCACTTCCATTTCTTCCTGCTTATTACCCATACTTCATTTGTATATAGGCATGTAAGATACCGATTTGACCTTGCCTCCCAGTTTTGCCCTGACCCTCCTTTATCTCTGCTATTATAGCCCATGCTCCCTCCCATTTCCGACCCATCTCCCAGGTCTCCATGTTCTCCACTTACCTGTGGGCTTTGCTCACCTGTCCCCGTTGAACCTAGTTTAAAGCCCTCCTCACTACCCTAAAGCTGTTCCCATCTTCTCACTACTGCTGGCTACTGCTGTCCGAACTTTCACTCCATAGATCTGCAACAAAAGTGGATCTCAGTTTCTGAAACCTATCCCTCAGTATTAGCCATCTAATCATTACTTGAGAGAGTAATGTAACTGTTCTCTTCTACTTCTATTTTGATTGATTCTGCTATCCCTATATTAAATCTCTCTTATCTAGCCACAGGTGTAGGGAGGGGGTCAGAAGCTGAGGGTGCATTTTTTTTTTGTAAGCATGTGAATGGCAGTTCTTACTGCAGAGTTTTGCATAGTTACAAAGATTTGTGTAAAAGCCTGTGCTTTGATCGACTCAATGGTTTGATTAGAGTACCTGGATTTGTATAGCAACTAGTTAATCTAATGCTCTGATGGATGAAATACTTCTTTTTCCATAAACGTATTTTTGCACGAAACTTCTTAGTTCATTAGTCTACCATTTAGACTGTGAGATGTAATGGAAGCTTGATACAAGCCCAAGATTTACTAGTAACTTGTATAAAGTACAGCAAAGTGCTTAGAACATATCAAGCTCCATACAAGTGTAAAATTGTCATTACCTTGACCTTTTAACTGAGATGTGCAACTTGCAGATACTGTTAAGTCCCAGAAAGCAGTTCTGCCATGCCTCTGATGAAGGTGGATAATTACATTTGGGGCCTGTACACCTTTGCTGCCTTATTTCTGTATTAATGAAATATTATGAGAGGCTCATTGCATATCTGTGGAGGGCATTTTTCCACCTCTGACACCTGTTAATTCCAGAGAAAGAGAGGGTGTGTGTGTGTGTGTGTCTCTTCTGCTCTTTCATAGTAAAAATCTTTTTTTTTTCTCTCTCCCCAAGCTTGCTCCCCCAGCTGAGGAACCTGCAGAAAAGGCAGAAGAACCAATGGAGCACTAATATTTGTGGATGACTCCATGTATTGACCTATATATAACAATATAGGAAAGTTATCCCTTAATCTTTACCCTACACCAAATGCATACTATGTTATACATTATGGGGAATTAGTCCTAAAGTATTTTCGACTATCCTTAAATTGTCAAAGAACTCATACATGGGCATCTTTTATTTTAAAGGAAAAGTGTAATCACTTTTTAAAAAAAGTACCAGAATACTATCTGTTTTGTATGGAAAGCATATTGTCTTGTCAGAGCATCTGGAATAAATTTGTTTCTTGAAACTTGCTGTATTGATATGTTTTTAAAAATCAGTTCGTCAAATTGCTTGCATTATCTTTTCATATATTTTTTTTCAAGGATCCCATCTGTGAGGGGGTTCACTCACCTCCACAGCACCCCCTGCTGTCTGTCCTAGGAATTAGCTCCTTCTGGCTGGCTGGGTGCCTTCCCTCGGGTGGTGTCTACCCTCTTTCCTCCAGGCCACAGTGTCCTCTTTGGGACACTGCCCTCCGGCAGTGCCCACGTCAGTCTCTAAGCCCCCCTTCCGGGGGTGGTTGTTTCTTCAGCAGGCCATGCTTCAGGCCCTGCAGTCTGTGGGTTTGCTTGGGCAGAGGTCCCCTAGCTCTGCCTTGCCTTGCCTCCCCAGCCCTTCCCTAGCTCCAGGGAGCCTCCTACTCCCCCAGCAGCCAGGCTCTCACTGCGGCCTCAGCTGGGGCTAAACTCCAAGGCCCTGCTCCAGGCTGGGATTTGCCCTTGAAGGGCCAGTGCAGGGCAAGTGCCATGTCACACCATCACAGCAGTGTCTAGGTATCAATAGATATCTAAAAATTTACTACACTAGCTACTTAAATAACAGCTGATCAATGGGTTTTCATTATTTATTTTAAAACTAGCTGGAGTTACCTGGCATTGCTCGGGAAACTGGAGCAACAAAACGTAGAAAAACAGCAGTCCATTACCTTTTTTTGAATGGTAGAAAAGTTGCACTGATTTCTATAGAGATTACAATATAGGTCTACATCCAACCTGGCGAGGGTGGGAGGGGGGTGCGACCCTGGGTGGAGGAGAGGTTACATGCTGGAGGGGCGCGCCAGTTTGTACCCGGGGCTGCAGGTGATGCGGGGGGGGGGGGGACAGGGTAGGGCAGGTGCCTGAGCCATTGTGCGCGTGGGGGTCAGGGCACTGCATGCCGGCACGGGGGAGGGACGGCGGGAAGCGGGTCGCTTACGTAACCTCGGCGCTGGGGGCTGCAGGCAGCAGGCATGGGACCTAGAGTGGGCGGGGCAGTGGGCACGGGACCTAGGGTGGTCCCTGCAATTCAGCATGGTGGGTTACTTTTTGATTTTTACAGCTTAAGCTCAGACCAGATCAGGTCCAAAAGTACTTTAAGAACTTCTCCTGGATGAAAGGTTATCCCGTGCAAAGTTTCGTTGCAGTAGCTCTTACAGTATCCAAGTTATTAGTGCACAAACTTACAAACATTCTCCTTTATATATTAGATACATTTAGTGCTTTTGAAAAATACTGATGTGACAAATGGAAAACGAAAGTCTGTTTGTCTTCAGAAGGGATCCAGAACCACTAGGCTACTTCTAGACTGGCATGATTTTCCGGAAATGCTTTTAACAGAAAAGTTTTCCATTAAAAGCATTTTCGGAAAAGAGCATCTAGATTGGCACTGACGCTTTTCCGCAAAATCACTTTTTGCAGAAAATCGGCTGTGGCCAATCTAGATGCACTTTTCCGCAAAAAAGCCCCAATCACCATTTTCACGATCGGGGCTTTTTTGCACAAAACAAATCTCAGCTGTCTACACTGGCCTTTTTGCGCAAAAGGACTTTTGCCCGAATGGGAGCAGCATAGTATTTCCGCAAAAAGCACTGATTTCTTACAGTAGGAAGTCAGTGCTTTTGCGGAAATTCAAGCGGCCAGTGTAGACAGCTGGCAAGTTTTTCCGGAAAACTGGCCAGTCTAGACACAGCCATAGAGTACAGCACAAGGTTCCCTGCAGCTTTTCAATATCTAACCCTTGACCTGGAAGCCTAGTAATGAAGTTTGTTCACTTCTCTGTGCCTAGTCAGTTCTTGGTATTTCTGGTGAGGCCTCCACTCAGTGATCTCCACTTTTACTGATGGTGGTTTTAATGATGTTGGATCCCTGCTTATTTAGAAATGGATTGAATAAATTCATTTCACGAGAGCCACTAAAACAGTTATCAGGTAGGTACGGGTTTTCAGAGCACTAAGGTCTAAAATGAACTGATAAAGGAAACTTATGTAATAGGCCACATTTTATACTGAATAAATGGTGAGCTTGGGGATTGGGACGACACCCATCACCAAGCCCCCTAAGTTGTTGTGTCCATGTTGTGACTTAACCGTGTGGCTTTAGTGTCATGTGCCAAACTGAGACCCATAATCCGTATTTAGCCACAGTTTGGGTTATATTGAATACCATAGAATTAAAATAAAATAATACTTTCCATGACACAGTGTTATAGATCCACTTCTCTAGAGTTCTCATCGAGGTTCCATAAACCATATCAACATTAAGCATTTTATTTGATTAAATAATATACATTTGATAAAGCAACATGAAAACAATTTGCAATTCTAACATTGGGCTGCAATAGAGATATCTGTAAAGAGACTGCTGCCACTAGCATAGCTATAGATTCTGATATGCCAACTTGAGCTAGTGTGCTAAATGCAAAATGTATATGAAACTCAGTGGTGCTCTATCAATGTGATTAACCAGAGGGGGTGAACCTAAGTCCCAGGGACTGGATGCAGCCTTTAGCTTGCCTGGATCCGGCCCCCGTGGCTCGGAGCTTCCCCCACCCAGCAATGGGGAGCCTCCGCTTGTGCTTCAGTAGTCCCACGGTGGGGCTTGAGCACACAAAATCTACTAGCCTAGGCTCCCCTAGGCTCTGGTGTGCAAAGACAATGTGGGGAGTGCTTTTCTCCTCAGTTGGGATCCATGTCAGTGAGGGGTTGGTTTTTCTTTTTTGCTTTTCATTTGTTTTCAGCCCGACTGATTTTTCTGTGGATCAGTGGCCTCCGACCCAAAAAAGTATCCCTACCCCTGTGATTAAACTCAGCATTAGTTTTTCATTTCCACAGTGTTTTACACTCTTACCTTTTCTATTAGATTTGTTTTGTTGTTAGATATTTGTAAGATATGAATGGAGGTGGGGGCTCATTCATTGTCTTAAATGTCAGGTTAAAATATATTCTTTATTTTCTTGTGTAAGTTACTGACAAGTAATCATAGAATCTAGGACTGGAAGGGACCTTGAGAGGTCATCAAGTCCAGTCCGCTGCCCCCATGGCAGGACCAAATACTGTCTAAACCATCCCTGATAGACATTTATCTAACCTACTCTTAAATATCTCAAGAGATGGGGATTCCACAACCTCCCTAGGCAATTTATTCCAGTTTAACTACCCTGACAGTTAGGAACTTTTCCCTAATGTCCAATCTAAACCTCCCTTGCTGTAATTTAAGACCATTGCTTCTTGTTCTATCCTTAGAGGCCAAGATGAACAAGTTTTATCCCTCCTCCTCCTCATGACACCCTTTTAGATATCTGAAAACAGCTATCATGTCCCCCCTCAATATTCTCTTTCTTAAACTAAACAAACCCAATTCTTTCAGTCTTCCTTCATGGGTCATGTTCTCTAGACCTTTAATCATTCTTGTTGCTCTTCTCTGGACCCTCTCCATTTTCTCCACATCTTTCTTGAAATGCGGTGCCCAGAACTGGACACAATACTCCAACTGAGGCCTAACCAGTGCAGAGTAGAGCGGAAGAATGACTTCTCGTGTTTTGCTCACAACACACCTGTTAATGCATCCCAGAATCATGTTTGCTTTTTTTTTTTTTTGCAACAGCATCACACTGCTGACTCATATTCAGCTTGTGGTCCACTATAACCCCTAGATCCCTTTCTGCTGTACTCCTTTCTAGACAGACAATATTGATTATTTGCACTTTCTGGCTCTTATGTACTTAAACACAATATCATGATAGATTTCAATCACTACATGGGAGTGTTTAAATACTTATCAACTAAAGAAAACATTTTTATTTAAAAAGTGTTCTACTCTAATCCGTTATCTAAGTCATTAATGAAAATATTGAAAACTCAGACTTAGAACTAACCCTGACTACATATGCCCTCCAAGTTTGACAGCAAACTATTTATATTTTGAGTAAGGTTTTTCAACTACTTGAGCACCCACTTGCATAGAAAATTCATCTGGATTGCATTTCCCTAATTTGCCTGTAAGAATGCCATGTGGCACTGCACCAAATGCCTTACCGTATTTTCCGGCGTATAAGGCTACTGGGTGTATAAGACGACCCCCTAATTTTTTAGTTAAAAGATAGGTTTTCGTCTTATACCCCAGCGCCCCTCCGCCTCCCCGGCTTTGCTCCCGGTGTCCCTGGTCTGCTGGAGACGGTCCCCAGCAGACCAGAGGCACTGGGAGCAAAGCCGCAGCAGCAGTGGGGTCCCGCGTCTCTGAGGCTTTGCCAGAGTAAAGCCTCAGAAGTGCGGCACCCCGCCGCCACTTTGGCTTTGCTCCCGGTGCCTCTGGTCTGCTGGGGACCGTCTCCAGCAGACCAGAGACACCAGGAGCAAAACCTCTGAGGACGCCCCGGCAGCGGGACAGCCCCGGCGCGCCTGGGCTGCCCCGCCGCCGGAGCCCCTCCGCGGCTTTGCAAAGCCTCGGGGGAAAGCCGCGGAGGGGCTCGGGCGGCGGGGCAGCCCAGGCACGCCTGGGCTGCCCCGCCGCCTGTATACCCGGCGTATAAGACGACCCCTGATTTTTGGGGGATGTTTTTTAGCATCAAAAGTTGTCTTATACGCCGGAAAATACGGTACTTTAATCAAGGTATATAATGTTTATGGCTTCCCCGTATACACAAGGCCAGTATTCCAGTTAACAAAGAAAATTGGGTTGCTTGGCATGTTCTTGGTAAGTTCATACTGGCTATTCCTTATACATCTTTTTTTTGCTAGGTGCTTATATCTGGATTATTTAATCATCCATTACAGAATCTTTCCAGCTCTCTAAGTCAAGCTGACTGGTATATAATTCCTTTTTGTTTTCCTTCTTAAAGATCAGTACTAAGTTTGCCCTTCTCTAGCCTTCTGTGACTTCACCTGTCTTCTATGAGGTCTGAGTTGCTAAGGGTTCCAAAACTGAGGACTAATTTCATCTGAATCTGCTGACTTGAATACATCTGACATATCCTAAATAGTGTCCCACCTGGTTAATATTGTGTTGAGTATTTGGTCACCATTTTACTTTTTAGTGAAGACTCAGGCAAAATAGGCAGACTTGGCTGCCTTGATGTCAGCAGTAATTAGAGCTCCTTCTATGCTAAGCCGAGGATGTGCAGTTTCCTTTGTCTTTCTCTTGCTCTTAATAGCTGTGTCGACACGACAACAAAAAGTCAGAAAAGGATACGCAAATTGCGAACCACAATTTGCATATCTTGTTCCGCTTTTCTTTTGGAAGAGGCTTTCCCAAAATTTGCTGCATTTCCACAGTACCAAATTTTAGAAAAACCTCCTCTTTCGGCACATCCTTTCTTGTACAATGAGGTTTAAAGTGATGGTGAAAGAATGCGTCCGCTTTTCCAAATTTTTTTTTCAGAAAAGCGGACGTGTTCCTTAGACACGGCTGCAATGTGGACGTAGCTAATTTATTTGAAGAGTTTTTATATCCCTTGGTAATTGTAACACACTTTGTGCCTTTCTGATATTTTTCTCTGAGTGCTTTTGTATTCCTTATTCATTCATAGTTCCACTTTTTGAGGCCTTTAATGAGCTGAGAATCAAATAAAAGAGTTCCCAATGGAGCCATATTGACCACCTACTATTCTTTTTCTATCTTTCCATATAATCTTATTGTTAGCTTTTGTGTCTTCAGTATTATCTCTTTGAAAAACTACTAGCTCTTCTTTATTCCTTGATTTTTCTTCCCATGGGATTCAACAGACTCAGAACTCATAGGCATAAGTCTGCTCTTTGAAGTCCATTGTCCTTATTCTGCTATTTTCATCTAGGCCATTTGATCGAATCATAAAATCTACCATTTCATAATCACTTTAACCTAGCTGCTTTTCACCTTCAGATTTGCAACCGAATCCTTGTTCATCAGGATCAAGTTGTAGCCTGGGGGAGAAGTATACTAGAATTTATATGAGGGAGGCTCACCAATCTGGCTAGAAGGTTCTAGGTTTCATCCTCCTTACCCCAGGTCACAAAAGTTGAGAACTATAAAGTTATTTCTGAATGTGGATCTGGGGACCCACAACAGCAGATCACAATAAAGACAGTGCCAACTTGAAACAATTTTTTATTATGACAGATATTAAGATGACAGACAAAACACAGCATACAGCATCCAATTACACAGTTGGATTCATTCACCCCTGAGGGTCATTAACAAAATCTGGTTATATAAATTGTGCTTATCTAGGTATATAGATAGAATTACCTAACATAATACCATACTCACATACCCTTCTTCCAGATGACCGAGTGTGGAAGGACCAGCCTCCCTCTGCTTGTGGGACTTTGGTGCAAGGTCAAGTATGGAAAACTTAGAAGCAAAGACTTAGAATAAGTGAAGCAAAGAGCTTAAATGAACTAAAGAGATGCTTGATGAGGGAGAAGATAGAGCTTGTGCTGGAGTCCCGAGCTTCCTTATTCCCATAGCTTTTATCTCTCTTTTGCATCATGATACCCAGCCTCCATTAACCATGAACAAATTTCTGCACCCTGAGATTTTGTGTGTACACATACTTGTTTGGATGGTGATATTGGGACATCTTTTGAATATGTGTGAATAAAATCATCTGATGCCCCACCTTGGACTCATTCCCGGACATGGAAAATCGGGAACCTTGCGGTTAGGTGCAAGAAGGCCTGGTTCCTCCTGTTTCCTTAATCCAAAATGTCAGTTAGCTGGGTCTTGCAGTTTTGGACCTATTTTAGATTTCAGGAGGCACTGAGTCATGCACCCCATCTGTGCACTGATCCAACTGAAGATTTTACCACAAGCTCTTTCATACTTTCTAAAAAGATATTAAGGTTATTTAATTTCTAGAAGATAATTAACCCTTACATATCACACTACACTACTGTTAAACCCAGCTCTTACAGGATAAGTCAAGTCCTGCAGGCCTTGCATTACTGGCATTACTATTAAAATATAGAAAAAGGGATAGGATAGGAAAAGATATAGCTGGGCAGGCTACAAAATTTAAAATGGCTATACCTTGGTTACTTCCTTTACTTCCTGAAACAAGAAGCTGTCCCTATTGTCTTCTATGCACTTATTAGGCATTTCGTGTTTGGTCATACTGTTTTTCCACCAGGTCTTGTGTTTTTGGACATTTTTGTTATTCTAGAAATGCCTTATACACCTCCTGCTATGCTCTTGCCCCTTTATCCTTTGGTCTTTTACCTGGTCTGCCTTTCATTTCCTTCTGGACCTTGGAACAAGCATACCATTACTTCCCTATTTATCATGTCTGTCCTTTTGAAACAAACTATGACAATCCATACCAATTTTTCAATGGCAAGACTTATTCCAAGTCTCCCTGCTGCCAATTAAATACTTGACCTTATGTACTAACATTCCCGTTCTTTCTGTGTATTCCTTGTGCTCTTTGCATTTGTGTATCAACATGCCAGATGTTGAGTGGATTCCCCCACCATTTTCTCTCTTGTTGCATTTCCCTTTTGCCCCTCCCCCCCAACTCGTCTTCTGTTAAGGTCACCTGCTGGTTTTTTTTTTTAACCTACCATCAGGCTTTTGTCACCTGCTCACTTTTGAACACTGCTGAAAGCCCTCCTTGATAGGTTCATGACTCTGTGTACAAAGATGCTCTTCCTCTTTTGGGGCAAGTTAACCCCATTTCTTCTCAGCAGTTTTCCTTCCCAGAATAGAATCCTATGCTTGAGGAAGCCAAAGCCCTACCATCAACACCATCTGTGTGGCCACATTTTCATCTCCAGGATGCCAGTAGGAGCCTCGCAGGCACACATAAGAGGGAAAGTGGCTCATAAGGGAAATCATGCGCTACTAATCTACTAGATAAACTTAAACAACAAATAGTCTGGTAGCACTTTAAAGACTAACAAAACATGTAGATGGTATCATGAGCTTTTGTGCGCACAGCCCACTTCTTCAGATGACCAGCATATACTAGAGTTCTTTGAGGGGGTCAACAAACATGTGGACAAGGGGGATCCAGTGGATATAGTGTACTTAGATTTCCAGAAAGCCTTTGACAAGGTCCCTCACCAAAGGCTCTTAAGTAAAGTGAGTTGTCATGGGATAAGAGGGAAGATCCTGTCATGGACTGATAACTGTTTAAAAGAGAGGAATCAAAGGGTAGGAATAAATGGTAAGTTTTCAGAGTGAAGAGAAGTAGCTAGTGGGGTTCCCTAAGGGTCTATCCTGGGACCAATCCTATTCAACTTATTTATAAATGATCTAGAGAAAGGGAAACAAAATACAGGACTATGTAGCACTTTAAAGACTAACAAGATGGTTTATTAAATGATGAGCTTTCGTGGGCCAGACCCACTTCCTCAGATCAAATAGTGGAAGAAAATAGTCACAACCATATATACCAAAGGATATAAAATGAACACATTTTTTTAATTGTATCCTTTGGTATATATGGTTGTGACTATTTTCTTCCACTATTTGATTTGAGGAAGTGGGTCTGGCCCACGAAAGCTCATCATCTAATAAACCATCTTGTTAGTCTTTAAAGTGCTACATCGTCCTGTATTTTGTTTTAGCTACACCAGACTAACACGGCTACATTTCTATCACTAGAGAAAGGGGTAAATGGTGACATGGCAAAATTTGCACATGATATCAAAAGTCTCAAGATAGTTAAGACCAAAGCAGACTGTGAAGAGCTTCAAAAAGATCTCACCAAAGTAAATGACTGGGCAACAAAATGGCAAATTAAATTTCATGTTGATAAATGTGAAGTAATGCACATTGGAAAAAATAATCCCAACTATACATACAATATGATGGGGACTCATTTAGTTACAGCTACTCAAGAGAGATAGCTTGGAGTCATTGTGGCATGAGAGGGCAGTGCCCAGCAGCTGGAGGGAGCTGGGATGAGCCGAGGCTTCCCCGGACCAATGGATGGAGGCAGGGTGGTGGTGGGAGAAGGGGGGGACAGGGATTGCTGGGACTAAGAACTGGGGAGGAGAGAGAGAGGAGAAAGCCTGAGATTGGTTGCGAGAGGGCAGTGTGGACTGGAGTGGCTGTCAGGCCAGCTGAGTCTAGGGCAAGGAATCAGATGGGCCCAGGCTGGGAGCCAGGATGGTGTGTGTTAGGGTAGTTTTGACAGGAAGGAGGGAAGGAGATAAATGGAACAAGCTGGGCAGGACTCCTGGGAGTGGTCCGAGTATGTTGGGCAGGCTGGAATCAGAGAGGCGGGTGGGGGGATCCTGCTGGGTGTGCTGGGCACTGACTGTGTAATCGCCTCATGGGGAAGTGTCAGTGGAGCCTGAATCTCCTATTCCTTTGCCTCACAGGGACTTATTGAGGAGCTGTCAGGCGCTATCCTTACCAACTCCCTCACTACTGTGAGCAGGCTCAGGTACTAAGCCCTTCGCAACTGGCTCCCTAACCACGGTGCTGCCCCTCCCACTCTGAGGCTCCCTCCCAAGCATGGTTTCTCCAGCAGAAGGGGCAGGAAGGTTCCTTGTTTTCTGCCTGAACTCTTCTTTTTGCTCCAATAATGCTATGGGGTTCTTGAGGAGAGGATCCCTCCCAGGTCAGATACAGGAGAACAGCAGAGTCAGGCCATTGTCTGTCTGGGAAGCCTTCACATCCCCTGTGTCAGTGCCTCAGTTTCCATTTTTGCCTGCCTGGGCCTGTTCCCTGTGGTTTCACATCCAGGTTGGTGCCAGTCCCACTCCTGCACTGCAGTCTAGTATCAACACCTCTCTCTTGCCAGCATCATAAATCCTGCCCTGGAGCCAGAGCTGGAGATGTACTTCCTGAGAGCTGCCCTGCATGCCGTCTTCACCTCAGGCAGGACACCTCCTAAGGGGAGAGAGATCTTCAGCTCCTCCCTGCCAGGATCAGAAGTGACCTTTGGTCCCTGCTCCCTTGATTGGCTGGAGCTCCAGAGCTAGGGGTTGGTGTGCAGAGATGGAAGAAGATGCAGTGTTGGATCCTTCCCTCGAGGGGCATCATGTTACCCTCCCAGGAGGACTTCTTCCTTCCTTCCTTACATAGCAGGCTATGTTTTGCCTAGGTGCCATCCATAGCAGCTTGGGTCTTCCCTACTTTGTTACCTACGAGGCCCTCCACAGATTCCTCCTAAGGTCATGGATTGAGGAGCCAGCTGGCACCCTGCCCTGAACCCTTGTTAATTGCCTGCATTGGGATCTGAATGAGCCAGGCCAGTACTTTATAGAGACCCACATCCTGTGGCAGGTGTAACCCAAGTTTCCCGAACTCTGACCCATAGCTCTCCTTTGCTTTGCAGAGTCTGAACCTGAATGCCAGGCTGGGGAACCTGCTGGCGAAGTCCTCGGCACAGACAGACCCTGTGGTAAGGCAGAGAGCAATTTTACCTTAACTCTGAGGAAGACTGGCAAGGAAAGACTGGAGGATCTATTTCCCACTTTGTCCTCCTAGTTCAGCCCCCAGTGGACTGTCCTATGTCAGGCAATTGGTGCAATGCACGTGTTTCACGCTCCTCGTTCCTTAGCCTCATCTCTGGGACTTCCCCTCTCTGGCTGCTCTGACCCAAGACTGTCTTTTGAGCTGGGGGTGGGAGTGGAGCACAGATGTACTGAAATCATTGGAAACAGTGAGCGGGGCTGGACAAAGGGAGGGACATTCCTAGGCCAGCTTGGACAACTAGGTCCCAGCTAGGGTTGCCAGGTGTCTGGTACTGAACCGAACAGTTCAGTATTTTCGCCTCCTGTCCGGTAAAAAAATCCAGAAAATACCGGACACCTGAAATGTCCTGTACTTTCTGATTTTTTTCCCGGCTAGGAGGCGAAAATCCCAGGCTATCCAGCTTAATACAGAGAGGTGCTTACCGGATTCTGCAGGTGAACTGTTCAGCCTGACACAGGGAGGCAAGATGGTGAGCGGCCACCATCAGCCTGTTAAGGCCAAAAAGCCTCACCATGCATTTCTTAAAGGGGCCACACTCTGTTTTTTTGTTTTTTGCTTAACAACTCTCAGGGGCCTTTTTTTGGTTCAGTATTTTTTCCAAAACCAGCTGGCAACTGTAGTGCCAGCCTGGCTCAGGCACAGGGCTCGCTCCTCTGCTACAGCCTCACAGCTCTGGGCATGGAGCAGGAGCGATGCAGTGAGAGGGGAGCGATGCAGTGAGTGATGCAACTCCTGGGGCAGGGAGGGGAACAGCCATAGGGAAGGGAAGTCACTGCCCAGATGAAGTGGCTGGGGCTACAGTCAAGCCCAGCAGTGCTGCAATGGGGCAGCTGTGGTGACACAATTGGTGACCGATCAATTTTTCTATCAGTAGTAGGTACCACCAGACATCCTCTTTTTGCTTACTTAGCAAATTCTGTCAGCCAAGATCCCCATCTATCAGCCTCTGCTATTTGCCATGGGTTCAAGACTGCCCTTCACATCCTCTGGTCCAAGACTCCCCTTCTGATTTTTCTTCCCCAGGCAGGCCAGTTCGTCCATTGTCACTATATCTTGCTTGATCCCAGGGCCTGCCCACAACATTTTGGGACCTGAAGCAGGACTCTCAAATGATGCCCCGATGCCCCCTCGCTTGGGCCAAAACTTTGAAAGGTCTCAATTCTGCCTTCTTCCTGCTCTACTCTGCCCATGGTACTGCAGACAGAATACACATGCATCAGCAGCAAACACAATTTTCTACATTCTAGGTCCTAGTGGTGCCCCCTCACAGTCTGGCACTTGAGGCAGCCACCTCAGTTCGCCTCATGGTAAGGCCAGCACTGCATGATCCCCCCCAGACAAGTACATTTCTGCCCCCTACTCAGACCCTGCTCACCCACCGGCTGCGACGTGGCCCCTTTGCAAACTCTCTAAAGAGCAAGCAAGGGCACGTGCCAGGGAACCTGCTCAGTTCGGATGCGCATGCTCAGTACCCTCCTAAGCAGGGCCTTCGGGGCGGGCGCTCGGAGTCGCAGCGTTGGTGTGAGTTGGAGCCACGCCCCCCGCGCTCTGATGAGGACACCCGGGGGCAGTGACGTGGCTGCTCAGCTAGTGCCTGCCTGGAGACCGCGGCTGGAGGTCGCGGTCACGTGGTGTGAGAGCCGCGCATGCGCGGGGCTGTATTCCCCCCTCCCTCCCCCCACACACACGCACCGGAACCAGGCGACTTTGTGCCTTGCTGCGCGCGGAGGAGGCGTGTCCTGCTGCGGCCGCCGTAGTACCGATGTGGCCTGTCGCGGGGAGTGGTTCCACGTCAGCCACCGCCGAACGGGCAGAGACGGGGCTCCGGGGGTCCCGCCGCGGGCAGCACTGGAGGCAGGTACAGCGCTTCCAGGGGCTCGGGGCGTGCTGCGGGCCGTGGTCGGAGAGCGGCCCCCGCCCCCTTCCGGAGCCGGCGGCCTCGCTCCGCTCTGCCGGGGAGTCGGGCCAACGCCTGGCCGCGGGTGCGAGGGCGGGTAACCGGCGCGGCCCCCGCGCAAGGGGGTAGCGCGCCACGGAGCCGGGCCCTGCGAGGTCTGCTCGCGCCCCGGCTTGCTGAGGCAGCGAGGTTTAACCGTCCTGAGATTCGTTTTGCCCCTGTGGGCCCGCAGCAGTTACCCGGGCTGCCCGCAGGATCCCACGCCGCCTGCCCCAGCGCCTCGCACGGGCCGGGGCCGAGGCTGCAGCTTTGCTACGAGTTCACCTCTGCTGGGAAGCGTCGTTCTCTTGGGGCTGAAACTCTCCGTGTCAAGTAAAATTGTGGAGAGTTTCAGCAAAGACCCACTCAGCTGGTGTGTGTGTAACTTCTGGGTTTTAAACGTGCTGCTTGTTGTGATCACGTAGCAGTATCGTTAAATCCATGGCGTTACGGTGCACACAAGGACAATGACAAGTTGTAGCTGTAGGTAGCTATAATAGAGGTTATGAAGTAAATCTTTGTTTACTATTCTTTTTAATAGTACTTTGTGTGCTATTTAAGTTCCTCATCTTGCAAACATTTGAATAACTTTGTGCAGGAGTATTCGCTTTGAAGTTAATGGCCCGTGCTTAAAATTAAGTCAATATGAATTTTCAGGTTTGGGGCCATGGTATTTTTTTTTATATATAGCCATTCTGTGGTATGTTGACATAGAGAATATTATAGTTAGGAGTGTTAGTGTGTAATTGAAGTCATGTGATTGCATCAAAATTTAGCAGTTACATGACTATTACATAGTCCCTGGGGACAGAGCTGGCAGTCAGTGCACTCTGGCCCTACTCATGGGGAGCCCCCTGCCATCCTGTGTTGCTGCCTCTCAGAAGTAGCAGTATGGGGTGGCAGATGGGAGTTGGTCTGCAAGGGGAGCTGGCTTAAAAACAGAGGCAGGAGCGTGGGACGGTATACCCTGTATGCTGCTCCACATCCCACAGAGCAATCTCTGTCCACAGCAAGCCTGGATGTGCCAGGACAGGACAGGACAGGGAGGGTGGGTGGGGGGCAAGCGACTCCACAGAGCCAGTGCTTCTGTCCTCGTCCCCATGCCCCGTTGCCTCTGTAGGAGGCAGAAAGGAGGGGCAGGCAAATCCATATGCGTATTTGGATCCTGCTTGCCCCCTTCACCCTCGGTGCTGCTGCTGGAATTAGCAGTGCAGGGGCAGGGATCCGTGGAGTCGGTGCCCACCTGCCCCCCCTTGCTGCCTCTGATACAAAGGCAGCAAGGGGGAGAGAATGCCTGTAGTCAACAGGATTAACCAATAAGCCTTGGTTTATCAGTTAATCGTGTAGTCATTTACATGTTGACATCCCTAAGTATAGTTACTATCTGAAGTGTTTCATTTTTTCATAAAAAATAGGAAAATGTGAACTAAAACATGCGCTTTAAAATTTTGAACTAATATTGTCGCTAGTTTTCATCAGGGAATAGTTACTTAGAAAAATGACAGTTTTTGAACTGATGATGTAAGCTGGAGATATAAAATCCTGTTTAACTGGTTAATTATATTGTTTAACCAGTTAACCGATTTAAAGAGGGGTGAGTGGGGGGGCCCCTGTCTGCCTCTGGGTGGAATGTCCCCTTCCCTTCCCTTCCTCCTCCTCCCCAGGCAGAGGCTGCTTCAGTCCAGTCAGAGCAGCCCCTGGCTGTAGCCTTCCCACTGCAGGCAGGGGCTGCATGGGCTGGGATGCCAGAACATCCCCTGCTTGTGGAGGTCCAGGGTACATGTCAGGCAGGGGCTGTTCTGGCATCCTGATTGGAGCAGCCCTTGCCTGTGGGGTGCACACCAAAGGCAGGGGCTGTGCTAGAGTAGTCCCCTGGCTGCAGTAGGCAGGGAGCTGCTCCACCACTGGTAAGCCTCAAATCCCTATTATAAGCAATTATAAATTTACCTTGCAATCTTGATATGTTTTAGCCTGTGTCTTCAGAGAGTGCTAAAATATGTGCAGTTGCTGAAAAACAGTTATGCAGCTCTGTAATTCTAGGGAATGGTTTAGGGCATTGGGGCTCAAGCAGAGTGCAAATACCCTGGGGGGATATGCAGGAGAGGAAAAGTCAACTCATACGAATATTTGCCTACTTTTTCAACATGATACATAAAAAGCACTAGCAATATCAGTACAAACTAAATTTTCATACGAACAATGACTTATTTATACTGCACTATATGTGATGCACCAAAACGTATTCCAATTGATTTATAATTGGATGGTAAAAATAAAAGAGCAGTTTTTTTACTAACTGTTGTGATGCTTTTGTATTTTTGTCTGATTTTTATAAGCATTTTTATGCAGTTATGAAATGTTTTATATTAGCACCCTGTTTTATATACACTAATCAACAATACTTGATTATGCTGTCTATGAAGTCTCACATGGGTCTCAAGATAGGGTAGGGGGAGCAGAACATTTGTATTAGATGCCATGTAAAAATTCTCAGCACTTGCTGCATATTTTGTTGCACTTATCATCATCATAAGCTCAAAGTTTCACATTTCTCAAAATGAGTAAGTTCCAGCAGGTGAGCTCATTGGGACACAAGATCACATGGGTAGTTGACATTGATGTAGTCCATTATCATAATTCTGATGGAGCTTTTAACTTTAGCAGACTTTCAGACTTATCACAGTACCCTTAACCATCTTGATGCTGCCTTTTCTTTGCTTTGGAGTGTTTGGAAAAGATATCCACATTGTCCTGTCTCAGAGCCTGAATCCTGATTAGCCTTCAGATCTCTTAGTTTTGAAAGAGAGCTGGACAAATTTTTGAGTGCAATTGTATGAGGGGGTTGCCTGTGATGGTAGTGGGCAGAGCTCAGTAGCCCTGGAGCTCAATTTCAATTTATTTCCTTTGTGCATAAAGCTTATCCTAAAGAGCTTCTGTTTTGTCACCAGGCTCAGGAAGCAGTTCCGGTCTCCCCAATGTATTGGGGAAGATTTTTTTAAAAAAATCTCCTAAAGCATCAGACAATGGCCATGGCTGGAGATGAGACTTGTCGGGGTGGGCTTGGGCCAGGTCTCTGCACGACATTCAGCTTTCTCTCAGATGCTTGACTAGCTGATTATTGCTCATTTACTCAGGATCTAACTGACCACTAGGTGTGAGAGCAGGAAGGAATTCTGTCTTTAAGTCAGATTGACAGTGACATGGCAGGTTGTGCTTTCCTTTGCAGCATATGGGTGCAAAACACCTACTTGGACTAGCTGGGTATATCTCACTTATATATTTCCTGCCATTAGAACATAGGATGGCTGTACTGCGTCAGACCAATGGTCCACCTAACCCACTATTCTGTCCTCTGATAGTGACCAGTGCCATGTTTTAGAAGGAATGAGCAGAACAGGTAATCATCAAATGATCCTTCCCTTGTCAGCTATTCCCAGCTTCTGGCAAAGAGAGGCTGGGGAAGGTGTTCCTGACCATTATGGCTATCATCCATGAATTTATCTAGTTCTTTTTTGAACCCTGTGATAGTCTTGGCCTTCACAACATGCTCTGGCAGTGAGCTCCATGGGTTGACTGCATTCTGTGCAGACATACTTCCTTTTGTTTGTTTTTAAATCTGCTTCCTATTAATTTCATGTGGTGATTTTTAGTTACTGTGTTACGAGTCATGATTTTATATAGACCTCTATCATATCTCTCCCTAGTTGTCTCATTTCCATGTTGAAAAGTCCCATTTTTACTGAATTCTCCTCATATGGAAGCCATTCTATACCCCTAATCACATTTGCTGCCCTTTTCTGAACTTTTTCCTGAATACTGCATGCAGGTATGGTCAAAAAGACACTGGAATTGGAAGTGGACATATCATGAATTTATATAGAGGCAATATACTATTTTTGTCTTACTTTCTATCCCTTTCTTAATGATTTCCAACATTCTGTTGGCTTTTTTGACTGCCGCTGCACATTGAGTGGATATTTTCAGAGAACGATCCACAATGATTCCAAGATCATTTTCCTGAGAGGAAGAGCTAATTTTAAACCCCTTCGTTTTCTATGGCTAGTTGGGATTATGTTTTCCAATGTGTAAGACTGCATTTGTCAACATTGATTCTCATCTGCCGTTTTGTTGCCCAATCACCCAATTTTATGAGATCCCTTTGTAACTCTTCACAATCTGTTTTGGACTTGGCTATCTTGAGTAACTTTACATCTTCTGCTGATTTTGCAACCTCTCTGTCTACATTTTTTCCAGATAATTTATGAATATGTTGAATAATACTGATTCCAGGACAGGTCCCTGGAAGACACCACTATTTACCTCTCTCCATTCAGGAAAACTGTCACTTTATTCCTACCTTTTATTCCCTGCTTTAAAAGCAGATACTGATCCATGAGAGGACCTTCCCTCTTATTCCATGGCTTACTTTGCTTCAGAGCCTTTGGTGAGGGACCTTGCCAAAGATTTTCTTAATTTCAAAGTAAACTATATCGCAGGGATCACCATTGTCCACATGCTTGTTGACACCTTCAATTCTGGTAAGATGGGTGTGGCGTGATTTCCATTTACAAAAACCATGTTGGGTTTTCCCCAACAAATTCTGTATGTCTGTCTAACAATTGTTCTTTACTACATATAAGCCAATTTGACTAGCTTTTGCCTGTAATTGCTGGGATCGCATGGGGAGCCTTTTTAAAAAATTGGTGTCATATTTGCTATCCTCCAGTCATCTAGGACAGAAGCTGATTTGAATGATAAATTATATACAGGCAGTCCCCGGGTTACGTACAAGATAGGGACTGTAGGTTTGTTCTTAAGTTGAATCTGTATGTAAGTCGGAACTGGTGTCCAGATTCAGCCGCTGCTGAAACTGATCAGTTTCAACAGCGGCTGAATCTGGATGCCAGTTCTGACTTACATACAGATTCAACTTAAGAATCCCAGGCATCCCCAAGACAGCTGCTGCTGAAACTGATCAGCGGCTGATTCTAGGAAGCCCCATGCAGGGGCTTCCTATAGTCAGCCACTGGTCAGTTTCAGCAGCGGCTGACTTGGGGGACGCCTGGGGCAGAGCAGCTGGGGTGCTGCCGGGTCGCTCCAGTAGCGCCAAGGAGCGGTGCTGCGGGACCAACCGGCAGCGCCCCACCTGCTCTACCACAGGCCCGAGGCTTTGCTCCACATTTCCCTGATCTGCTGGGGTGGGAGGGCACTAGCTGCGCCCCCCCAGCAGACCAGGGACACGGGGAGCAAAGCAGCAGCGGCGGGGTGCTGCACCTCTGAGGCTTTGCTCTGGCAAAGCCTCAGAGGCGTGGGACTCCGCTGCGGCTGCCGCTTTGCTCGCAGTGCCTCTGGTCTGCTGGGGACCGTCTCCAGCAGACCAGGGACACCGGGAGCAGCTTTTCTCGCCCCGGAGGTCGAGGTGGCGGGACTGCTGCGCTCTGGGTGGTCCCGCTGCCTGCGAGCTCCGGGGGGAGAGAGCCCCGTTCGTAAGTGCGGGTCCGACATAAGTCGGATCCGCGTAACTCGGGGACTGCCTGTATTACGGTTAGTAGTTAGGGACGTAAAATCCCATTTAATCGGTTCACCAGCGCAGTGGGCCTAACCAGGGCTGGAGCGGTCCCTCCCCCTTCTGTGGTGCAGCATGGATGCTTTGGCCATGTCAGGCCTGCCATAGGTGGGAGCTGCTCCAGTCTGACTGGGCCACCGGTTAACCATAAGTGGTAAGCATCACCCAGTAAGGATGATTTGGATTTGAAAACCTTCCTAACAATACTCAGCCATGAAAACCTATTCATAAGAATGGCCATAGTGGGTCAGACCAAAGGTCCATCTAGCCTGGTATCCTGTCTGCCAACAGTGGCCAATACCGGAGGGAACACAACAGGTAATCCTCACACGATTCCTCCCCCTGTCACCCATTTCCAGACCAACAGAGGCTAGGGACATCATTCCTACCTATCCTGGCTAATAGCCAATGATGGACCTAACTTTCATGGATCTATATAGCAATTTTTTGAACCCTGTTAAAGTCCTAGTCTTCATCACATCCTCTGGCAAGGAGTTCCACATATTGACTGTTTGCTGAGTGAAGGAGAACTTCCTTTTGTTTATTTTAAACCTGTTGCCTATTCATTTCATTTGGTGAACTCTAGTTCTTTTATTGAGGGAGTAAGTAAATAACTTTTCCGTATTGACTTTTGCCATATTAGTCATGATTTTATAGACCTCTACCATATCCCTCCCCCCCCACCTTAGTCGCCTCTTTTCTAAGCTGAAAAATCCAAGTCTTTTTAATCTCTCTTCATATGAGACCCGTTCCAAAACCCTCATCATTTTTGTTGCCCTTTTCTGAACCCCTTCCAGTGCCAATATATCTTTTTTCAAAGAATGTTTAAGTTTCCTTCAGTGGCCTTGTTTTCCTTGAGTGATTCTCAGTCCCTTCTGTTTTCTGTCTGTGGCGCATAATATAGTCTAGTCTCCTGGTGGCTGTAAAACTTTGGTCTCATTTCAGTTGTTGACTTAACGTGCAAGTGCTTGTTAGTATTGGTGGTCTGTATTGTATAGAAGTCAGATATAATGATCTCTAAGTCCTTTCTGCCCTTAAGCTCTATGAAGTTTAATCAAGCATGTGGTTATAAGATATTGTACAAGTGATTGTTTTTCATTTTTAAAAAAAAGAACAGTTAACTACCCTGAATAAAAAAATACTATGTAAAGCTTTGAATTTGTTTTATGTATGAGTTCTTAATAAGTACTAGGAATCTCAGCATGTAGACGACTACACGATAAACCCTGGCTTATCGGTTAATCAGTTAATCTTGTTGACTACATGCACTTCCCTCCTCCCCGCTGCCTCTGTATCAGAGGCAGTAAGGGGGGGGGAGGTGGGAGCTGGTGCTAGTGAGATGCTGGCTTTTAAGCTGTCTCCCCCTGAGCACTGGATCCTGTGGTGCCCCCACTGCCACACTGCTGCCTCTGATAGAGGGGCAGCAGCGTGGGGGGGAGGGGGGAGCAGGCAGGAGTTGGTACACTGAGGAAGCTGGCTTTCAAGCCAGTTGCCCCTGTGTATTTGCTCCCGCAGAGCTGCCTGCTCCTCCGCGCTGATGCCTCTCTTATCAGTGGCAGCAGCATGGGTAGGGGGGACAGGCAGGAGCTGATATGTGGGGAGCCGTCTTTTAAGGCATCTCTCCATGTGTGCCAGCTCTGCAGAGCCAGCTACCTCTCACAGAGGCAGTGGGGAGCCCAGGGCATGCTGCCGTGGAGCATCCTCTGTCCATGGGGAGCTTGGGCCAGCAGCCCCTGTCTGCTACAGGCCCAGGCTTGCCTCAGATGGGGCTGTGCCATGGGGTGCGAGAGCAGCCTCTGTCTCTGGGAAGCTCAGGGATAGGGACAGGGACTGCTGGAACCCCACGCTGCTGGACTGCAATGGAATCCCTAGGAGTGGGACCGGGAGTGCACTGATTGCCAGCCCCGCCCCTGGGGACTATGAAATAGTCATGTAACCATTAACATTTGATGAGGTTACACAACTATTCAATTACACACTATCCGACATCCCTAATAAGAACTACAAGTTGAATCTGCAACCTGGTTGTGATGGGGTGAGGTCACAGAAGACCCATTGTGGGTGCTTCCTAGGGTGCTGACAAGGCCACTGTCACTCCTTTTCCTGCTCTCTGGGGGCTTCTTGCTACCATGCCAAGCCAAGGCACAGAGCTGAGATCATTGCCTCCCTCCCTCCCCCCCCCCCCCCCCCCCGCCTCAATACAGACACTGAAACTTTTCAGGTCCAAGGAAATGCAATTTTGGGCCCAGCTTCCTGGGATACCACTCCCCAAATGGGATCAGAACCCCAAAGGAATCCATTAGGTAAGCCCCCTTTAACTATGAAAAGAGGAATGTACACACTGATTGCTCCCCCAGATAACAATTATTTACACTCTGCTTGATAGTAAATAAGTGATTTTATTAAGTACAAGCATTAGGATTTAAGGAGTTATAATGAGAATAGGCAGAGCAAAGTAGATTACAAACTTAAAATAACAGAAAATGCTTAGCTAATTCTAACACTAAAACCTCAGTACAAACTTATTTCCAATTCACCCTCAAACTGTTCTTGTTCCAGCTAAGCTGACAAACTAGGGAAGTTCCCTATCACTGGGGTCTCTGGTTCACTTTATTGGGTGTGCCAGCCAAAGACCAAGAAACTCCTACCTCCCTATTGTTTTATAAATTTCCACTTTGGGCAAGAATTCTCTTTCTGCATTGCACCCTTAGAGGGGAAGTTACCTCACCAGCCCCTACCAATTAGAGAGGTCCCATGACTTTGTAGGACTAACCACTGCTAAGACTTAAAGGACAGAAGGGACTGTTGACTTATGATTGCTAAACATTGAGGCATCCCAGCATTGCAAACACCCTTGCTGGCTTTCCTTTGAATATTTAAAACCACAAAACATTCCATACTGCATGTGTCTAATTGTACACACAAGAATTCTACATATGCCAAAGTGAGATATACAGACCCAACAATTAAAATTTTTAAAAGGTTAAATTACATTTTGTAATCCTGGTTATAGTATTTGTTACTGTTTTATAATACTTTGGTCTTATCAGTCACAAAGTGCTTTGCAGCCTGATTCTCAACTCACTAGACCCTGTAAGACTTGTTGGTAAGTAGCTAAGTAATAAACATATTTCATTGGTTTTTTTTTCCATGTTGCTCTTTGGGGATTTGGCATATTTGTTTTAACATTTTAATACAGTGTGTTAATAAGAACATTTATAAAGTGAAAGAACATCTTTAAGACATTTTGAACAGTTTAGAAAACCTTTACATTTAAAATTGTGGTGAAACAATGTTTAATATTTTTGTGGAAATTGCAATAAAATATTTTTGTGGTGTTTTACTGTGCAGTTATTAACAAGTTGCATTAATTCCATTTTTTCTAGACTGCCTGATATCTTTCAGAAGTAGTTATTCTATTAAGAAGATATTTGTAATCAAGAACAATGACAGCCGCAGAAAATGTATGTTATACGTTGATTAATGTTCCAATGGATTCAGAACCACCATCTGAAATCAGCTTAAAAAATGACCTAGGCAAGTAATATATTTTATGGTTAGCACGAAATTATTTTTCTTGAATTAACACTTGTAATTATTTACAATAACCTTTAATGAGAGACTTTACTTTGTTTCTATATTTTACAATCTCAAACTATGAACTTTTAAAAATAACTAAAACAATTAGTTGTCATATTATGTTTAAACCTAATTTAATAATTGGAAGACTTTTATGCATAACATTGCTATTCTAAGACAATAAAAAGGTCAGAATTCAGATCTGAACTTAAATGCAGAAGTTGAATGGGATTACTCACTCACTTAAATACCTTGATGAATTTAAAGCACCTATCCGAAATATGTCTTGCAATTTAAAAGCAAGAAACATTGGGGTGAAACTATCATTGTGTTTTATGACTTGAATACTTTCCAAGTATCCTCCTAAGGCCTATTGGAAGATGGGAAACAGAGTACAGTAAACTTCCGATAATCTGGCACCTTTAGGACCCAGGGGGTGCCAGGCTATCAGATATGCCGGACTATTGGAAGGGGGGGCTATGAGGGGTCTGGGGTGGCATCCCCCCCACCCGAGACCCCTCATAGCCCCCCCTTTGGATAGTCCGGCTCTGCCCCAGGTGTCCCTGATTCAGCCGCTGCTGGTCAGTTTCAGCAGTGACTGAATCGGGAACGCCTGCAGCAGAGCAGCTGGAGTGCTGCCGGGTTGGTCCGGTAGCGCCAACCCTTCGCGTGGTGAGACCAACCCGTCAGCACCCCAGCTGCTTTTGGGGATGCCTGGGGCAGAGCAGCTGGGGTGCTGCCGGGTTGGTCCGGCAGCACCACTCCTCGGCGCTACTGGACCAAACCGGCAGCATCCCAGCTGCTCTGTCCCAGGTGTACCCAAGTCAGCTGCTGCTGAAAGTGATCAGGGGCTGATTCCAGGAAGCCGGGGCAGAGCTGCTCTGGCCCGGGCTTCCTGGAGTCAGCCGCTGGTCAGTTTCAGCAGCGGCTGAATCGTGGAAGCTGGGGGCAGAGCAGCTCCAATGGTCTGGCTGCCCGGAGCACTTTCGGGTTCCTGATGGTGCCGGACCATCAGGAGTGCCGGACCATCGGAGTTTTAGAATCATAGAATAATAGGACTGGAAGGGACCTCGAGAGGTCATCGAGTCCAGCCCCCCGCCCTCAAGGCAGGATCAAGCTCCGTCTACACCATCCCTGACAGATGTCTATCTAACCTGTTCTTAAATATCTCCAGAGAGGGAGATTCCACCACCTCCCTTTACTGTAGTTACTTTATGGTAAAGCCTTTTTGGCCACTCAAACTGCCTCCTATACACGGAGGGTCAGGGGGGGAAACAATACATTTCTGCATTTTCTGTATGTGGAAAGATAGCACTTCCTACTGAGGTCAGTGAGAGTTAAATTAGTCCTAAATGCAGATTTCAAGGAGCGTGCCTGGTTGCAAGTCCTATTCTATCACATCACATATTGAACTGTTGCAACCATTCTTAAAGCAGAGAAAGGAGAGAGTAGAATACCTCTAAAAGCCACTTGAAATTTCAAAACCCAGTAGTAGTGTAACCACAATTTCCTCCCCATAATTCAAAAGTACCTACCTTAATGTGTTGTCAGAAGTCTGTCCATTGTGATATAAATACTTTATAGCCCTACCAATCTCTTCTAATTAAATACTAACATATGAAGTAATCTGTGAATTTAGGTTTGTTGGATTAATGTTAAACCTAGCTTTGGTTGGTTCAGGGAAAGTACTGTTGACACCCCCACCTTCACCATGCACTTCTCAAGAACTCTGTGTTGTGGAGCCTCAGACAGGGTGGTATGTCTAGTGCTTTTGTGGTAACTGTTCATTAATGGAATCTCATTTATATATCCTGTATTTATTGTATCTGAGAGAGTCTCTTTGTCAATATTTTCTCTTGTCCTATTTTTATAATCCATGTTTGTGCTCCGTATTTCAATGCATTCCTTAATAAATCTACTTGAAGGCTTCAAGTTTTTGCTGCTTTGTAATTGAGTACATATTACCAGCACTTTGGCATCCTTACTAACTCAGAGGTTACTTCTGAGCACATGCTGTGCCAAAAAAAATTTACTGTACACAATATTTTAAAATTCTACAAAATTCTGGAAGTGCTGCCAAATACATCTAGAGTCTCCAGGATGACTTTGGGGAGCACAGGCCACTGGCTGCACTGAGGCAGAGATCACTTTCCCCAGGCTGCAGTCAACCCTGACACATCCCAAGGATTGGTCCAGCCTCAGAAACACCACAGGGCCCTGCCCCCCTGTGGGTGTGGGCAGGCAGGATCCAAGTGTGGAAGGATCCACTTGTGGGCTGAGAGGGTTCTGTGTGGATAGCTCAGTGAGGGATAGGGATGTAAGCCACTAGCTGACTACCCAATAAGCATATGCTTATTGTGTAGTTGAGTAGTGACTTCACTAGTCATTCTCTCTCTCTCCCTCCTCCACCCTTGCTGCCTCTATCACAGAGTTGCAGCAATGGGGTGGGAGGGGAGCCGGTGCTGGGGGGAGTTGATTTAAAAGCTGGTTTCCCCCAGCACTATCTTGGCGGGGAAGGGGGGAGAGCAAAAGAGGCAAAGGCATAGAGGGGGACCAGCGTGAGCCAGGACTCGGCTGATTCTTGGCTTATTCCTGGTTCCCTCTGCTGTGGTGTCTGTTTATTAAATGTATTAAGAGCCATCTGATTTAAAAAGCAGATGCACAGAGGGGGAGACAAGGCACAAGCTGGGAATAGGCTCTTCATACACTTACACGTCAGAGCTGCTGCGGGATTAACTCCTGGACCAGGAGCTAACCCTGCTATGGCTCTGCAGTTTCCCTTCACTGACTAATCGAGTAGTGGATGGAAATTCCATCGACTATTTGATTAGCTGTTTACCCACAATTTAACATTCCTAGTGGGGGATTGGGCACGGAGGGGGATCTAGAGGCACATGAACTAGTTGCAGGGAGTTTTGGGTGCAGTGGCAATGGGACTGCAGGCTGGTCCAGATGAAGGTAGTTGGTGCTCAGTGGGTGAGGGGATCAGTGGGGTAGGGATCCAAGTGCAGGTGGCTCCTTGGGGTGAGCCAGGTGCAGGGTAAATGGGGGTGCTCTTTGTTGGGGCTTCTGAGTGAAGGGGGAGATGAGGCTTTGTGGAAGTATCTAGATGAGGGGGTCTGAATGCATGGGATTTGGTCAGGTGGGGGGCAGTTCTATGTACAAGGATGCTTCCTCCCCGCTCCCCCCCCCCCCCCCAGCCCCCAGAGCAGAGGAACAATAGGTGAAAGTGGGGATGTGGTAGAGCTTCCTGCAGCTTGGGGGAGAAATCTGGGGAAGAGTCTGACTCAGTCCTGGATGCTGAGCAAGGGAAGGGGAAGTCCTATCCAGCCCAGCTGGGACTAACATCTGAGTCTAGTGTATGATAGCAGCCACCAGCTGGGTCTTTTCTAGTCATGCTCCCTCTTCCACAGTAACTTTCTGTTAACTGCCCCGAGCACCCAGAACATTTCTGTAGAGAGTCACATGACCACTCGTGTTTTTCCTTTGCTTCCCTGTTAATCATGTTTTTGTGGGGAAGCAAAGAAAATGGGGCGAAGGGGAGAAGGCGTATATAAATTCTGTGCATACACAGTGGTGCAAAATACCCCCAGGAGTAAGAGGTACCTATGCAAGAATGACTGCAACACCATAATGCATTGTGATTTCCTGGTGTGGAGTATGGTCTGTCAGTAATGAAAATCCCTTCATTAGATCTGTGTTGTGAATTAACTGAGTTTCAGTGGAAGATAAATTATAGCAGTACTTATTAAACCTCCCATGCTCTTTTTTTATTCTTAAGTTTGTGAGTAAGAATTTATTAGTTTACCTTTGAGCTTATTCATGTTGTGTTCTATGACTTGATCTCCTAGATGCTACAGTTATACAAAAATGTGAGCAAGGTTTATATTATTGGCATGAAGGATCTATATTTCTGTTGCATTGTTTTAACAAGTGTTGATTATTTAAGTAATTCTGGGAGGATCTGTTACTTCCACTTTATGTATTTGCTGTGCTTACATTTGAACTCCTCCTTCCCTCTACCAGAAAAAGGAGATGTAAAGTCTAAGACAGAGGCCTTGAAGAAAGTAATTATTATGATCCTGAATGGTGAAAAACTACCTGGACTTCTGATGACAATTATCCGTTTTGTACTGCCTCTTCAAGATCACACTATCAAAAAGCTATTGTTAGTTTTTTGGGAGATAGTTCCAAAGACCACTCCAGATGGCAAGTTGTTGCAAGAAATGATCCTTGTGTGTGATGCCTATAGAAAGGTAAACATGTTTGTTATTTGTTCTTTGAGTTTATGCCCCATAACCCTTTTATCTGACCATTTTCTACGTAATGCATATCCTGGTGATGTCACATTTTGTTGTTAATAAGGAGTGGATATACCGTGTTCACTTTCTCAGTGGCCTAAGCACTCTGCCTGGCTAGGCCAGAACTGAGGAACTGCTAACCGGAAGATGTGTTGTCAAGAAAATACAAACATTTTCAGTGATGCTGTTACCCTCTCTTGCGATAATCTTCTCTGTGGATTAACAGTGTGGATGAGGAAATATAAGAGGGAGAGTTATTCTTTGAAATAAGTGTATCATAGGCTATTTAGGACTTTGACAGATGGTAATCTGCACTTAAATTAAACCTGGACTTGAAATTGCAGTACCCATGTCCATGTGTGCAATACATACATATTGGTTTCTTATCTAAAGGATGGCATATGTGCCTGGTCTAGTTGGAACAATCAGAATATCCCTGCATAAAAGTTTTTGTTTGTGTAGTTGAGCGCTAAAGGTATGGACAATTGTAGCATGATCTGCATCTGAGAAGAAAGATTGTAATTTCTTGGCCAGCTGCAGATAAAAGTTGATGTTTCTGGCCATTGCTGATTTTTTTTTTTTTTTTTTTTTTTTTTTTGCAGTGTTGGTTCGAGGGTTTTAGAGAGACAACGTGGGTGAGGTATCATATTTTATTGGACCAGCTTCTGTTGGTGAGAGAGACAGGTTTTTGAGCTTAAGGAGACCTGCAGAAGAACTTGATTTAAGCTCGTCAGCTTATCTCTCTCCCCAACAGAAGTTGGTGTAATGAAAGTGATGTCACCCATCTCGTCTCTTTTTGGTCTGGGCTGCATGGAGCCCAATTTAGTCTGTGAGTTAGCTTTCATCCACACGCTGGAACTTCCAGCAGATACCTGTTCCTATTAGGGATGTAAGTGACTAGTCAACTATCAGATAAGCAAAAGCTTTATCAGATGGTCAACACGCTAGTCAGCTAGTCTCTTCTCCCTGCACCTTGCTGCCTCGATCAGAAAGAGGCAGTAAGCAGGGGTGGAAGAGGAGGAGATGTTGGAGGGAGCCGGCTTAAAAGCCAGTTTCCCCAAGTTCTAGCTCCATGGGAGGGGACAGGGTTGCAGTGGGCGGTGTTCCACCTTTGAAATGTACAGGAGTCCCTGTTGGGGCTCTTGTGCATTTCAAAGTGGAAGCGCCTGCATGGATCCCAGAGACAGCAGGGGACTCCCTGCTCGCCCCAAGTTCCATGTGGCAGTTCCGATTTGAAATGTACAAGAGCCCCAGCAGGGACTCTTGTGCATTTCAAAGGCGGAATGCTACGCAGCACTTCCATCTTTGAACTGTAGCAAGAGCCAGGCAGCTCTTACTACATTTCAAAGTGGAAGCAACCTTATCAACTAATCGAATAGTTGATGGGAAGTCCATTGACTATTTGATTAGTTGATTAATCTAATTTTGACATCCCTAGTTCATATAAATGAAAGAGAGGCATGTAAGTGGGCATCATCAGAGGTTTACTAAGCAAAAGGGGCCTCAATTTCCTACCCTGTGGGATACCGTATGGTAATGAGAATGTACTGATACACCATGGTGCCAGCTCATTGGTCACCCAAGTGATGTTAGACTTTTTTTTTTTTGACATTGCAAAAAAGGGGAGTTTTAAGAAGTGATTAGAAAGATGACAAAGCTTGATGGAGGATTCCTCTCATGCAAAGTGGGAGCATGAGAGGGAGCATCAGAGTCCTTGATCAGAAATTTAATATGTAAGCAGTGAAGGTTGGCATCATTGGCAAAGCAGAAGGGAAATCCCTCTCAAAATCAGTGGCATAGGTATAATGGAATCAACCTGTATCCATCTTTTTGAGGTGATTGATAGATTTTGTGTCATGTCTAGGTTTGAGACCCAAACGAATATGATCCAGAAAGAAGGGTATTGGATGCCGCTTGATTATTTTTTTTTTTTTTTAATTCTATAACCTATTCCTCAGAGTTTAGAAATATGGCAGAAAGTGGCAAGTTTGTTTCTGCAGGGACTAGACCCTACAATGTTGAAGGGTGTTCAGCAATTTGCCCTTCCTCAAGGAGGCATTAATTATCACTAACAATGAAAAGCACAAACATTTCCGACTAGTTACCATTAGGAGGGTCATAATTTGTTGAATGAGCATTTCTTTTCCAGCACATTTAAAACATACTGTCCTGAAACTGTTGGAAGAGATTGTACATTTGTTCCTTTCAGCACTTACGCTTCAGCTAGACCAGACTAACACGGCTGCATCTCTGTCACTTCTGCTTTGGTGTCTGAGACTGTCCTGAGTCTTAATTAACATTCACTCTGAAATAATATGAGAGAACTTCACTGTCAGAAATATTTGTCTTTGAGATGTAGCTGAGAATCTGAAGTAATGCAATGGAGTAATGGCTTTTCCAATGAAATCTTCAAGTTACGAAAACATGGATAGTCATTTTATCTAGTTTTATTTTAATTGCCATTTTCAATCAGAATAATGTAGTAATGTAATGAATCAATCATCATGGTTGCCACTTTATCTGAAAATACTTAAGGAATTTGCTTCTTTTTGTTGATCAGGAAAAATAACTACATTGGAACCCTAAAAGTAAAAATAGAAGCTTAAAAACTTGAGCCCAAAGACTCTAAAATTGGTACACAAATGTTTGCTTCTTTTCCATTTATGACCTGCCTTCCTCTGGCTTCATGTTCAGGTTAAAGACATTTAGTTTTCCCTTACTGCATTTTCTTCTCTAAAGAGCGAGAGATCTGTAATCCCATATATAGTAATGATTCTAAATCCATCAATGTTTCTACAGTTGTGAAGAACTAAAATCTATATGCAGGGAGTTTTCATCAGTCATTTAAGCTCTTGATCATAGGGCAGGAAATATTGTAAAATGGTAATACTTGGTATTTCAGCAAACACTTTACTTTTCTTGCTTTAGGATCTTCAGCACCCGAATGAATTTATCCGGGGCTCTACTCTTCGTTTTCTTTGCAAGCTGAAAGAAGCAGAATTACTGGAACCTTTGATGCCAGCTATTCGTGCATGTTTGGAACATCGTCACAGCTATGTGCGTAGAAATGCAGTCCTTGCAATCTACACAATTTACAGGTAAAAGTCTGTGAATTATTTAAACCTTTGGAAGTCCAGTTTAATGTCAGTGGATTTCACCTGGAAAGTCCTAACGAAAAATGAGGCTAATATAAGATTATTTTTGATCCTGCTTTTTCAGTAGATATAATACCTTTCTACCATTACAGCTTTCTCAAATATAACTAAGGCCACTTTGAGTGGGAAAACTTCTGCATTTCTGCAGAGCTCCACTGAAATCAGCTTAGTTCTGGTTGGTGGGATGAAAATTGTACAGCTGTTTTGAATACATAGAAAGATGTCCAAGTGGGACAACTTTCAATTAATTTTATTTTTTTATAAATTATGTAGTGTAGTGTTATGATTTAGTTGAAAATGCTGTAGTAGCAATGTGAAAGTTGTGTTCTCAAACAAAAAGTGTAGTTGTCCGATGGAATATTACAAATAAACTAAAATTAAACCCAAACCACTGGGGAAGGTCTTAGTTACAAACGTAACAGGCAAGCAATAATTAAGCAAATATGAATGTGTATATTCTTTACATCCACAGCTCGACAAATAATACAGTCTACTCGCCCGTGGCAAGTAGATTGTAACCCAGAAGAGCTGCGTTTGGGCAATCTGCGCTCGCGGTTCGGCGAGCCCTGTTTACATCCATTCATTTTTAATGTAAATGTGTAACCTGCACCTGACGTGTGTAATGGTATTTAGACCACTTACAACAAGTGAGCTCTAGACAAAGTTGAGAGCCAGCTGGCTCAAGCTGTAGAGGCTCCTTTACTAAACTCCAGAGGTCCCAGCTTTGAAGCCACTGCAGGCGCGCTTACAGGTGCTTAACTAGATGTAGGTTACAAATGCACAAAGGATTTTTTTTTTTTTAAAGGTGACTATCAAGGGTAAATACGACATAAACATTTATGTAGCACATATGCTGTTAATTATTTAGCTGTATCACTTTATTTTTCTTATGGCTTTTTTTAAAATCCTTTTTTTTTTTTTTTTTTTTTTTTTCCCCAAGAAACTTTGAACATCTTATACCTGATGCTCCTGAACTGATCCATGATTTCCTGGTGAATGAGAAAGATGCAAGCTGCAAAAGAAATGCCTTTATGATGCTAATTCATGCAGATCAGGTAAAATTAGATAATTTTCTTATGGTGTTTTTTTACTCTTTAAACTAGAACAGAAATATTTTATAATTTTTGAACGGTATTTATTTAATAAAAATAATACCTGGTACAGGAATTTGAGGTAGGAAAGCTCATAGGATAACAAGAAAGGTGTGTACAGGCATGTTAGCAATAAGAGGGGGATCAGAGAGGGTATGGGGCCCTTACTGGATGAGGGAGGTAAGATAACCTAGTGACAGTTGATGTGGAAAAAGCTGAAGTATTCAATGCTTTCTTTGCCTCTGTCTTCATGGACAATGTCAGCTCCCAGACAAATGCACTAGGCAACGCAGTAGGGGAAGGAGGTGAACAGCCCTTGGAGGGGAAAAAACAAGTTAGGAACTATTTAGAAAAGCTAAACATACACAAATCCATGGGCTCAGATTTAATGCATCTGAGGGTACTGAGGGAGTTGGCAAATGTCGTTGCGGAGTCTTTGGCCATTATCTTTGAAAACTCGTGGAGATCAGGAGAGATCCTGGATGACTGGAAAAAGGCAAATGTAGTGCCCATATTTAAAAAAGGGAAGAAAGACAATCCATGGAACTATAGACCAGTCAGCCCTACCTCAGTCCTCAGAAAAATCATGGAGGGGATCCTCAAGGAATCCATTTTGAAGTACTTGCAAGAGGGGGAAGTGATCAGGAACAGTCAACATGGATTCACAAACTCATGCCCGACCAATCTGATTAGCTTCTATGATGAGGTAACTGGCTCTGTGGATATGGGAAAGTCAGTGGATGTGATATACCTTGACTTTAGCAAAGCCTTTGTTACAGTCTGCCACAATATTCTTGCCAGCAAGTTAAGGGAATATGGATTGGATCAGGGCCTCCCAAACTTTTTGACATGGGGACCAGTAAATCCATTCACAAACTTTTGGAGGACTGGTAGTATTAATTTGCATATTTGCATATTCATTAATCAAATGATGAATATTCAAATAAGTTGTTTCTGGTCCTCCCAGTGCTAGCTTTAGCAAAGCTTTTGATATGGTTACCCACGATATTCTTGCCATGAAGTTAAAGAATATGGATTGAGTAAATGGAGTGTAAGACAGACAGAAAGCTGGTTAGACCATGGTTTCCCAAACTTTTTACTTTAGTTGGAACCTTTTTTTTAAGGACTGGTTTTTGCAGCCCAAAAATATAAACACATAAAAAACAAACTGAGAAAATACCAGACATATAACTTGTCTTATATTTTCTCACTAGGTACATTTTATTATTACTAGATGTATCAGTTTGTAGTTTCAAACTGCCTGGCTGGTAAATGTGCTCAGGCTGCATGAGTGTGTCTACCAGCCAGCCAGTTGGCAGCTACTCGAGGGGAGGGGGAGGAGAAATAGAATCCCCAGGCCGGACTCACTCGTGCTTTTCTGGGGGGAGCTCCCCGAGATCTACATATGGCCGGGTCCTGCTCCCCCTGCTGTGCCTCTGGCCAGCCCCACTTCCCCCAATCCCCTCCCTGACAGCCAGTTCTCCCCCACTTCTCCTCCCAATCTCCCTTGCCCAGCCCTGCTGCCTGCATCCAGCCCTGCTTCTGGCGGCTGCTTCTTGCCCCCTCCTCCTCTGCCGCCACCCCCTGCATCGTCCCTGGCCAGCTCCCTACCCCGACCTCGCGCTCCCCGGCAGCCCTGCTACTGCCGGTCCCCCCCCAATCTCTCCCGGCCAGCTCCGATGCCCCAGGCAAGCCCTGCTTCCGGCAGCTGCTTCTCCCCTACTCCTCCCAATCTCCCGGCCTGTCCCCCGCCAGCTCTGCTTCCACCTGCTGCCCTGATTCCCCTGTCCAGTGCTGCTTCTGCTGGCCAGCTCTCTCCCGCTCCCCCTCCCCTGCTCCCGACCTCCCCTAGCTACGCCTCTTCCGGGATCCGAAACATCAGGCTGCAGGTTATGCCCAGGCCGGCCAAGTCTTGGCAGACCTGGTGCCAGATGGGCACTCCAGGAGCCCAGAACACCCCGGTAACCACGCTGAGGCCCGGGGTTTTTTTTTCCTGCGGCCCGGTACCAGGCCGTGGCCCATAGTTTGGGAAACGCTAAATTGGATAATGGATTGTAAGATGGATAGAAAGCTGGCCAGACTGTCGGGCCGAACGGGTGGTGATTAATGGCTCGATGTCAGGTTGGCGGTCGGTTTCTAGCAGAGTGCCCCACACATCTGTTGTAGGACCGGTTTTGTTCAACATCTTTATTAATGAGCTGGATGGACGGGATGGATCGCACCCTCAGCAAGTTAGCAGATGACCTAAACTGGTGGAGAGGTAGATACGCTGGAGGGCAGGGATAGAGTCTAGAGTGACCTGGACAGATGAGAGGATTGGGCCACAAGAAATCTGATGAGGTTCAACAAGGACAAGTGCAGAGTCCTGCACTTGGGATGGAAGAATCCCAAGCATTGTTAAGGCTGGGGACCAAATGTCTAAGTAGCAGTTCTGCAGAAAAGGACCTGAGAATTAGTGGATGACAACAGTGTGTCCTTGTAGCCAAGAAGGTTATTAGGGTGCATTAGGAGGAGCATTGCTCACAGATCCTCAGAAGTTATTATTCCCCTTTACTCCAGATGTGGCCTCACCAGAGCCAAATATTGTATTCAGTTCTGGCTCCTCCCTTCCCCCCCCACTATAGAAGGGATGTGGACGCATTGGAGAGGGTCCAGCGGAGGGTGACCAAAATGATTAGGGGACTGGAGTGCAAGACCTATGAGGAGAGACTGAGGGATTTGGGTTTGTTTAGTCTACAGAAGCGAAGAGTGAGGGGGGATTTGATAGCATCCTTCAGCTTCCTGAAGGGAGGTTCCAAAAAGGGTGGAGAGAGGCTGTTCACAGTAGTATGGATGGCAGAACAAGGAACAATGGTCTCAAATTACAGTAGGAGAAGTCTAGGTTGGATAGTAGGAAAAACTTTCACTAGGAGGGTAGTGAAGCACTGGAATGGGTTACCTAGGGAGGTGATAGAATCTCCATCCCTAGAGGTTTTTAAGTTTCGCTTTGACAAAGCCCTGGCTGGGTTGATTTAGTTGGGGTCGGTCCTGCCTTGGACAGGGGGCTGGACTTGATGACCTCCTGAGGTCTCTTCCAGCTCTGATTCTATGATTCTCTCTTGGGGCAAAACAATACACTTTTGTGGTTTTACCTTGACTGTTTAACTTGGGACACATGTACTTGCATGTTCTGTTTTGACCAAAGCTAGGTTCCTGTGTATTGTTTACTGACTGCTTATTCAGAATATGAATTTAAACTGGCTTCCAATTTTATTTTTAGAACAGCTTAATAAGTCAAACTTCAAAGATTCCCTGGTTTCTGTTGCTCTGCCCATCTGTGGTGTAGGGGATTTTTGATTTTTTTTTTTTTTTAGTGCGTGAAAGCTGTAAATGTAGAGCTCATGAAGGTAATTGCAAACACATTAAAATATTTGCCATATTTAACAAACAAATATAGCCCTTCCTCCCTTATTTAAAGACCATCCATAGATTTGGAAAGTATTTGCAAGTGTTGAATAACGAGCTAACTGAAGCTTTTACACCTCTGTTTTCAAACAGTGAAGTCCCCTTATGTGGAAGAGAGAGACACTGGTACTTGAGAGGCATAATCATTTTTAATCATATGAAGATGTGCCACATTACCTACAATTTTGTAACTTTGATTAACTGTTTATTTCTCAAACTTAAAAAACAACAAATAGTCTGGTAGCACTTTAAAGACTAATGGTCTTTAGTCTAACTCGGCTACCCTTCTGAAACTTATTTCTCAAATGACATCTTCAACTTGACTCATAAGCCTTTTGCCTGATTGGCTCAAAAATTGAAATATTTGTTATGTAGCAATAATGTTTTTAGTTAAAATGGGTTTTGACCTATTTGCTTGGTTGACCGCATCGAATTAGAAAATGTGTGTAAAAAATAATGTTCTGTAGGGCCTAAATGAATTCATTTTAATTTTGTAATTTTACTTTTGTATATTGTTTTATGGGCTCTTCTAAAGTGTATGGATGTAGGAGATAGATTTTACTACAAATGCAAATTCTAAAGCAATTGGAAAAATTAAAAGCATAGATTTATTCTAAATGTTACAATTAATCTGTTGTTGTTAATTTTATCTCCATAGGATCGAGCTTTGGATTATTTGAGTACCTGCATTGATCAAGTCCAGACATTTGGTGACATTCTTCAGTTGGTTATTGTTGAGCTAATTTACAAGGTATGGGGAAATGACTGTAATCATGTAAATAAATGTGCATTTTTACTGTATATGGAAAATGTACACTTCAGAAAGGTTGGCTGTCTAGTGAGGTGTCGTAAGTGAGCAGCTAGTCTGAGAATGATTACTGGTTGTTGAGCTGAATTGAACATCATTTCTCTTGGAAGCAATGGACTGGTCAAGTGTAGAAGATGCAAGCTAATGCAATGACATTTGCATGCATCTGCTTTGCTTCTTTTCCCTGGACTGGGAATAAGTATTTTTTGTTTGTTTTTTTTCCCTTGTTTACTTAGGAAGTACACCATAGACTAGTTAATGCAGGACATTCTTAACAAGTTTAAGGCATGCATAATACTCTTAGCTCGTGTTGCCTTGTTCCTATCAGTTACAGCAGTGGTGCGCAACCTGTGGGTCGCGACTCCCAAGGGGGTCATGGATGTCTTCCCGGGGAGTCGTGGTGCTTAGATTTGGCTGGCTGGGGGCTGAGCCCCACGGTGCGGCGCTTAGATCTGGCTGGTCAGTGGCTGGGCCCATCAGTTGGCGGCCCCTGTGGTGCCTAGATCTGGCCGGCCGGGGTCTGAGCCTGACAGTTGGTGGCCCCCATGGCACGTGGGTCGCAGATCAAATAAGATTACGCACCATTGAACTACAGGATGTAAAGTCCCATTTAATGGGATTTAAAATCCCATTTAATTAACCCAGAGGTGGGGAACCTTTTTTGGGTTGGGGCCTGCTGACCCACAGAAAAATCAGTTTGGGGCCAACACAAGTGAGAAACAAAAAAGAAAAACAAACTCTTACTGATGGGGTCCCCGACTGAGAAGCAGAAAAAAACTCCCCACACTCCCTTCCAACACCAGAGCCTGAGGGAGCCCAGGCTAGCAGATTTTGTGTGTTCCAGATCCATGGTGGGATGGTGGGAGAGCTGGAGCACCAGGGCAGGCTCCCCAGTGGGGGTAGGATCGGGAAGGAACCCTGAGCCTCAGGGGCCAGATCAAGGCAAGCCGGGGGCCACATCCAGCCCCTGAGCCTTAGGTTCCCACCCCTGGGATAACCGGTTGTTTAACCAGTTAGCCGATTCAAGGGGGTTTGGTGGATTGGAGTGACCCCAGTACAGGAGGGATTGGCAGGGGGGCTCTGCCAGCCCCATGCGGTTAATTTTTACCTGGTAAGCATAACCTGTTAAGGTTATCCATTCACATCCCTACTATCAACCTAGAGTGAGGGGCTCTTCTCAAAGCTGTTCCTGTTTTTCACTGCCTACTATAGTGAAGTAATTAAGGAACTAATGAGGATTCTTTTACTTTTAAAATAGTTTTTTATTTTTTCTTCAGTAAGCTTTCCATCTATTGTTTTCTCATCTAGGTCTGCCATGCTAATCCATCAGAAAGAGCTCGATTTATACGCTGTATTTACAACTTACTGCAATCATCTAGTCCTGCAGTAAAATATGAAGCAGCAGGAACACTAGTTACACTGTCCAGTGCACCAACAGCAATCAAGGTATTGCAGTGATTTATGATCTTCAAGAATGCTTTAATAACTTTTCTATGTTACACTGGGTTAGCATACATTACCGATTATTACATTTAGTATCTGACAGTTGATGTTCTTTGTCGAATGACTGTTCTGACACTAGAAAAATGCTTGAGCATCTTGTGAATATCTCTCTTTAGTATGGCTAAAGTGAGCCTCTGGATGTTTTCCATTGGCCAGCAGGATTGGCCTCTGATTGCCAGTAGACAGATACAAACATTACACAAACCCCATCCACAGTTGATACTGTCTTGCAATCTTTCTGGCACTCTTAGCAATGAATCTAAATGCTGAATAGTTTGGATGAGAATGTAGTTTAATTTCTTAGTTGTGGTCCTTTTAGATTAGAATTGAAGTGTGTTAATGGGATAGAGAAGGTTAGAGCAATCTTGTGCTATTGCTGCCATTTCTCTACCCATTTTATGGGTAAACAGAAGACTGTAATATAAATGGCTATCAGTCTGAAATTAAAATAAATCACAAAATAAACTTTACCTTGAATGGTAACTTATAAGCTACTTATTCTAAGCAATCTGTTTTACCTTGCATTTTGCGGTGATGCTGGAAGTACCTTTTCCGGATATGGCTACAGTGCAGTGCAGTGCTTAAGTAGTTAGAAGCAAATATTAGCATATCTGGTCTGGGTTTCATCTATTGCGGAGACCCAACATTTATAGAAATCAATGGGAGACTTTTTGTTCATTTCATTGAGCTTTGGATCAGGTCTGTGTATTGTAAATTGGATCAGGTCTGTGTATTGTAAATTGGGATCAGCAGGATTAAAAGTGGTTGGTTGTTTTTTTTTGTCCTGAAGAGTTATCTGAATATCCTAATGCAGTGGCCTCCAACCTTTTTAAGCATGAGATCACTTTTTGAATTTAAGTGCAATCCAAGATCTACCTCAAACCCAAATACTCTTGCCTCCACCTCCTTTGTGCCTCTTTTCTGAGGCCCCGCCCATGCTCACTCCATCCTCCCTTACTCCCCCATTCTGCTTCACTTTCACCAGGTAGGGGCAGTGGGTTGGAGTGCAGGCTCTGGTCCTGCATTAATGGATTTGCAGTGTAAGAGGGGCTCTGAGCTGGCAATGGGGCAGGCAGTTAAGGTGTTGGAGGGGGTTCTAGGTGCAGGCTCTGGCAGGGCATTTGGATGCAGGGGTACTCAGGAATAGGGCAGGTGCTTGTGGTGCAGGAGGGAGTTTCAGGGTAGGGTTTCAGGATGTGGGCTTCAGCTGGGCACTGCTAACCTCAGGTGGCTCCTGGGTGGTGGTGCAGTGGGGCTAAGGCAGGCTCACCCCTGCCTTGACCCTGCACCACTCCCAAAAGCAGCCAGCCCTCCATCCCAATCCCTGTTGTACCCACTTGTCTGCTCTGTGGAGATAGGATACAGAGGGAGAGGGGGCACTCTGACATCAGCACCCCCCCCTCCCCTGCCCTGCCCTGCCCAGCAAGCAGGTAGCTCCTGAGGGGAACAGCTCCAAGGCAAAGAGCAGGAGATGCATAGAAGTCGGGAGAGGGGCAGCTGAAGTGCTGGCACTTGATAGCCTCTTGGATCACCTCTTAGAGGCTCCAAGATCTATCTGTAGATCTCGATCTACTCGTTGGTGACCACTGTCCTAATGGTATGATCTTTGTGAGTGTTCTGTAACAGTCTATCCTGGATAAGTATAGATTACTCATTTGGTAAAGCTTTCCAAATTGGCTCCTTAATGTGCAGCTGGGCTTACATTTTATTTATTTCCTCTTTTAGTCTGTAAAATTTGTAGTGCGAATATAAATAGTGTTATAAAAGCTGGTGAGATTATCTTTTGTGAGCTGGAAGAACAAAGCTAATTTAGATGGGATTTTTACTTCACCATTGCCTTTGAACTTTCTGGAGTTAGGGAGTAGTTAAAATTTTGGGGGGGTATTTTTGGCTAGCATCTCTGTTCAATAGTTAAAACTGCCTTGTAGCACACACAAAGCTACCTGTAATGCATGATTGGGTGAGCCCTAAATTGGAAAATGGTTCCAGCAGTTGAAATACTAGAAAATTGTTGAGCTGCCTAGTTTCTCTTATATATTATTAAAATAACCCATCCAACGTTTTGGAATGTGTTCCTTTATTGGATTTCCCCCCCCAATTGGTGTGTTCTAGGAATGCTTAAAATGTTTTTGAAAAGGCTTTCATTCTTTTATGATCATTTAGGCAGCAGCTCAGTGCTATATTGACTTGATTATTAAAGAGAGTGATAACAATGTGAAACTGATTGTCTTGGATCGCTTGATTGAACTGAAGGAGCATCCTGCTCATGAACGTGTGTTACAAGTAAGTCCTCTACTGTTGTTACTTTTTTCCCCTGGGAAAACCTATTTTAGATTTTACTTCAACTAAAATAAAAATAAAGTTCTGTTTAATATGGTTAAAAAAAAAGTACTTTTGACATGTGAAATTATTGGTGTATTTATGAAACTGCTGGATAGTATTTTATATTTAAAATTACTGTACTTTTATTTGGCAACATGAGAATTAGCAGTGATAAGGGGTGACTTGTTTGGAAAACTTGAATGACTCAGTTTGTTTAAAAGATTCTATATGCAAGTACAGTGTATTAGACAAATATTTTTAATTTCCTTAATACAAAAAAATCAGGTTTCAGCTACTAATCTCAGAACAAGAACAAAGATAAAAATCTTAATTGAGACACAGAATACTTTTGTCAATATGCTGTATACAACTTGAAAGGTGTACTCTGTAATTCTGTACTTTAGCTTGCAATTTTTATATTTGCATGAAAAACACTTAATGCAAGAAAATAATTTTTGTCTGATTAAATGTTGGTTTTGAAATTTAAATTCGCTGATTGATTTCAGGATCTGGTTATGGACATACTGCGAGTGCTGAGTACTCCAGATTTAGAGGTGCGCAAGAAAACCCTTCAGTTGGCTCTAGATCTTGTATCTTCCCGAAACGTGGAAGAGGTAAGTGCGTGTTTTTCTTTTTGTGCTTTTTATTCTACCTTGTTCTTCAGCGAAATGTGGCTTACCTGAAATTTATTTCATATGTTTTATAGCTGGTGATTGTTTTGAAGAAAGAAGTAATTAAAACAAACAATGTGACAGAGCATGAAGATACTGACAAATACAGGCAGTTGCTTGTTCGGACATTGCATTCCTGTAGCGTTCGGTTTCCAGACATGGCTGCAAATGTTATTCCTGTGGTATGCAAATATTTAATTAGATTTACAGTAAATGAGTTTTAATGTATCTCCAAAATCCTTGCTACCTTTTTCAAGAAAATAACCGAAGCTGAGATCTTACCTCTTAATAGCTTCTTAGTAATGGATTTATTGTAAATTATATTTTCATTTCTCTAAAATATATGACTCCTTCATTTCCTGGTTACTCATCTTTTTATAGTGTTGTGGGGTTTTTTGTTTAAAAAAAAATTCTTGATGAACAGAGATTGGAAAATTGTTTTTATCATTGCACAGTAATCCATGCAAATAAAAAAAATGTTTCAAGATGCTTATTTATTGGAATGCACAAGTTTTGTTGGAAGTACGGATTTATGAATTCTTTGATCTCTAGGGAATCAATATAAAAGATACATAGTGCTCGCTCTTCTGATGCAGAAAGAGTAGAACTTTGGGGGTCCCAATCTTATATCAGTTTGTACCTGAATGCAAATTACATGCCAAGTACTATATTCACTTTTGATTCTTGTCTTTTTTCCTTTTGTTCCTGTTCAGCATTTGGTATTATAACTATTCTTGTGAAAGTTGTGACCATTTTGAAGTTATGTAGCTCTGCTGTTTTGAGCTCACATTCACTCTTGTTTGTCTTAGTTGATGGAGTTCCTAAGTGATAATAATGAAGCTGCAGCTGCTGATGTCTTGGAATTTGTGCGTGAAGCAATACAGAGGTTTGATAATCTCAGGCTTCTTATTGTTGAGAAGATGCTGGAAGTCTTTCATGCCATTAAAGCTGTTAAGTAAGTTTAAAATATTTTTAAAGAGTACATTGTACATTAACTAAATTTAAGAATTTCATGCACTTTGAAACTCTCTGAAAGGGACTATTAGATGAGAATTTTATTTTGAGTGAACTTCAGAGTACAGTCAGCCCTACTTAAATTGAATTTATATTTGACAGGAAATTATTTCTAGATAATCTTTTTCCCTTCAAATGTGTGTGAAATCATAATTCATATTGTATTAAGTGAGGAACATTGACTTAAATCTCATTTTTATTATGCAATTGTTAGTTGTTTGCTTTGCATTTATTAGATGGCAGCATTGACAATGAAGACTAACTCTAAAATGTTCTCTGTTGAAATAATCTAATGTTACCAAGGGATGATGACAACATGATTTTTTTAAAATTCTATTTAAATACATTTGAAGGAAACTAGAAATTGTATACTGCCTGTTACCAGAGAACTCACTGTAAAAGAATTTCAGTCAGCATTGCAGAATATGAAATGAGGGATGGCTTGAAGGAGGTCACACTTCCTTTCCAGGGTACTAAAATTTTAGTTTCCTGGTAGACCAGAATTTATGGCAGAAGTGATCACATTGTTTTGATATAACACCATTTTTATTACTGTAATGCCCAGCTCACATTTCAGTCATGGCTTTACTATAATCCAGATCTAATTGGAGCTTCCTATTGGAGAGGAGATGGACTCAATTGAACAAGTGATTGTTTATTCGCAAAACCTGCTTTAATTGAAATCTTCCTAGATTATTTATTTCCTTATTGACCTGATAGAAGATTTATGACCCAATTTTTATGTATATGGTTTATTAGAAACTGTTAACCTCACAGTAAAATAGCAATTCAGCTAAACAGTTGTAAGGTGTTGGAATTTAATTACATGTTAAGATTAATGTAGCCAGGAATAAATCCTTAGCAGAAAACTCTTCTTGCACAGTTAGTTTTAATATTGAGTTTGTTTGATAATACAGTGGGATAGATTAGCTGTGCCAAAAAGTGATCAAGACAATCAGCTCACATTATTGATAGAAATGTAGCCGTGTTAGTCTGGGGTAGCTTAAGCAAAATGCAGGACAATGTAGCACTTTAAAGACTAACAAGATGGTTTATTAGATGATGAGCTTTCGTGGGCCAGACCCACTTCCTCAGATCAAATAGTGGAAGAAAATAGTCAACCATATATACCAAAGGATACAATTTAAAAAATGAACACACATGAAAAGGACAAATCACACTTCAGAACAGGAGGGGGATGCGGGGGGGGGGGGGGGGGGGGAAGGAAGGAAGGTAAGTGTCTTTTACCTTCCTTCCCCCCCCCCCCCCCCCCCCCCCGCATCCCCCTCCTGTTCTGAAATGTGATTTGTCCTTTTCATGTGTGTTCATTTTTTAAATTGTATCCTTTGGTATATATGGTTGACTATTTTCTTCCACTATTTGATCTGAGGAAGTGGGTCTGGCCCACGAAAGCTCATCATCTAATAAACCATCTTGTTAGTCTTTAAAGTGCTACATTGTCCTGCATTTTGCTTCAGCTCACATTATATAATTTATTAGGTTGTTGAACACTGTATGCACAACATATTCTCTTTTCCTTATGCTTTAACTCATAATCCTATAAAGCTGGTCAATGGAGCACTTCCTCATTGTGCATTAGAGCACAATGGAAAATATAGGTCAATTTCTGTAGTGCTTGAAACCATGCCTTAATTAAGTTTCTTATCTCAGGATTTATAGGGGAGCTTTGTGGATTCTTGGAGAATATTGCAGCACAAAGGAAGATATACAAAGTGTAATGACAGAAGTACGCAGATCACTGGGAGAGGTATGTGTGTATTGTCTATGAACTTTCTGCTTTTGTTTCTATATTTTTATATGGAAAGTGTCTTTTAAGAGGATTTAAAAATTGATAGATGAAATAGTATTTTGAACTTCAGTAGTTTTCAGGCTCTGTCATGTACAGTATTGCTCTAGAGCAAAAATTATTCATGACCTCCATAATGTATCATTATATATTTCTGAAAATAGTAAACTTTCAGCTATTGTTGTACTCTCAGGAAGCAGTATCTAATTATCTGATCATCTCATTGTCAGAAGAGGAAAAAAAAATCCTTATTGAAAAAGAATGACAAATTTGAAAATATAGGATGCAAGTTGACTAGTGTGTATCTGTTTACAAATAGAGAAATTATTATGCTTTAACTTCTAAAAGGCATCCAAAACAACATAGTGATGAATAAGGTTTATCCCTGTCTTGGGATGAACTCCTGAGTACATTAATAACTCCTTCAAAAAGAAATTTTAGAAGTCCTCCAGATTATGATGCTATAATTGACATTTCCCTATTTAAGAAGCTGAGAAGTGACAATAGTTTTATGAAAAAAGACTACTTTCCTTAAAAAGATTCTTTAAGTTCAAAATCTTTACTGAATTCTTCATTGATTTAGCATGTATGTAATGTCTCCTTTTCTGCAATGTCAGATCCCAATAGTGGAATCTGAAATAAAGAAAGAAGCTGGTGAACTGAAACCTGAAGAGGAGGTGACTGTGGGTCCAACGCAAAAATTAGTGACAGAGATGGGCACCTATGCAACACAGAGTGCCCTCAGTAGTTCCCGACCTGCCAAAAAGGAAGAAGACAGGTAGTTGGGAATTTTGTATTTTATGGGTAGTTACATTAAAAATAGCTAGAACTCTAAAGCTTTTCAAAATTTTTTCTCTGTCTGAAAAGGAACTTCTGAATGTATTCACCTAAACACTTCTTCCTAGGAGAAGGCTTTAAGTGTGTGTTTGAAACTTTCATTTGCTCTTCCCCCTCCCTCTCCCCCTCCCCCCCCCCCCCGGTCCCTCTCCCCTCCTTATTTATGTTAGTCTCCAATAGCAAACTTGTGTCTACTACCCCTTTATTTCTTAAATGGGCAAGCAAAAAAAGGGTGGTTTGATAATTCACCAAAATATGGTGATGTAGTGGCCATAAAATATGGAAATTGCCACCTTTTCTAGTGGTTTTTGCTGTTCCAGAAAACAATGTATTTAGGCTGAAATCTGTTTTTCTGTGAGACTAGTTCTAGTTAAATGTTGTTTTTTTAATCCTGGGTTGATCTGTAGCTTTATGATATGGGCTAGCAATGGAAATCGGAGGGTTTTTTTCTTCTATTATATTCTCTACTTTCTGTCTTCTCTTCTATCATTCTCTTTCTTTGTTTCCTCCATTTTTATCTATGATTTTATCCATTAATGTTAGTAGTTTTTCCTTTTCTGTTTTAGTCTCTCCCTTTCTGTTCAGTACTGAATTATTACCTGAGTTTTATGGTAAAGACCATTGCCCTCTTGAAGGTGATTATCTTACAGATGATACTTTGACCACTTGTTATCTTTAGTCTATATGTGGCACTTTTAAAGTGTGTAATGTCTTGGCCACATTCTGCCTACCTAAACTTCCCCTACAACTTTAGTTGGATATGGTGTTCATCATTTGTTATCTAAACTATTGCTCAATATTCCTGTGCTCTGATAAACAGTTGCATGTTCCATTTCATTAGTGGGTGATTAAATGATTACTGTACTCTTACCTATTTCACAGTGGGTTTTGTTTAGCTTAAGTTCATACCTGTACAGATCTGTAAGATCCTTTGATGATAAAAGTGAAAAGTTATTGTCCTTGATGCTTCCTACTTCCCTTCTAACTTTGTGTGTGTAAATATATAAAACATCACTTAGACCTTGCAAACTGTCTGTACAACACTTGTCTCTCAATATGAGAGTTAAAGTGAAGTATGGAGTGGGGAGACAATGTCTTCCAAAACTAACACCTCATAATTGGCCTTCTTTGCAGACCTCCATTACGAGGATTCTTGCTGGATGGGGATTTCTTTGTTGCTGCATCCCTTGCCACAACTTTAACTAAGATTGCTCTACGCTATGTGGCTCTTGTTCAGGAAAAGAAGAGACAAAATGTAAGTCATATTTCCTCTGGCAACTCTTACAGATCTGATCATAAGCTTTTTGAGAGAGGCACAGAAAGAAAATGCCTACATCCCTTGAGTGTTTGATAGATGGTAAGTAATATGGTCCCAAATATTTCTTACTAGTTTCTGACTAGTATGACTGGTGGGTCTCTTGGTTTCTAGGCAACAAGTCGTCACCATGACAAATCATCTTACTTACTGAGATCTAGTTTTAACTCTTAATCATAGATTAAAATTAAATATGTATGCAGTTCTAGGGATATGTGAAACTTAATCTTTTTTTCTCTTCTCTACCTGTAGTCTTTTATTGCTGAGGCTATGTTACTAATGGCCACAATTCTCCATTTGGGGAAGTCTTCTCTTCCCAAGAAGCCAATTACGGATGATGATGTGGATCGTATCTCCTTGTGTCTGAAAGTTTTATCAGAATGTTCTCCTCTAATGAATGATATTTTCAATAAGGAGTGTAGACAGTCCCTTTCTCACATGCTGTCAGCTAAACTAGAAGAGGAGAAACTTTCTCAGAAGGTGAGATATTACACTTGGAAAACAGGGTATGCTGGAGGAAAGATTTTGCTTGGCCAGGGAGGGAGCTGCCCTGGCATTGTGGAAAAGCCTCAGGGGAAGTGGCTCTGCGTGCTGCCATTCTGCCATCTGGTGGCAATATGCAGATCCACTTTCTGCTCAGTTTCATGGGTGTTCCTAGGCTCGGGAGAACCTGAGTGTGGTGGTTCAAGAGTGTAAATTTCATTGTGTAATCATAAAGTTTGGGGTATTTCAATTTTGAACAAAGCTCGTATCAAGGGACACTTGAGCTGTATAAAGTTCACTACTTCAGTGTATATTAGAAGATGGAATTAATATCTTGCTTTCTTACTACAGAAAGAGTCAGAGAAGAGAAATGTGACCGTTCAGCCAGACGATCCCATTTCCTTTATGCAGCTTACTGCTAAAAATGAAATGAACTCAAAGGAAGATCAATTTCAGCTGAGCCTTCTGGCAGCCATGGGAAATACACAAAGGAAAGAAGCTGCTGATCCCTTGGCATCCAAACTGAATAAGGTAACGTATAATTCAGTATCTTAGTTCTGTAAGTGTATTGCTCGCTCCGAGGGTCATATCTTGAAGATTGGGTTTATGGGGTCTAAGAAATCTTATTAAACTCATCGTGCATCTGAAAAGTTGAGTTAGGTTTCCTTGTTGGAGAGAGAGACAGGGAGTCCTGCAAAGTGAAGGGTCTTTTTGCTGCCTATGCTTCATGATGTTCCTTTGGTCCCATGCTATAGAGTGGAGGAGGTGGGAAATAGAAAAAGGAAACTGGAAAGTGGAGAGGTAATGCGATGTGGAGAGGGGAACTTGTTTTTTGGATGACTCGAGCCAAGTAAGGTTAATTAGGGTGGTGAAAGGAGAACAGGGAGCACTATGGACTGAAAAACCTTTTCCTTACTCCCCAAATCCTGAGGCTCTTGTGGCCCCATGTAGTGCTGCTTTGCTCCATTTTCCTGCCATCTACTTCCCAGAAGCCATTCAGGAGGGTCTAAGGGAAAGAACCCCTATTTAGCTACTCACTCTGGGGGACCAGGAAGCATAAATATTTAAAAAAAAATCAAAACCAAAAAACCTAAGCAACTTTCCAGACAAGAAGACTTGCCAGTATTTGGTTTTTGTTTATCTTAATCTTAGCTCAGCATTTCATGGGTTTGTAATGTTTGGCTTTTTTAAAAAATAACTCTAACATCATTGTAAGTAGAAGATGGGTCAAGTATTCTGTGGTTTAGAGTTTTTTTTTTTTTTAAATCCTAAGGATCTAATACATATTCTGAATTTAAACTCACGTTTAACAAAACCACGACTATGTGCATAATGAGGGTCTGGTGTCTATTAATCTTTTCATATCTGAAGACCCACTTTAAATAGTGAATTTTATTAACTTGTTCTTTAACAATTTTTAAACGGTAATTAATTTCAGTTTCTTAATCAAATTTCTATAGATAGGGTAAAGAAATAGTTTTTTCAGGGATGGGCAGAGATTTACATACAAAAAAGCTTTTTTTCCCAAACCAATAAGCTAATAGTGCAAAACTAAACTAAAGCTCTAATTTGTGTGAATCTCTTATTTCATTTGCAATTTTGTCTTAGGGTACGTCTACAGTAACCACCCTCATTCGAACTAGGGTGGCTAATGTAGTCATTCGAACTTGCAAATGAAGCCCGGGATTTAAATATCCCGGGCTTTATTTGCATGTTCCCGTGCGCCGCCATTTTTAAATGCCCCATAGTTCGAACTACCTGTCTGCAGCTACACGGGCTAGGTAGTTCAAATTAAAGCTCCTAATTCAAACTACTGTTACTCCTACTGCAATGAGGAGTAATGGTAGTTCGAATTAAGAGCTTTAATTTGAACTACCTAGCCCGTGCTGCGTGTAGCCGCGGGCAGGTAGTTCGAACTACGGGGCATTTAAAAATGGCGGCGCACGGGAACATGCAAATAAAGCCCGGGATATTTAAATCCCAGGCTTCATTTGCAAGTTCGAATGACTACATTAGCCATCCTAGTTCGAACTAGGCTAGTGTAGACGTACCCTTAGACAAAATTTGGTCCCATCAGTCTTAGCAAATATTTTTCTCTTGTTTCTTTACCATCTCTACCATTGTGTGACTTTGTTCAACATTTTAAACTGACAATGGGCAAAGATGTTTTAACAATTTGTTAATCTTTCCTTGATAGGTTACTCAGTTGACAGGTTTTTCAGACCCTGTCTATGCAGAAGCCTATGTTCATGTCAACCAGTATGATATTGTATTGGATGTGCTTGTCGTAAACCAGACCAATGATACTTTACAGAACTGCACGTTAGAACTAGCCACCCTAGGTAAGGAATAATCTAGTGCAACAAGAATATTTGGTAATATAATTGGGTCATAAATTAAGCAACAGACATTGTTGAGGTAGAAGACATAGCATTTCATACTATAAATGCATAAATAATTGTTCAATAGAACTGACAATTTATCTTAATTTATTTTAAAATGCCTTTTGAATAATTGATTTTTCACATGGCAAGTGAACTTTCTTCTGTTAGTACTGATGTGATCATGTGCTTTTACGTAAAATACTTCATCTGGTTTCACACTGATTTTTGTCATGCTTCAGTTAGAAAAATAGCTCAATTTTCAATTAGTTTTTTCCCACCCCAGAAACATTGCAGTTCCTCTAGTCGGCTCTGTTCCGATTGCTCTGCTCCTGTGGTGCATAGGGGACAGAATTGAGCTCAACATTGTAAGCACGGAGGACTCCCCAGTGAACATATGTAAAATCACTTTTCATAAACACTTTAAAGTCAGACTAAAATTTGAAGGAAAAAAAAATCAAATCACATGGAGGTTGCTGTGTATTGGTTGAAGGGTTTTTTTTTTTCTGTCTTTATTTTCCTTCATATCAGTTTTATACTATTAAATATATTGGTATTATAGCCCCAGTTACTTTATCCACAAGCTCCAATACCTTGACGGGCAGAAGCCCCAAGCCTGTGGATGGAGTTGAAGGGATGCATCAGGGGTGTTGTCCCTCCAAACTGCAGTCCCAGAGCAGAGCAGTCTCAGGGACATCGCCACACCTCCCCACCTTTCCTCCTTCTTTACCACCAAGTGGCCAGGTCAGAGATAAGAACTTGGAGCCAGGTAGATGCTGCTCTGGCTTGTTCCATTGAGCACACAATCATGGTGCTCCCCCATCTCCTGCTGGCGCCTGGGGCTGCAGCTGCTCCTCAGTTCTCCAGCCCCCTTTGACTGTTCATGCAACACGCTTCATGGCTGGCAGAGTCCTCTCGGAACAGTGACCAAAGTGACTGGCAGAGTCCTCTGGGAGCAAACCGTCCTGCATGTGGAGCTACATCCCTGCCTGCACATAGTCCCTGGTTAACCGCCTCCATGCACTCCACATGGTTTTCAAACTTTTTGAGCTGAACTCTCCCCTTTGAATTAGTTTTTGGTTGCACCTACACCCACTTTCACAGGCTGGGTGGCCTGCTGAGATGAGTCATAGGGTAGAGGTGGTGGTCTCCCCCCAGACTCCACTATGCGGAGCTGGTCCAAGCCCTGGTGGGCCTTGTCCCTTCCCCAAATTTAGAAATCAAACAAGCCTTAACTTTTTAATTGAATATATAAATTTAATTTGTTCTTCAGCTATCTCATATGGGGATTGTGGAATCTCCTTCATTGGAGATATTTAAGAGGCAGTTAGACACCTGCAAGGATGATCTAGACCAGGGCTACTCAACTTTGGAAGCTCTGGGGGCTGCAATGATACTCTCAGCACATACCGAGGGCCACAACTTAAGCGTGGTTGCATATATATGCAACTAGCTTCTTTCACACCGACGGGCATGAATACAAAGATTAAGGCAAGACTACACAACACGCAGGTCCTATTTAAGTCCGTTCTGCTGATGATAATAAAATGCAATATTTACCCGATTTCTGCCCATATGACAGCACTTGTATTGAGCAATGACAGTCCAGGAATTTAACTACTAAAACGCATATCAACAGAAGACTGTTCTATTGACTACTTTTTTGTTTTGGCTCCCACCCGTGGGCTGTGTGGTGAGCGCCGTGTAAACCCAAACCACACCATGGGCCACAAACAAATGCCCATGGGCCACGTGTTGAGTAGCTGTGATCTAGACCATTCTTAATCCTGTTGTGAGGACAGTGGACTGGACTTATGACCTCTCGAGGTCCCTTCCAGTTCTAGTGTTCTATGATTCTATGTTTGTTCAGTGTATTTTCGATACATTGTGCTTAATGGCAATTTTGAGAGATTTTTAGAATTCAGATCAGAAAGAGTAATCTTCTGTGTCCTGAAACTGATAATTGGACTTTATCCCATGTCTGTTGGTAAACTTTTCTTTCAAATTTTTTTTGAACAGGTGACTTGAAATTAGTGGAAAAACCATCTCCTCTGACACTTGCCCCACACGATTTTGCAAATATCAAGGCTAACGTCAAAGTAGCGTCAACAGAAAATGGAATAATTTTTGGTAATATTGGTAAGTAGACAATTTTTTGTACAATCTTAAAAAATTAAAATACTGAACTTCCTGTAGAGAATTATTTTAAAAAAGCATTCAATGCTGGAAGAGAAGTGAAATTTTAAATAAAATTTTAAAAAAACATGCTGTTGTAACCCAATGTTTATGGATGCCTTGTAGAAGATCATTAGATCTCAGAAGTATGAGCCTCTACTATGTGAACTAAAAGGCCCACATCTGTTAATTCAAAGGCTGTTAGGAGACTTTTAAACCTCTGATTCAGCTATTAGAAGAGGACAGAGACCAAAACGCTGCATGTGTTGGTTATACTGGCAAATTGCACTTGAACACGTGTTTAGAAATCTATAATTGGTAAACTTGTGGTTTGTGTTTCTTGTTTGCAGTGTATGATGTATCTGGAGCTGCCAGTGACAGAAACTGTGTGGTCCTTAGTGATATTCACATTGACATCATGGATTACATCCAGCCTGCTGCTTGCACTGATGCAGAGTTCCGCCAGATGTGGGCAGAATTTGAATGGGAAAACAAAGTTAGTTCTTCTTGGTGGTGGTCTGTTTGCCATTGTTACCAAGCTTTAGACTAGTACTTTATCTAAGCAATTTGTCAACTAAGATCATCACTGAAAAATGATTTATGACTGTAACAAATTGGAGTTTTTAACATAACTCAAGCTTTCACTTTAAAACATGAAGGTTGCTGCCCTTTCCATTCTGTAGATAGCTTGTCATATAGAAGTTAGGGGTTTGGCAGAAGACAATTGTTACACTAAGCAATGAAAGCTATCTCCTAATGTCGTCATTAGAAAAGCTACTCCAGGGTATGAAATGAAGTCCCCAAGCAGTAAATCTGTAGAATGTTGGTTTTGAAAGTTTCATTCTTCTATTGATTTCCTGTTGTCTGTTTACCGGAGCCAGGCCTTTATGTATGATGAGCATGTAGAGCTTCACCTCCAATCCAAATAAGGTTCAGTTGCAGCTGCACAAGTTGGCTCAACAGTGGTGCAATACAGTGTATGAAGTCAGCCACTTACTTTTGTGGATATTGCAGAAATCTTTACAATAGTCAATGCCTTTCAGGTTTCAGAAAATCCTAGAAAAGTAGGACTGGTAGGGACTTCATGAAGTCATCAAGTTCAGGCACCTGTGCAGAGGCAGGAACAAGGAAATCTAGACTGTCCGTGACAGGGGTTTTTCTGATCAGCTCTTGAAAACTTCCAGTGATATGCTTTCCACAACCTCACCTGGAACCCTGTTTCAGAGCTTCACTACAATTATATAAAGAAAGTTTTCTTAATAGCTAAGGGTACGTTTAGATTACATGCTTCTGCCAACAGAGGCATGTAAAATAGGCTATCCAACATAGTCAGTGAAGCGGGGATTTAAATATCCCTGGCTTCATTAAGATAAAAATAGCCACCGCGCTGTGCCAGCTCAGCTGATCGTCAGCACAGCTTGCGAGTCAAGATGCAGATTGGACACATGAGCTGGCACAGCGTGATGGCCATTTTTATTTTAATGAAGCTGGGGATATTTAAATCCTCGCTTTATTGACTGTTGGGTAGCCTATTTTATATGCTTCTGTTGGCAGAGGCATGTAATCTAGACGTACCTAAACTTATCTCCTTGTTGTAGATTATGCTCTTAACTTCTTGTTCTACCTTCTGTGAATATGGAGAACAGTAGATTACAGTGCTCTTTATAAAAGTACTTAAGACAGCTGTGTGAGACCAGATGTTTTCTCATGGCCCCATTGGTTTAACTTTTTCTTGTGTTAGGTTTTCTAAACACTTTATTGTTTTTGTTGCTCTCTTCTGGACTTTCTCCAGTTTGATCACATATTACTTAATGTGAAGCACCCAGAATTAGGTGCAGCCCTCCAGGTAAGGCCTCACTGTTGCCAAAGGGATTGAAACCGTTATCTCGCTTATTTTGCCTCTGACTCTCCTGTTAATATGCCCCAAAATATTAGTCTTTTTTTGTGGGGGCATCACACTCTTGATTTGTGTTCATTTGTAATCCACTATGTCCCCCAGACCCTTCCCCACAATATTCTTGCCTACTCAGTTATTCCCCATTTTGTAGTTGTGAATTTGACTTTTCCTTCCTAAGTGAAGTGCTTTGCATTTATCTTCGTTAGATTTCATCTTGTAGGTTTCAGATGAATTCTCAGTTCTGTGAGGCAGTTGTGAATTACATTGCTGTCCTCCAAAATGTTTGAAACCCCTCCTAGTTTGGAACTCTGAATATTTGTATAAATATATTCTCCATTCCATTATCAAAGTTATTAATGAAAACATTGAATAGTGCCAGCCTCAGGATTGGTCCCCACAGGACTACCTAGACACAATCTTCCAATTTGATAGCAAACCTTTAAGAGCTATTCTTGAGTATCGTCTTCTAACCACTTCATAGTAATTTAATGTAGAATGAATGCATTTGCAGTGTTTGCTTGGGAGAATGTCACGGAATTGTCAAGCCTTGCTTAAATGTAAATAGATCCTATCAACTACATCTGTAGCCAAAAGACTAGTAACTATGTGAAAGAGTGGAAGCCTCAATAATTTGCAGGCTCTATGCACATTTAACAACGAGAAGTCCTGTGGCACCTTATAGACTAACAGATTTATTGGAGCATAAGCTTTCATGGGCAAAGACCCACTTCGTCAGATGCACATTTAATTGGGCAACTCCTTAGGGCCATTACAGAGACGTCCTTGGGTGCTGTGGCGCCTGGGACATGTATACCAAGTTTCTTTTGCTGGGGGTTTACTCCCTCCAGCTCTGCCCATACCTGACCCCTACTCCACCCTCTACCATAAGCATCCTGTGCCTTCACTCCTCTCCCCTCCCCCTAAGCACTGCTACATTCCACAAAACAGTTGATCTGTGGCAGGCAGTAGGTGCTGGGAGGGAGGAAGAGGTGCTGATTTGTCGGGCCACTGATGGACAGGAGGCACTGTGGGAAGAGGAAAAGGGAGGTTCTTGTAGGGAGGCTGCCAGTGGCTGCTCCAGCCCTGGAACATGGGACCTTCCAAAGTTCAGGAGCTAAGGCAGAGGGATTCATTGTACCGAAGTATGGCTCTGGGTCAATAAAATTTTAAAAAATCTGTACAATCCCCATCTGAAATAAAACAAACAACAGTTGTACCCAATTAAAATGAATGCTAACATATACTTTTCAGCCATACTTTTTTCCCTTCGCTTTTTTTCCTCTTCTCTGAAATACCTCTTTATATTTCTTCTGTCTGGTAATAAAAGTCTAAAACACCAGAGCTGGGAGCTCCACTAGTCCAAATGGTAGGTCTTCAGCTTTCCTTTGTTAGCCTTGACAGTGGTTGAATTGGACAAAGAGCTGCTTCAAAAAGCCTGGTTTCTGTGGTTGGTGGTTTGTACCAATTGTACCCTTTTCCTTGGGCACTGCTTTAAAGCCAGATACTGGATTTATTGGCAAGGTTTGAGCCAAGGTCCTACTTTTTGTGTAAGTCTTGTATTGTGGCAGCTCTTATAAAAAGGTCTTTCAGAAGAGGCTGTATTTTGCGTTTCCTGGGATTTTGAGGCAGTAGAGCTCTCTGGCTTGTTTTTTCTCATCTCACTTAACTACTTCATCCAGACTTCTGAGTCTTGAGCCTGGAGTAATCACTGGTCTTCAGTAGGGATGTGTGAAAGGCTCATTGGTTTTGGTTAACTATTGGGGGGCTGGAGTAGCTCCCTGCCCACCGTGGGTAGGGGGCTGCTTCAGTCCCGCAGGGCCTGCCGTTTACAGAAGGTGCTCCAGCCTCCTGGAGAAGCCCCTGTCCACAGCAAGCCCAGGCACATCGCAGGCAGTGTCTGCTCTGTCCAGGCTAGAGCAGCCCTTGCTTGTGGTGGTGGGGGCTGCTCCAGCCCAGCCATGATGGGTGGGGAGGGGGCCACTCCACTTAACCAGTTAAATGGGATTTTACATTCCTAGTCCTCAAGATACAAGATCTAGCAAAGGCAATTCTGTCTTCAGGTATTCTGATATGGGAAAGTTTCCAGCAGTGAAAAGAGGGGAAATGCATTCACACTTCTCTACACAACCTTTCTTGCAGTAACCTGATCTCTTTGTGGTCCCTTCTGACCCAGGGCTTTTGTTGGCCAATCAGCATAGTAAACCCATTCTCCCAAGGAATTTAAAGTAACCACCTAAAGCCTCCCTTGTATCTCAGGCCTTGTCCACACTGGCATGTTTTGACTCAAATAACTGCGTTTTGTTGACAATAGTGAGAGCGTACTCACTACAGAACAACTTTTGTTGGGAAAACACCCCGTTTTGGTGACACAACTTCCACCCCGCTAGAGACTTTTCTCTTTCCCCTCCCTTTATTATTGGCAAAGAGCCAGTGAACTCTTCTGTTCGTTTTAATGAGAACACTGGCTTTCGCCAGTATCCCACAATGCCTGCCCTGATGGCTCTGCTTAGTGTTTTGTGATCTCTGGTGTCTGGCAGGCATGTGCACCTGCCCTTACAAAACTCCAGGAAGTATCTGACAGCTGAATGAGCTACTCTGTTTAGGGAACAAAGCATTAGAATGCTTCTGTTCTGCTGTGCACTAGAAAGACAGCAGCAGGTGGAGGGCTGTTGCGGGAGAAGGGCTGGAGAGACTGCTGTGCTGCTTTGACATTCCTCAGCACAGAGAGCTCACAGGAGGGAATCCCAAGAAGTACAGGGATCAGCTGTGTCTTCCCACAGCACTGCACTGTGAGATGCTTACCCACATTGCTTTGCTCTTATCTGTTGACTGGGTTCTAGCAATGTGGCCATGAAATGTTGACAATGGAAGGCAAAACAACTGGTTTGACCGGTTTTCACTTGTGCCGTCATTTGCATGTCGACAGCACTTTTGTTGCCATACCTTCCCAGTGCAGACATAGCCTCAGTCATAGGTCATAACTACCTATAATCATCAAATTTCTAGTGCCACTTCAGAGTATAAGTTATCTTTTCCAAATTTCTGCTCTTATTACGATTATCACACCTAAATTTCTGTTGCAGTTTCAACAGAATACAGTACTCTTCTTCACTTTCTATCCTAAATAGTCACAGTATTGTTGTACAGTGTTTAAGAGTATCATAGCATGCTATTGAATGGCTGTTGTTTTCCAAGAGATGGCTAATTTTGGGGGGAAGGTGCAGTAACCTCTGGCATTGATCATGGTTATTATATGTATCTTTGACTTGTTCTGGTGTTGTAATTCAATTGTACACATTTAAACTGTAACTAGACTTGAAGCAACCGTTCATGGTAAAGGCTTTTTATATAAGTTTTGCAAAGTATGACATGCATTTACTCTGACTAATATTTAAATATATGGTAGAAAGTAAGAAGCCATCCCTATTTAACCGCTGGACAGTGGAAGATGAAATCTTTATGTAAGATACTACAACATAAAAGAACTAATATCATCAAGTACTTATAGGATAAATAACAATGACTCGTTCTTTCTTTTAGGTTACAGTTAATACAAACATCATTGATCTAAATGAATACTTACAGCACATACTAAAATCAACCAACATGAAATGCCTAACCCCAGAGAAGGTAAGATGCTTGCTGAAAATTCTTCAAACACTTTTTAAACAAGAGTAAAATTACTGTGCAAGTATGAATAGATTTGGGTGCCAAAATATACAAGATCCTCTTCCCCCACCTTTGGAATTCTTCTTGGATATTGAGTGTAGTCTTTGAAACACACAGACACTGCTGCACACACTTCTCTCTTTAGGGAGAGGATGAGAGAACAACACACTAAAGATGTCTGGTGCTTAATTCACTGCTGAAAGGTACTCAGATACTGATGATGATCAACATAATGTAGCAACCTGTATAGAATAGTATTTTCTGATGCCCTTTTTGGAGTTATTTACCTAGTCTAGTTTCTGAATGTGTAAATCTCCACCAATTACATAGGGTTTTTTTGTTCTGAAAGATTTTAGTATTCTTTAGTATTTAATATAATTTAAAAATGTGTTCTCTAAGAAGTCTAAAAGACAGTTCATATTCACTGAGTCATTTTCAACCAGTTTCTGGTTCTAGCTGAGCAAGAAACAGTTACTAAAATGTCGACTAGCATGTTGTCTTCATACTGATTAGCTCTTTTTTTCAGTAGGTTGAGACATCTTTCTTTCAGTAGGAATTGACCTTTCTTAAAGCCTTTTTGCTATGCATTATCTCAGAGCCTGAAAATGCCAGTTATGTCTTATTTAAATGACTTGATTAAACTTTTGTCAGCTTTCATTTTAGAAAGATCTATTAATGTTACCTGAACTCTGGTTCTGAAGGAATCTTACACAATACTGACAAGGAGTCCTGTGGCACCTTATAGACTAACAGATGTATTGGAGCATAAGCTTTCGTAGGCAAAAGCTTTGCCCACGAAAGCTTATGCTCCAATATATCGGTTAGTCTATAAGGTGCCACAGGACTTCTTGTTGCTTTTGCAGATCCAGACTAACACAGCTACCCCTCTGATACTTTACACAATACTGTGCTTAGAATGCTAGGTTTCAAACATAAAACCTGCTTAGTTGTGCTTAATATGGTTCAAAATGTGTCTGTCAAAGGACAAAGTCTTTTGTAAAGAGGTAAATTCGAGTGTGCTTTCTCCAGGCTCTTTCTGGTTACTGTGGCTTTATGGCTGCCAATCTGTATGCACGGTCCATATTTGGAGAAGATGCACTTGCAAACGTCAGCATTGAAAAGCCAATTCATCTTGGACCAGATGCTCCAGTTACTGGCCACATACGAATTCGTGCAAAGAGTCAGGTAATGGCTTCTTTTTAAAGCTTTATCTCTAATTTTTATTATGAGTCCTATAAACATTTGGAGAGCTTGCATTGTATTTCAGGGTTAATTCTTAGTATTATTTAATAGATTTACAACTTTCAGGAAAGTTGAAGGAAAATATACAGGGAAGGGCAACAAAACTCATTAATCTGAGGAGAGAGTCAGAAGCATGAGGATGTTTATGTAGAGTTCTGCACAAATACAGAATTTGTATCCACATTACTCAATAATTGCTATTGACTATTCATTCCATTAGAAGCATCTGGCACTGGCTACAGTTGGAAGACAGGATACTGGTCTAGATGATTGTTGGTCTGAGCCAGTATGGCTGTTCTTATGGGATTTTGTGTATATGCTGTGTACTTATAAGAAATCAACTTATATAAAATATTCTCACTTCCAAAAAAAATTTGTGCAAGTATTTTGGTCCTTAGAAAACTTAGCCTTGAAAAAAAGAAACTAATGTGTAAAGAAAGCTTAATGTAAGGATTCCTTTAGGACTTTCAGGTTCAGAGGAACCATTAACATTGCAAGATACTACTAGAACAGGGGTGGGCAAATACCAGCCCCTGGGTGGGATCTGGTCAACCCCTGCTTCCCACAGTTCCCATTGGCTGGGAACGGCAATCCATGGCCAATGGAAGCTGCAATCATCCATACCTGTGGAGATGCGGGTAAATATAGCGTTGGTGGTCTGCCAGGGGCTAACCCAGGTAAATCACCACCAATTTATTGCCCACTCCTGTACTAGAAGAACTTTTTTAATGGTTTTAATAGAGGTGGGTAGCATGTTTACCTTGGAACTCTTACATAAGACACTATGCTCAGTTAAAGCTGCCATGTGGTCTAACCTAGGGAGTAATTCATTATTGGTTGAATAGCAGCTGGAACTTTGAATTTCCTGACTTCTGTTAGTTTCACTGAGGCCCTTTAAACACAGAAATATTATTCTAATTGTGGGCTAATATTTTTATGGAGCTCAAAAAGATTTTTAGGGGGCTCAGCATGTTGACAGCTAGTTTCTGCGTTTAGAATTATTTGAATTATCATATTCTTGAGCTTTTCCAACCCTCTGTTTACAAAGATCAGTCCAGATGCCAGTAATTGAAACTGCTGGACTGACAGAACATTTTAAAATGATACTGTGTCAAGTAGGAATGTAAAATCCTGTTTAATTGGCTAACTAGTTAAATGTAATGTTTAAAGCGGGTGCATTCCTCGCTCTGTCCCCACTGTGGATAGGGGCTGCTACATCCAGGCTCAAGTGCCCCAGTCTTCAGCAAGCCCCCACCAGTTAACTGGAACTGGGAAACCTCACATGTTAAGGGCAAGGCTTACCATTAACCATTCACATTCTTAGTACAAAGGATTAAAATTCTTGAGTCTTGCTCTCTTGGGATGGTGATAGAGCTTTCTAGTAGCAAAAGAGAGTCTATTTACAGCTCATTTCAGTAAAATGATATGCACATGCCTAGTTTATTCATGCTTTTTGGAAACTGTACTATATTTGTAGCTATACATAAATTCAACAATGGCAACATTTCATTTAGAAATATTTTATTTTCTGTGGAATTAGTTTCATGCATTTTGTATACTGAACTGTAAGTTGTTATTGGTACAGAGGGTTTTTATCGGGTGGGAGGGGATTTTGAGATTGTAGTAATACTATGGAATATCCAAGGTGTGAACATCTAGCCTTTTTTATTTCCTTACAGGGAATGGCCTTAAGTCTTGGAGATAAAATCAATCTGTCTCAGAAGAAAACGAGTTTATAAACTTTACAGATCTTTTACAATTATGTTTTAGATATGTGACTTGTTGGATTCAGGATATCTTATACTCTTTCATGTTCTGTAATTGTAGAAGCAGAGCTTTTGTGCTTAATGCCTTCCAGCAGATAATTTATAGCTTCTTCTGTCAATATTGAGTAAAACTTTAAAACCTCCATTTATTTTTTTCCCTCTCTACCCTAGAAGTCATGTATACTTTTATCTCTCTAATATATATTATTTCACAGTACAACAAACAAATCTAAGCCAGTGTGGTTTTGTCCCTGATTTATAAATAAACTCTGTATTACTTGCTCACAACGTTTGGTATTTCAAGGAAGTAGTGTGTTATTGCTTGCAATGTTGATTGTAAATGAATAGCCCTGCAGTGCGTAAATATGTGGCTATGTAACTTTTAAACTAATACTATGATATGCTCAAAGGAATTTAAACGTCAGTGTTAAATCAAAGACTGTCTTCTATGCAGTTGGTTTTGGTAATTTAATCACTTGGCACTGGCAAAACTTCAATACTAAGAGCTGATATGGATTTCATTAAAACTAAACCACATCCTTTAAGCTGATTCAGTTTGAGAGAAAATGGGAATAGTGAATTAGGAAAATCTTGGTGTTTCATTTTTATTTATAAGTGTTTCTAATAGCATATTTTGCTCACCTCAGAATACCTAAAACTGGATGTGTGCAACCGTGAGGATTAAAAACATCATTTTGCTTTAAACAAAAGTAGGGATGTTAAATTGCGGTTAATTGACTAATTGAATAGTTGATGCATTTTGCAGTGTCTCCGTCTTTGAAGTGAAAAAACAGTCCTAGGGTTTCTAGAAGCCTGGGGTCAACTGGGGACTTCCCACTGACCCCAGGCTCTGTGCAGTGCTGCCACTTTGAAATGCAGTCGCGGGAGCCCGGCGTCAGCTCCTGTGGTGGCGTTCCAAAGCGGCAGTGCCATGTGGAGCCTGTGATCAGTTGCAGTGGTCCCCAATGCGGTGCCCGTGGGCGCCATGGCGCCCGCCAACAACCTGGACTGGCCCCGCCCCCGGCTCCAGGTGCGCGACACGCGCTGGCGCCAGGTGCACGGCACTCGGGCGGCCCCAGCCCCGGGGTACATGCAGGTGCTCGGGCGTGCGGCGCTCGAGCGGCACCGGTGCCGGTCCCAGGTGCGCGGCTCGGGCGGCGGCCCCGGGCCCACGACACAAGGCGCTCGGGCGGCCCCGGCCCCAGACACGGCCCTGGGGCACATGCTGGCGCCGATGCCGGGTGCAAGGGCATCCCCGTCCCCTGGCGTGCCCCCGGATGCGTGGCCCCACCCTCCTCGGGCGCCCGGCGTGGTGACTGGCCCCACCCTCCCGGGCGCCCGACGCGTGAGTGGCCCCACCCCCTGGACGCCCGGGAGCCTCTAAATATTGGGGAGTTAAGGAGTGGGCTCCGTGTGGTGCTGCTGCTTTGAAACACTCCCGCGGTGGCGTTTCAAAGTGGCAGTGCCACACGGAGCCTGTAGTCAGTGGGGGAGTCCCCAGCTGACCCTGGGCTTCAGAATGCCATGTTGATTTTAAACTTCTTTATTCCAAATGTTCCCCTAGGTCGCCCTCTTTCTCCTGAGGTGGGTCCATGTTATCATTTGTGTTAAATATGTGAATTGTTTTTGGCTTGAGGCTTTAAGTTAGTGCTCTTTGGTTATAATGTTGTTGTAATTAACTCTTTCCTGGGGACTCTGAAAATCTTGTGCCGGTTACATCAGTGAAATCCACAGTAGTGGATAGAGTGGAGTGAAGTTACTCTGAATTTATACTGATGTCATGGATTAGAATATGAACCATTATCTTCTATAGTGCATATTCAGATAAACAAGAATTGCTCCTAATTGCTATCTATTTTTGGGGAGGTACTCCCAAATTAATAAAAACAATAGTTTCAGAGCAACACATTCAATTATCAGAAAAATGTTTAGTCACATCTTAGGAGCAAAGAAAACCCTTGAAGCCAGTTTAAAATGTGCCCCTTTCCTGAATGGGAACAGGATTAGTATAATATACTTAAGGAGATTGCACCCTACGAATGCTGCAGGCCTCAAAGCTATGGTAACCTCTTGAGCTGTGACTATCAGGACCTTTATTTCCCAAAACTTGTTGGCAATAAAAGCTGTAAGCTGTAATTATGAAGTTATAGACAGCAATAGAACAGTTTGATGGAAGTCTCTCTCTTTTGGCAGAGCTCCACAGAGCCATTTGCTAAGGTGCTGTAAGGGGTATAAGAGTTAGCAAAATATATTTCACAGCAGGCTGTAAGCATTTCATTTGGAAAGAGCATAAAAATAAATGTTCAGCCCAGGTTGTGTGTCTTTAAGAATTTCTCCTGTTTTGTAAATATCACACCTTTTATAATTCCCCAAAAGAAATAAAAATGAAACAGATACTGGTGCCAAACTTTCACTTGAAAAACACACTGCCATAGACTATGTACACAAGAGTAGTGTTCTTCAGGACACTCTTAGTTTGATAGTATAATTTTGGTCTCGTTTAACAGAACCCTTGGTATGAGCTTGATGAATTTGGAGGGAGTAGTTGGTGGAATTGGAATCTGAGTCATGTGGAAGTGCCCTTAGTTCCCTTCTGAGCTGCCTCAGGTGTGCATTGATGTGTATTCCATCTCCATGTACTAGAACCCATTATGGTTTCCTACAGACTTTTTTTTTAAAACAAACCTATTCGTTCTGCACATGAAGATGTAATTTCTATTTTTTGGGTCTGAGACTACAATCTTAGAGATTTATCTAGAGCAGGATTCTGCTTTGCATAGTATGGATCACATCCCAGGACAGATCTTGTGGACCACCAATCCTCATACACATGAGTATGTGGCTTGCCTACTCTGTGACAACTGAACAAACACTATCCTTGTGATAACCACAGTGATTGCTTATTTGGAGAAGGAATAGTAGGAAAATATGCTTCACTTTTAATGTGAGTTAGCCCCTGGAAATGAGGCAAGTCAGGAACATGTGACCAGCAAAGATTCTATAAGCCACAGTTGAAAGACTGCTGTTCTAAAGCCTGCAATGGATATGGGGCATCTGAGTCATTGGTATGGAAATATAGGATGGGTTTCAATGGACATGAAAACGGAGTCCTAAGTTCCCAGATCTCAGTTAGCTGTGTTCTAGAAGAGCATTTGTTGCTTGTCAGTAGAAACATTACTCAATCAAGATGACCACTTCAGGATTTGATCAGCTAACATAAAACCTCACACAGTAAATATAGAGAGTAAATGTTTTTCAAACATTTGGCTTAGCTTGTGAAACTCAGAACTTGAGCAACTCCAAGCCAGTGGCATATTTCTGAGAAAATATCTGATGGGAGATGATCCTGTTTGGCTACAAAGGATGTATGGGGGAAAAAGCAAGAAAATGTTTGTACTTGTGACATGTAGCCTAAATACAGCTCCCAAATTGTTCATTTATTAAGTGAATTTATCATTACACAAGAGGGTGCTGTCATACAACTGATTTGAAATTTGGTCATTGTAGTACTTTAAAGCAGTGTTTCTCAACCTTTTTTTGCTCATGGCCCCTTTCTGAGCCTCACTCATCATACGCCTGGCAGTTAAGTTTGGGTGGCCCCCCTTAATGTTTCGGTTTTTTTCCTCCATGTGGCCTCCTAGAAGTAAGGCATGACCCCCTGGGGAGCCATATGGCCCACATTGAGAACCACACTGCTTTAAAGCATTAGTGAGGAGGAAGGAAATGCCCTTAAAATCTAGGGGGTGTGAGGGTTTTTTTTGTTTGTTTGTTTTTGTGTTTTACACTAAATAGCTACAGAATGAATATGGCCTATAGTTTAGAACTGTTTGAATGTTTTTGGTATTTTCATAATGCTTGCTTCGTAAGGAGTGCATGATGGTGCCAGCAGCTCATCTTACTAATACAATGCATCTGGTTCAGTGCTGACTTTCTCCAGGGGTTTTATTTTTCAGAATCACAGTGAGACTGTTTAATTGTGTACATCTGGCATAAGGAATATCTCATGGATGAAGGGCATGACAATGATTTCATTGTAGATTAAATTTAAGGAGTCTTAACCATCACTTTGCACATTCATTTTTAGCAATGGCTTAAGTAAACGTGTTTTATTAAAACTGCAAATATACAACTTCTCTGGACCTTTCTCCTGAGGTTCCCCTTTTATGACCATTTTGCATAGTTTATTATTTTAGCCCCTCTTGGACACTCTAGTATTGTTTGCAACTTGAATGTATTACCTAGAATGATCCAGAGTGGAGTGCAGGATCCAGAGTGGAGTGCAGGGTATGTGGGGATTTTTTCCCCCATAATGAGAGAATCTGAGATTTCAGATTGAGCATTACTGTGAAGCAAAGACCTTTTAAAAAAATTAGAAACAGCGAACATATGTGCACACATCCTCTCCTGAACAGCCAAGAGCTGGTAGGTTGGGCCCTCACTTGGAATATGGGTGAATGTTGCTTTGTTTTCCACATCCCTGATAAGTGTCCTAACTACTAGTCTATAAACTAATCTGAGTGGGGAAGGAGGTTTTCTCTGACCTGAATTTCTGTCCTAGACCTGAGAGATCTTCCTGACAAAAATTTCATAGAAGCTATACATTTTGGTTTTAATAGACTGGTATTTTCTGGTTAAAAGAGTTTATTAAACATTTTCTGACCAACTCCAATCCAGAACCACCAATCATACAGAGCTGGTAATGGGGTGGCATCTTGATTGTTAGTCAGTCATATTTTTAATGTGTCCTAGTGTGTTTTAATGTCAGGCAACAGCTCCAGGGAAGGCATGAACCCTTTAAATAGAAGCAGTTGAAAGGGTTCTAGTGTCCTGGTTCCCAGACAATGCACTAGCAGCGAGGCCGGGAGCTATGAGCCCTTAAAATAGCAGGAGTTGAAAGGGCTTGCAGGTCCCATTCCCAATGGGATGCCTGGGAGCTGCAGGGGAGGCACGAGCCTTTCCAACTCCTGCTATTTAAAGGCCTTCCTGCTCCCATCCAAGGCTCTGCCCTTTCCAGGGTGGCCCGTGACAACTTCAAACATTATTGCTTACCTCTGCTCTAACCTTTGATAGTTTTTTGGAAATAACCTAGAGGTCTTAAATTGTAGGCGTTTCCATGAATGTGTTAAATAACCAAGTAACATATTAGTTCATGTATCTACTTTTCTGATGGGTTGTGATATTAACACCATTTCATTAAAAAATGAAATTTTTCCTCTTTTTCCAACAGATTCTGTATGGTGGAATTGGGGTGGGGTCATTTTCTAGGTTTCTAATTATTCATGTTCACTGACAGGATTCTTGGAAGTATTTTTTTTTGTGAGTTTCATATTTAGAAATGTTTGAAAATCAAATCTTCATGATGTATTAAATTGTGTATTTTTGGCGTTTCTCATCTCCCATGATTCCACGGTCTTTCATCTTAACAATTATTGATAGATGTATTAAGACAGGGTTTGTACACACTGGATTGTCTGTAGCTGCACACTGTTGTCTTGAGTACACACTGCTTATCCCCCAAAATCATAGGTGCTGAGTCCATGGGCTGGAGAATGCCTGAGGAAAAATGATGGGTGCTGAGCACCCACTGGCAGCCCTTTATCAACCCCTCCCCTTAGGGTACAGGTGGGCAATAATTCACACGGGGACCGCCCCGTCAATGTTGGTAAGCTGTCATGGCCATACTTTTCTACTGTATTAATGGTGTGCTGGGTCTGGGAGGGAATTTGGATGCAAGAGGGAGGTCCAGGTTGGAGCACAGTGTTGGGTGAGGGGTGTGGGTTCTGGGAGGGAGTCTGAGTGTAGGGGTGTGGTCTGAGCTGGGGCAGATGGTTGCTGTGTAGGAGAGGGTGCAGAGTCTAAGTGCAGGAAGGGATTCCAAGCTGGCCAAGGCGGTAGGGAAGCAGGATAAAGGTGCAGGCTCTGTCCAGGAGGTGCTTATCACAGGTGGCTCCCATCCAGCGGCACAGTGGCATGCTCAGGCAGGCTGCCTGCATGTCATGGCTGTGTGCTGCTCACAACAGTGGCTGGCTGCTGCTGGCACATCTCTGTGCCCTTGGGGCATAGGGACAGTGAGTCCATATACTGCATGTGTATACACACCCTGCAGCTCCCAGTGGTTTCTGGCCATTGGGGAACAGTGAGGATAGTGCTGGGGGAAGAGGTAGCATGCAGAACCACCTTCCTCATGTCAAGGGTGTGTGGAGAGGTGCCAGCAGAGGCTGGCAGCTTCTGGGAGTGGTGTGGCATCATGACAGGCAGGCAGCCTGCCTGAGAGCCATGCTGTGCTGCAGGACTTTGAGCACCCCCAGAAATTTTAGACGGTCTGGCTCCAGCCTGTAGCCAACATTTTGCCCACCCCTGCCCTAGCACCTCCTGCCTATGACTGGCCCCTGACCATCTGTGGTGACTCCCTCCCTCTGCATGCTTCCAGCCCACCACCATCAGCCGTTTCACAGCATTCAGGATGCTGCGGGGGGAAGGGGGGGGGGAAACTTGGGGCACTTAGAGGAGAGGACAGAACTGGGTGTGAAGAGGCAGCATGGGAAAAGAGGCAGGGGTGGGGTCTGGGGCAGAGGTGGGAGTCGAGCAACCTTCTTCCTCCCACTTTGGAAAGTCAGCCTATGTGCCAAGAATGACTTAAGCAGATAATTACAAACTGTGGCTCTGGGAAAAGACAAGAGTTCAGGGCTCAAATGGTGGCCTCATCCATTCCCTCCATTGAAGGAAAAGGCCCAGGCAGGGACCATTGGATTGTGGGATCCAATGTATGGATACGCCAGTGGTCTCAGTGAGTGGGCTTTGGCTACAACAGAACTGAAGTTTCCGGAAAGATGATGATTGTGCTGGGATGGGTCCTTCTACAGAATATTAAGAAGAGACTCTGGACACTGGCTAACTCAGTAAGGAGCACTTGATACTAAATCTTATGGGGGATGGTGATGCTGATGCACATCTGGGCTCAGGTAATGAAGACAGAGAAGGTGCTACATTCCGACTAGAAACCCACAACTGCACTAAGGCGAAAAACCACAGCGTGGTCTGCAAAATACCTTCCATGTCTACATCAATGCAAGGAGCATGGCGACCAAGCAGGATGAACTAGAAATCATGGTATATGAGAAACTTTGACTTTAATTAGCATTACAGAGATTCGGTGGGACAGCTCCCTATGATTGAAGTACTAGAGGTTACCTCCCAAACCTGGCATGACCACAGATGTTCCTGTATGAGAGTGCCCCAGGGCAGGAGGGCCCAGCAGCTGGGTTGCAGCAGTCTGGGCAGACTGTGATTGGAACTGGCTGCTGCCTGCCAGCAAAGGCCAGGACCACAGCAGCAGGAAGCCTGGGGGGCAGCGGGGCTGTAGTAGCCCAAATAGTGGTGGCAATGGCAACGTGATTGGGGCTGCTTGCTGCCCAGCAGCAGACCAGCAGAATCTGCACCTCTGGGGACATGTGCCGCCTGGCAGTGGGGTTGGGGCTACGGAAGCCCAGCTGGCCAGCAGTGGAGCTGGGGCTGACCTGCAGACAGCCTGGCCAGGCTGAAGGAGCCAGCAGCAGGCTGAGGGACTGGTGTCAGGACTTCCCATTGTATGGCAATTTCCCTCATCTGGGATGGGTCATGTCCTGAGGCTGCCGGACAAGAGAGATCCAACCTATAGCACTGAGGGATATCGCTTGTTCTGGAAAGATCCCTATGGAGGAAAAGGAGGTGCTGCATTGTCACTGCACATAGAGGCTACGTCTACACTGGCATGATTTTCCGGAAATGCTTTTAACGGAAAAGTTTTCCATTAAAAGCATTTTCAGAAAAGCGCATCTAGATTGGCAGGACACTTTTCCGCAAAAAAGCCCCGATCGCCATTTTCACGATCGGGGCTTTTTTGCGGAAAACAAATCTCTGTCTACTGGCCCTTCTGTGCAAAAGTTTTTTTGGAAAAAGACTTTTGCCTGAACGGGAGCAGCATAGTATTTCCGCAAAAGCACTGACAATCTTACATGAGGTCGCCAGTGCTTTTGCCAAATTCAAGCGGCCAGTGTAGACAGCTGGCAAGTTTTTCTGCAAAAGCAGATGATGTTGCGGAAAAACTTGCCAGTCTAGACAGAGCCAGAGTGTATATACCTTGCTCCGAGATCCAAGAGGAAGTGAACCACAGCCCTACTTGAGCATATATGGATAAGGATTAAAAGGGGATAAAATTAGTAGTGATGTTATAGGAGGGGCCTCTTACAGACTAAGAAATCCAGAAGAGGAAGTGGATGAGGCATTGTTCAAGAAGGTAACATTAGCAAACACCCGAGCTACTATTAATGGAGGCTTCTAATTTCCCTGATGTCTGTAGGAAGAGTATTACAGCAAAATATGTCTTGCACATTCATAACAGATGGAAGGGACAGCTTTCTGAATCAGAAAGCCAAGGAAACAGGTCATCCATTTTAAATCTGTTTTTGACCAACTGGGTAAATTTGGGAAGAAGTGATCGTGATTGATAGAATTCAAAATCCAAAGGAAAGGAGGACATGAGACCAGAAGAACAAGGACACTGGACTTCAAAAAACAATGCATAGAAATGGTAGGCAAGTCCCAATTAAGAAGAAAATTAGCAGAAGGAGGTTAGCAATTCCTAAAAGATGTAATACTACAACCTCAATATCAAACTATTGTAATGCAGAACAAAGATAAGAGCCCCAGGAGCCTAAGATACTTTTTAGCTATCAAAAAACCAAAAGGGTTACATGCAGGAAATAGAAGGAGGGGCATGTCACCAGCCCAGGAAGTATTCATAGGAACAGTGCAAGCGTGTAGGGACAAAACCAGGTAACCAAGCAAGGAACGGGTTACATCAGAAAGATTATAGACAGTGAGAAACAAATGTCAGACAGAATAGAAGGATCAGAGATGATGGGGGTCCTTTGCTCAATGGAGGTGATGAGCCTGCAACAGCAGACAAGAGGCAGAGCTGCTCCATGCCTGCTTTACTTCAGTCTTCACAAAAAATGTGACCAGATTATCAGCAAAACCATCAGCTATTTTAGAGAGTTTGTATGTCTGTCCATCCATTTGTGAGTCCGGTTGTTCTAGGACTTCTCCTCACTGTGAGAGCTAGGACCACCACATCTGATAAGCATTTTCCTCTTATCCTAATGTAAAGCAAGGTCCAGGTTTGGTTACGCCAGGATAATGGGATGTGTATAGAATGTGATTGTTTCTCATCAAACCAGAAGGGAGGGTGTAATAGTAGGGATGATTATACTCATGAACAAGGCTCGCCAAGCGGCAGTGAGCCCGCGGTTTGGCACGCTGCGCATGCGCGGCTGTGCCGGCTTATAATCTACACGGGCAGGTAGATTACACTAATTGTCAAGTCTTGCTCATGAATGACTACAGGGGGACAGCAACTGCCCCAGCTCCAGGGAGCAGCTGCTGGTGAGAAGCATGACCCCTGCCATCCTGGGCTGCCCCCAGTGAGCAGCTGCCCCCTGTGTGGTGCAGCCCTTGCTATGCCAGATCAGCTTGGGGAAGAAGCCGGTGGGCGGGCAACATGGCATAGGCCAGCTCCACCCCTAGGCAACACCGGGTAAGATGTTTAGCAGACTGAAAAGAAGAGATGCAGATCAGGATAAATAAAGACCACAACAAAGATCTTCTGACTAACTTGAATTAATTCCAATCCGCAGGGCCTGATGCTGTTCATACCAGGGTGCAAAAGAAATTTTAGAGCCACTGGCAATCATGGAATACTAGGACTGGAAGGGACCTCGAGAGGTCATTGAGTCCAATCCCCCTTCCTCATGGCAGGACCAAATACTGTCTAGACCAGTGGTCTCCAACCTTTTTACACCCAAGATCACTTTTTAAATGACAGACCAAGCCAAGATCTACCGCCCCGCCCCTTCCTTGAAGCCCCGCCCTCTCTATTCTCCTCCTCTCCATCACTTGCTATCCCCAGGGAGTCTGCGCCTAGCTCTAGCTGTGAAAGCCACAGTCAGCTGTCTGGGGTGTTTCAGCCCTCCCGACCTCCCAGCTCCCACCATTCCTCGCAGCTACTCACCTGTGTTGTTGCTCAGTGAGTAGCTGCTCCTCAAATGAGGAAATCTAATGTAAATGTACTGCGCAGGTGCGCCGTTCAGAGAGGGCTCAAGAGCTACTCTTAAAGCCCCTGAGATCTACCGGTAGCTCACGATCTACTGGTTGGTGACCACGGGTCTAGCCCATCCCTGATAGACATTTATCTAACCTACTCTTAAATATTTCCAGAGATGGAGATTCCACAACCTCCCTGGGCAATTTATTCCAGTGTTTGACTACCCTGACAGTTAGGATAATATTTGCAAACTCATGGATGACAGAATAGCTTTGCTCCCGTCTCCCAGGACCTCATGTAGGGCCCATCTTCAAAAGGTGAGAAAGGGAGGGGTGGGAAACTATCAACCAGTCAGTGATACCTGGGAACCTACTGGAGCAGTGGCCCCATTACCATTGTGAGTAACATACGCAGCTCTGCATTTTTATATGAGCTACATCCACACACTCTGTACTGCCTCTATGGGTCTGAGGATTTCACATGAGTTGCAGCTGCATGCTCATTGGGCTGAAGCAGCCTGCTGGTTGTGGGCTCAGACATACACATGGGAAGTAAGGGTGCAGTGGGCTGCAGTATCTCCCCATTTTGCACCTACATTCCCCTCCTCTGATTCTGCACTCACTTTGCTAGTTCCTAGCCTCTGGGGGGTACCCTGGAGTCTCACTGGCCCAGTCGCCCCTTGGGATCCCGCTGCTCTCAGGGTCCTGTTGCTTGTGGGCTCTGCAGCCTGCCAGCCCTAGAAGGCATCTGCTAGCTGGGTTCTGCTCCTGGCCTTAGCTTTGGGCTCAGCTGGGGGCAGACAACTCTCCCAGACCAGGTGGACTGGGCACCATGGTGTTCAAACTAGGAGAGTTGTCGATCACTGGAGGGGCACAAACAAGTGTAAGAGGTCCATAACATGGCATCCTCAGCCTGAAAATTGTTCCAGCACCACTGGGTTCAGAACAACGTACAAAACATTCTGTTTGCAAATACCTGGCGGAAGAAGGGGTGATCACTAGCAGCCAGCATGGATTTACTAAAACCAAATTGTGCCAAACCAGCTTGATTTCCTTCCTGGACAAGATAAATAGTTTGATGGACAGTGGGATGCAGTGGACATAGTATGTCTGGACTTTAACAAGTCCCTCCTCATGCTTTTATAAGTAAGCTAGAGAAATGCAGGCTTCAGGCAGGGGGAACTATGATTAAGTGGACACATAATTGGTAAAACAATTGCAAATGGAGTAACTATTAATGGAATGAATTCAGATTGGAAGGAGACCACAGGTGGGGTCCCCCAAGGATCTCTTTTGGGTTTGGTGTTAGTCATAGCAATTTTAGATTAAATCTTAGGGAAAACTTTCTAACTAAGAACAACTTGCACAATGGAAGGAACTGCATAGAGAAGCTGTGGAACTGTCAAAAAGAGGCTGTGTGCCTGTGTAGTCATTCAGAAGAGATTCAGATGCCACCCAGCTGATTAGCAAAGCACCCTCAGCCACATTTTGTTTCATCTGGTGGTGCACAGTCACACATGTCTCTATGCACATAAAACATTTAGGCTACGTCTACACTGCCACCCTTTTCCGGAAATGCTTAAAACGGAACAGTTTTTCCGTTGTAAGTATTTCTGGAAAAGCACGTCTACATTGGCAGGATGCTTTTCCGGAAAAGCACTTTTTCCGGAAAAGCATCCATGCCAATGTTGATGCGCTTTTCCGCAAAAAAGCCCCGATGGTTATTTTCGCGATCGGGGCTTTTTTGCGGAAAAGACTACTGTGCTATCTACACTGGCCCTTTTCTGGAACAGTTTTTCTGGAAAAGGACTTTTGCCCGAACGGGAGCAGCATAGTTTTTCCGGAAAAACAATGACGATTTTACATTAGATCATCATTGCTTTTCCGGAAAAGCAAGCGGCCAGTGTAGACAGCTCACAGCTTATTCCGGAAAAGCGGCTGCTTTTCCAGAATAAGTGGCCCAGTGTAGACACAGCCTTATTGTCTACACAGATGGAAAAAATTAGAGGGAACATTGCTGGATTGCTGCGTATGATGATTTACTCACAAATCCTGCATCTTGACAAGGGTTAGACCGATGACCAGAGCTAACCCTGTGGTTCTGTGAGTGTTTAACCACGTATAGCATCTTTACTTTTTTAACCAGATTCTCTATAGCATTGTCTGAGCTCTCATTTTTCCCTTCCCTTGAATATTTTATAATTGTGCCAAGAATGATCTGTCATTTCATACACTGTTCCAGCATAATATAGCATACTGAATAAAGACACACTTGTCTTTATGCTGGTTTCTCAGATGAAGTATATCATTATTTTCCAAAAATATTTATATACAATGGAGTTACAAATTCCACTGAGTTACAGCCACTGAAATTCATTCTCTGAAAATTGCCTCTGAAGAAAATCCATATAACATTTAACTCTAAATTACCTTATTTTGAGAGCTTAAATAGGACAGAGGTATAGAGGACTAGACCTGGACAAAAACTTTACTGCAAAACTTCTCTGTCAAAACAAAAAGGTTTTGTGGAAAAATATCTAATTCAAGACACTATATCACTAAGGGGCATATTGTTTCCATCAGAATAACAATCTTATGGTTGAGTCGCCCACTGACGATGTGGAATACCTATGTTCAGTTCCCAGCTCTGCTGAATTCAGAATAGGGACTTGAAGGTGAGTGTCCTCTGTCCTTGCTGATTGCCTTGCCTTGTGGATCTATTGGCTGTTCTAGAGTGGGTTTGGCTCTGTTTTGTCATTAAAAAAAAAAACTGTTTCAGTTTTGTTCCAATGCAAAATGAAAAATATCAAACTTCTTTTGTTCAAAATGGAATTGTTTTCTGGCCACCATAAGTCCCGTATTGATTGCCTGCACCAGGGCCTATCAGTTGGGTGTACAATATGGTTCACGGTGACATCATACAACATCCATATAATGGGAACCTGAGGTAACACATGTCGCTACATATACTACATTCTTCCATATTTGGATTATGTATAAAACTGAAGTTCAGTTCCTCATTAGTGGATTTCCAGTTATAGTTAAGGTCCAGGTTGTCTGCATAACACAATACTCAAAGCATCATTCAATTCCTATTTAAATTAATCCTAGTAGTGTTGGGCCCTTACATCAGCATTTGTCAGATCTCATCAGATTTGCTTGTCAAAGACACAAGAAAATAAGCCATTTAAAAAAAAAAAGTGTCTCACCAGGCAATACTCTCATTCTGTAGGAATTATCTAGAAACATGTAATGGGTATTTTCCAGATGGAGCAAGTGCATCTTTAACTATAGATAGAATTCTTGCAGGAGTTGTATGCCAGTTTGGGGTTTTTTCCCCTATGCCTGTTCTCGCTTGTGGAGGAGTCATAGAAGTCCAGCTACAATAATATATTCAGCCTTAATAAATGCAAATGTTACCATAGAAACCTCACTTTGAGAGGTAATTATGATATATTGGAGTGCCAAAGAAACCTGTTCTGTCAGCCTGCAGACGCTAGTAGCAGATGAAGACATTTATCAGTAAGTCACTTAAACAGGTTATTTATGGAAAATGCAAATCACTTCAGACATTCAACTTTATGATTTTTTTTGTAATTAAGTGGGAAAAAATCAGGGACCATATTAATTCCATCTAATTCCTTGTGTATTATTGTACAGTACTAAAACAAACCTTTCCTACTAAGTACTTTAAACTTTATACTACTGAAAGGTCAAGTATTCCTTCACAGCTTTCTGTAACCATCAAAGTTATGAAAGTATATAGCACTTACAGGCTTTTCAGTGTGCACAGTTTGCAGAGAAGAGGATTGAGCTGCAACATTGTGTTTGTATTTGCATTTGCCACCAGTGTGTTAGAAATACCACTTCCTGTTGTTGTAGTAAAGGGTTTTCTCTGTGAGGTTGGTAAGTGTTTTTGACAGGGAACATGGAATAAATATTATAAAACATTTTGTGGCAAAATTCTGGCTGTGACCTATGGGTCCTGTGCTCCTTAGGTGCTATTATATTGCCTCAGAGGTACACTGCAACCCTCTACACTGCCTCTTGTGTTGTTTTTTCCCTAGAGATCAGGGTTACAGCTTATTGAGCTATTTTCATCATTGGCTAAATCCATAATTCCTGGATCTCCCTTTTCAAAAATTATTTATTTCTGTGGTGTGGGGAGGTTTGGGGGGGGGGGGGGAAGACTGAGGCCCAGCCACTAGTCTGAGTTCTGGTCTAGGGACCCTAGGCAGTAGCAACTGCTTGGGTTTTTGCCTCAAGACAGCAGCCTTTTTCCTAGGCCACTTCCCAAAATGCTCCTCTGGTACCTGACTGAATCTTTCCCTTCTCAGCTTCTCCACAAACATACTTCCTCCTCTCAGTCCATCCCCCTCCCTTACTTGTATTGGGGAACCTTTTAAAGCAGCACCCAGGCTTTAATTGGCTGCAGGTCTCTGATTAGCCTGTTTCTTCAGGCCAGCTATTAACTAACCTCAGGTGTCTGCCAGCCTTAATTATGGGGCAGTAGACTCTGGGAGTTTATTCAGGGAATAGAAAATTATTTATCCAACACCCCGTTTACCTACCCTCCATTAGACTATAGCAGCTAGCTAGTCCTGGTCTGTCACAATATGTAAAACTGTGGGATTTAGGGTCTTAAATCATTTAGATGCCTTTGAAAATTGTATTGAGTTCCTACCTGACTTTCAAAAGTTAACTCTTGCTCTGCTCAAATCTCCCACAGGCATTTAGTCTGGTGCAGCAACATAGAACTGGGATTTGGAGATCCAATCATGTACTAAGCAGGAGTCCTGGAGAAAAGCTATCTGCAAGTCAGATGGTAAAAGGGATCTTTGGCAGAATTTGACCTTTAGTTGTTGGAAGGGTGGCCCAAAAGTTTGTAGCCTGAAATTTACTTTTTGACATCCTAGTATATGGCTTTAGTGAATTGTGATCAAAGCAAGAATGTGATTCCTCTTGGATAATCCTGGATGCAACCAGACAGCAGTACTGCTGCTGCTGTTTTAAGGCAGCTGAATCAAACCCCAATGAAGGAGAACTGAGTGCATTTTAGATCCATTTTTCAATAATCAAAGAAAATGAAACTAAACACAGGTGGAAAAAGTCTTGACAGCTGGAGGGGAGGTGTTAGAAACTATGATGGAAAACATAGTATGATGCATCAATAAGCAACATAATATTCGATATAGTGAAAAATATTTCCTGTCTCCTTTTTCTGTTTGTTTTTTCTCATTTATCCAAACAGGCATGGCTCTATCTATTATTGGGCAGAGAAGGTGACATTCTATTACTGCCTGCCGCTGTGGACTAGTATACAGTGGTTCACTCCAGCGTAAACAGAAGTCTTTTGAACACATGTAATGCAATAGATGCATAGACAAAATGCACTAGCGGGCTGCCCCATGAAGCTAATACTTGCCTTTTGGAGAGCACTGATACTTTATGTGTAGGGCTAAAGGCTTCCTCCGTAGGATTTATAGAGGTGCTTTTTTTAAAGGCTTTTAAAAAAAAAATCTTGTTACAGCCATAAGACATTGTAGCACACGAATCTCATGAATAGACATGAGTTGCTTTTTCTCAAAGTAGCTGAAGTTTCTAGAGCCTCCACACTCATGTCTCCATTTATCCATCCATTCATCCACGTCCATTTATTTGTAGCAGCCTTGGTCTTAATGGTTAACTGGCAAGCAATCCTCAGCTCTATTTTTATAAAGGATAAAGAACTGGTACTCAATAAGCAATTGTACATTAATAGTCTGTGCTTCTCCTGAACCTCCCCTTCCTCCCCCAATCCTTTCTGGAATACCTGTGAATACCTCTCACCCAATTTTGAAAGACACTGCTGTATGAGATTTTCTCCACGCCAATACTTTGTGGTGTCACTAAACTGACCTATGCAGGTGCTGGATTGAATGTGGGTTAAGCTATGGCAGTTTCTTTTGTCAAATGATTAGCTGGACAAATGGATATTGTTTGTCCCTATGGGGATAAGAATAATTAAATTGTTACATTATTTGCCTGAAGTTTGGTTCTGTCAGTCAAAACAGTTGAACTGACTCCACAGGCGACTACCATGTAAAATGGTGAAAGGTCATGAGTGACTCATAGGACTCACTTATTTGCAATGTAACAGTGTAGCTGAAATCACCAAGGAGATTATCTGCCCCATAGCAACGGTACTAAGCTGAGTGCCTCAGAAAGGGGGACAAATCTGACAGAAATGGGAGAAGCATTGGCAAATGCAGTCGGTAGGGTGGAGCAAGCCCTTCATAGTTACAAGTAGAGGATTGACATACAAGACAAGTACTGCTGAGTGATCAGAGACCTCCAGTAACTGGAAATGTACTTTCCTCTGGCATGTGCTGTGAGATACTAATGATTATAGTAAGAATAAGAACATCCAGAAGCCACAAACTTTCCAACATACTGCCCGAGTTTTCAGGTGGAAACTAGATAATGGGATTTTAATAGACATATGTTGAGAATTGAAGTAAGGTTCAGGCACTACAAGCAAAAAGGTATAACAATTGTAGTCTCAATGGCAGGTATTAACCCACCCTAATTGTTTTCCATTACTGTACATTAGTTTGAACAAATCTTACCCTATTTACAATCATATTTGCCATGTATCAAATTAAAATGGCTTACTAATATCAGTAGGAAACTATCTGAAACGTGCTCACATGTCAATAGAATGACTCATTTTGTTAAACTTTATTCTACTGACAAGGTAGGACTAGGAGTAACTTGCTGATGAAGGGCCTATATTTGGAACACAGGATACTACTGCATCAAAGCCAGGGTCAAGCCTACTACAGAGCCCTCCAGATCATTACAGAATAAGAGAGTATATATATGTAATGGGGTCTTGCATTATTAACTACTAAACGGGCATTTGGAACCCAAATATCCATGTGTTTTTGTCATAATCTTAATGCCGGGTAGCAATCAGAGACCACAATTTTGAAAATAATTTTTCTATTAAAGTAACTTTTAATTCTTGGGAGGATACAAAGGGGGCAATAATTGGAGAAAAGTTACACTCTGGAAACTGGTACTCTGCCTCCAGCTTGCTCACTGGCTGGATTCTTCACTGACATGCTGATACAATTTATATTTTCTTAATATTTGTAACAATAATATGCAGGATCACTCTGTGCAGCTGGTCTGCATCATCTCACATAAGGGCACTCCCATGGGTGATGTAGGTGTCAATCACTTGTCTTTATTCACTGTCTCCTCCTGGGTTTGTTTTCTGTGATTCCATTCTTATATTAGATGCAACACCTACCTTATGTATGAGCAATGCACAGTTCTGTCATCTGTAATGTATGTTGAACTCATGTAGGTCATGGGGATGTGCTCTGTGTAGTTCTGTAATAATCCCACTGACTCTCTCAAACAGCCCTGTGGCAATTCACTGCTTTTTTATCTGACTACTGTATGCAATGGAATGCCATGGCTGAAAGTCATTATCATGCTTAGAGCCCGCACAAGGCCCAGAGCTAGAGTAAGAAAGGGCTTAAGAGATGCAGCTCAGGGCCCCAGGCTAAAAGGGGCCCCTTAGCTTGAGGCCCTGGGCTGCAGCCACTAAAGCCCCATTGCTCTGGGCCAGACCTTCCTTGTGGTAGGAAGGTGGTTCCATGTGCTGCTGTTCCTCTCCCTGTACTGGAGTAGAGCTGCGAGCTTCCCCCATGCTGCCCTTGCCAGGAGGTTCCAGGAAACATGGCCAATGGGAACTGCAGGGGCAGTGCCTGAGGCAAATGCAGGGCAGCATGGGCTATGTGGCACCGCCTGTCCCCCGCACATGCCCCAGAGGGAAGTAGCCCTGGGTAAGAGGCCTGCACTCCAACCCCTTACCCCAGTCCTAGTGCCTTGCCGCACCCTCCCTCCCTGATTCTGCATCCCAACCATGAGCCCCCTCACACAGCCTCAGCTCATTCCCACATCCTGCCCTCAGCTCATTCCCACATCCCAAACCCCTTGGCCCCTGTCTGGAGCCCCCTCATCCCCACAGCACGTGTGAGGGAGAAAAAATGCCCCTGGAGGCTGAGGAGGGCCTGGGCAGAGAGAGAGAACAGGTCCCTGGTGGGCTAAGGGGGGAACCCCCAACTCTGAGCCCCTCTTCACTTCACCCTTGCATCCCTCCCGCCTCCTGGAGCTCCCCACACATATCCCCAAGGCCCTGCCCCAAAGGATCTGGGCAACACTGGGTAAATCAGCTAGTGCGTAAATATACTTCTGTGGCTTACAAAGCTTCACTCAGATAGGAAAATCTGTATTCATTTTGAGGCATTTCCCAGGGTATAATCTGGCTACAAGGACAACTGTGTCCCCTCAACCCTCCAACATGGGATATCTTTTACAGTGCTTTGCTGTGAGAGCAACTGCTCCTGGTCCTCTGGGATGCAAAACAACTTCCAGCTGAATTCTATGAGTGTAATAGATAACTGCTTATGAATTACATTTTAGGGGCAACACCTGCAAAATCCCAGTCACTGGCTTGTTCCTGGAAATGTGCATCTAGTACTACCCAGCTTTTTCCATTTGTGCATTGCATGGTCATAGAAAATCCCTTGTTTCATTAATAGAAAATTATATGCACAAACCTTGTTATCCCAAATGGAGATTCTCAAACACTCCAATCAAAACACGTACACAGGTATAAATAAAACAACACAATAACTCTAACGACAGAAAGGAAGTTTTGTACTGATTAAAAGCATAGAAGCACAAAAGTCAGAATTGGTTGCAAAGGAAACAAAAGATGAAATGCAAAGTAATATTTCAGTTAGCAAGCTAAATGAATTCAAAGCAAAAGCTTTCCTTGCTGCATGTTTTTTGCAGTCTTTAGAGGCCTGTTAGCCAGGACCCTTCTGCCAGTTCAGTGCTTCTTCAGGTGTTGTTGCTGCCCTGACCAGAGAAGAATGTGTTTGTGAGAGAATTTGTGTTGTGTCTCCTCTATTTTTACACCTTTCTCTTCTCTATGAGGATTATCTCCAGTGGGGATATAGGTGACAGCCAATCTGTCACGATACCCCCTCTCCCTCCTGCTGTTACATTTTGCAATAGAAAATTTCTAGTTCACACCCTTCTTTCTGCCCAAGAATGACCATTTACACAGGATAGGACCATGTAGCACTTTAAATGACATTCATACGTAAATTTGACACTTTACGACTTGGTCTCAACAAATATGCTAATTACCTTACCCATTACAAAGATAGCTTCCCCAATTATCACCTTTAATATCATTAACTCACAGACATTAACCTCTCCCCTCCCCATCCACCCTCTGTTGTGAAATTTGATTTGTCCTTTTTATATGTGGTCACTTTTTTTTTATTGTACCCCTTTGGTATATATGGTTTTGCCAATTTTCTTCCACTATTTGAACTGAAGAAGTGGGTCTGGTCCACAAAAGCTCATCACCTAATAAACCATCTTGTTAGTCTTTAAAATGCTACATAGTCCTGTATTTTGTTTCAGCTACACCAGACTAACACGGCTGCATCTCTATTACCATTTACCCAGATGATAGTCTATTTAATTATGCTGACACTTGACTGTGGTGCTGACTAGCCTTTGTCTCTGAGAAATGGGTTTGGGCTGCTTTTCTAACTTTGGAAATATCATGTCAATGTTATACAGTTTTCATATAGTGTTGCTACACACTTTTCACTGGGCCAATAACAATAACATGTTGAGTTTTCAAATGATAATATGCAAAACATACTTTATACAAAATGTAGCATAGTCTTGTAAAAATGCTGATGATATGGTACAGCCTGTCATACTTTTAAGGCAGGCTTGTTTATCAACTCTCTCCTCAGCATATTTTGGGTGTATATTTTCAGCACATTCATAACTCTCCATTCCATGCACACCTCACACAATGATATACATGACCAGTAGGTCACCAATTTTCATTAAAAAAGTACTCGATAGACTTTTATAGAACATATATTTTATACAATTGATTCAGTCAATTATTCTTTGGGGTTCAGGACCCCCATTTATCTTTTGTGATATCTGAACCCTGATTTTCACACCTTTGGCACAGTGTTATTTGAATGGGGAGACTCCTGAATCAATCAAATAGCAACATTTATTGAAGGAGGTGGGGCTTAGTTCTATTGTCCCAATGGGACACTTCTAAGTATGCATACATACACACTTACAACAGTCTTATGTAGTGTCTGAAAACATTTTAAAAGAGCCATTTCCCCCTAAAATAGAAAAACACTCTGCTCTCTGTCTCAATCAAGCTAATAACTTAATGGAAACAGCCTGTGCTCAAAGTGAAAGATTTCTGACACAAGATAAATGTTGTAATTCCCACTGCCAGACTTATTCCAGGCCTGACCTCACACCGATGGCATTTTAAAAATGTAGGTTCATTATTTTGTTCAGGTGGATCAGTTGAAATAAACTCTTTGAGAATAATGGTAATCAAATACTAATGGTGTTTTGCAAAATAAATAGCTTTGCCATTTGCCACCTAGCCTTTCACTAAGAGAGGAGATGAGCGTCTGAGGTATTCATTAACTTCTGCCAGTAGCGCTTGCTGTAGAACAGAAGTGCATTTTCAAAATCATCTAAAGGATACATGCTCCTTACACCCATTTTGACTCTCAGTGTAATCCTGCAGACTACACAAACCAATGTCTTCTGTCTGTGGTAACTGCCAAAACCTTTATCTGTAATAAGAACTACATTTTTCTTTCAAACATGGGGAGTCCCTTTTTTCTCTCTCTGCCCCAGGCAAACTGGATGCTTCTGATAGTAAAGAACCACAGTAGACATCCAAACATTCTGAATAATATGGAATTTTCCATGTTTCTTATTCACTAGCTCTGTTTATTTCCTGTCCATATTCAAATGTTTGAGTTATCTTTTAATTTCCAGTGGTAACTTCTCCTCTCCAGCCCCATGCAACAATTTGCTCTCCAAAGGGTTTTACAGACATTGAGCAATACAATCTCACAATGGCAACTTGAGTACTGTACAGATTCATTTTTCAGAAAGCAATGGCTTGACTGTGCAGTCTTGTAGCTTTACAGGGGAGTAAGGTGGAAAGGGACCTGCTCTGTCTCCCCCTACACAAGTGTGTAGTGTGGAAACCTGCCCCAAATGGGTAAAAGTTACGTTCTGTAAAGCTGTTGAAGTTATGCTCTATAAAGCTGTTGAACCTTAAAGGTGCATAGAGCTTGTGTTGGTCCTCTGAACATGATGCATTTTACTCTGTATGGGATGGAGAATGAGGCTGGAGTTTGAGAGCAACTGAAATTTAGGCATAATTAAATGTCTGGATTAAAATAACCCAGAATGATTAGGGAAATCAGATTTCTAGTGAAGGCACAGTCTCACTGTAGCCAAAGACCAGATCCTCCTTAAGATGGTTGGAAGTGTGCATTTATGGACCACTGGGAGTTTTGCTCTGACATGTGTACTTTTGTTGAGATATAGTTGCAGTCCCTTCTGGAGCCTTCTGGGGAACATTTAACTGGCAGAGAGCTCTGGATAGCTCTATTAATCCCTCCCTCTCCTCCCTCCATCTCTGTAATAATCAGGTTCCAGCAGGGCCATCCCTAGGCATATGTCAAATACACAGCTGGTGTGCTTGTATCCTTAAAGAGCCCCATGTCAGCTCCTCTGCAGGGCTGCTCTTTCCTGCCAGCAGTAGAACTCTTTCCTGCCAACAGTGGAAGTGTTCTTGTGCAAAAACTCTTCCAGAAGAGATCGTCTGCACTGGCATGTGCCTTTGCGCAAGAGATGTGCTTTTGCACAAGAGCATCATTGCCAGTGTAGATGCTCTCTTGTGCAAGAAAGCTCTGATGTCCATTTTAAACATTGGGCTTTCTTGCACAAGTAATTCATGTTGCCTGTCTACACTGGCCTCTTGTGCAAGAACAGTTGCGCAAGAGGGCTTATTCCTGAGTGGAAGCATCATAGTTCTTGCGCAAGAAGCATTGATTTCATACATTCGAATGTCAGTGTTCTTGCGCAAGCACTTCCTGCCAGTGTAGACAGGCAGCAAATTTTGGCGCAAAAGCTGCTGCTTTTGTGCAAGATCGCACCAACGTAGACACAGCCCCCATGTGTTCCTCTTGGCCAGCAGCTGACTGCTAACTGAGGGCTCTCTCCTGGAAGACTGGGAGCCCTTAGCCTCTGCACCTCCACTCCAGGAGAAGCCCCTGAGCACCAGTAAAAGCTGTGCTAGAAAGTGGGAGGGAAGCTCCCGTGTGCCGGTAGAAGATGCGGGGGTGGAGAGGGAAGCCCCCAGCAGAAGCTACACAAAAGTGGAGGGCTCGGTTGGATAGAGCCCCATACATTTTGAGGAGCACCCTGGATTCCAGACACTGCAAAAGGAAAACGACGCTTGAACCCTAAAGAGTAACTAGGTGACTCAACTGACTGTATGTAATGTTATCTACCATATATCTCACAGCGCGGGTCTGCCTGTCCATCTGTATGTTCAAGAATGCCTCCCAAAAGCTAAGAGCTAGGACCACCACATTTGGTATGTAGCAAGGCTAGGATTTGATAATGCACAGAGGGGGAGGGGTTGAAGCTCCCCCATGCATACAGGGATGTATACAACCATACAAAAAAGAGACAGAATCACCAGGGAGGTGAAAAGGGTTGGATATATGTGTGCCCTCCCACTCCAGAACTCCCCCTCCAGCCCTGAGACTCCCCCACCCCACCCCGTATCCTTTACAGAGGGCAGGAGGGACTGCAGCTCCCTCATTAATACAGGAACATCATCAGGGAGCGAGGGGGAAGTGCATAAGTTTGCTCCATTTCTCACTGACTGGGGAGTTCAGACTAACCTGGACCTGCCTCAGCCAGCGGGTCGTGCACCTCTCCCTCAGCTGCACCTCCTGGAGCTGCCACTGCCATGGACAGGTGCTTCTCAGCTGGCCCCAACTTGCTGCCAGACAAGTGAGAGAAGGCTAGGATAGTCTTTTCCCCAGGGCAGCCTGTATGTTGAAACCCTCATCCCCAGTCCCAGCCCAGAGCAATAGTTTAAAAAATGAAGAAAAACAAAAATTGAGTTAAGGACCTGAGTAATGATGGGTACATCTTAGAATTGTACTCTAAAATATTTTAAGTATGGTCATTTATAACAGCTTCTAATGTTCTAAATGTAATCATTATGAGCCATATACAGGCTCTGGTTACATCTATTTGTGTGCGTAGAGAATGGGCCATAAATGTAGGCTCCAACTCACAGCAGGGCAGTGACCAATCAGACAGGAAGGGATATCTTCCAAGCAAGGTGTTTACATGTCACTAGCTTCAAATAACATCCCATTGTCCAGCCCAGGAAAAGAGTTAAGGGTGTAAGATACTGAGACATAGCCCGTTGCCACACTCCAAATAAACATGAGTCACCCTGGACTGAGAGAAAGGAAAGAAAAAAGGAGGGAGGGGAAGCCTTTTAAAAGCAGGCTTGTGTCTGAGGCTTTTCATCCAGAAACTGAAGGACAGCCTGCAGGCAGGAAGCTGTCTGTGAAGTGCAGGATCCCCCCTAAAGCTAATGGGTGTGCTGGGACACTAAACTTTAGAGGCACTAGGTAACAATCAGAGGAGGAGTGTGAGCTAATATGGAAAAGCAAAGCCTGTGAAGTCGTGTGTTTGTGTATTTGCAATGCATGTGCCTCCTCTCTATTTCATTTTTTAATCCATGGTTTTTCTGTTAAATAATCCTTTTTTTTTTTTACCCCAAGCTGGTCCCTGCTGTGGAAACTGCATGGGTACATGTGCCAAAGTAAGGCTGGTTCACACTCTAAGAATGCGGGAAGGAAGAATTTGGAGAGACTTGGGACTGGAAGGGCCTGTTGGTACTACCCAGCAAGCATCTGAGACCTAGCCTCTCAGCATTAGGGAACCCTGAGGTTAGTGGGTAGATGGTGACTAAGACTTCTTACTGGGGTGGGTGATCCCCAAAACGGCACTGTTGTCTACCTCTGATTTTCCTTTTGCTTTCATGCTGCTTACTAGCTATGCTCAGAGCAGCCTCTTCATTACTGTACACTGAGCAACTTTCCTGGCCACCTCAAGATCACTTCTAAATTCTCCCCAGCAAGAGCATTATTCTCCACACAACCACCTTACTTATTCTATCTCTTTCACGTATAAGCTACTCTGGGCATGGGTCCTCATGGAGAGGGGTGCGTGTTTGTGTAACGTTTTGACATTCTTTACCGGTTTAAGCCTCTGCATAAAAGCATAGTTCCCTAGATGGCGGCCGTCACACCTGAAATGGCACAAACTAACAGTGCATCTTCATTTCTAGTTTTGGACGTAACCCCTTAAACCTTTGACTTAGAAAAGAGATTGCTGTCCACTAAACATTGAACTTGAATGGCTCTGAAGAAAATGGCAACTGTGGCACTTCCCCTGGAGCTGGAGTAAGCAGCTAGCATATGCAATGAGATTTTGGATACCAGATGTAGTAATTACCAGAAGCAACTGCATATTTAATCCTCACAAGTAGCAATGCTAACTGAGGCTGATAAGCTGACATTTGAACGATAACACTTCCGTTGTTCAGAGGTGCTAAATCCCCTCCCTCCCAAAAGACATGTTTTACCACAGCAAGCACCAGTGTAAACAGCACGTTGTTAACGGATATGCTCTCCTGATGAGAAAGCAAACTCTGCTTGTTGGAGATGGAAATATTTTATTGGCAACCCCCCAGACCCCCCCCCCCCACACACACACAAACAGTAGCTAAACTGCCTGACTTTTAGCCACATGGCTGGGCCAAAATGTGTTGCATAGACAAAGTGTTAGTATAACATTAGTGGGCATATATGGAATGTTTCATTATATAATGATCAGGGAGGGGTATATTTTCAGCCAGACTGAGGCCTGCTCTCCTGAGTTAATGCCCACACTTCCACTCCAGCAGATGGAACTGTGGAGACCAGTGTGGATTATCCGGGGGGTGCAAATCAGGCACCAGGTACAAGTACCCACCCCTCAGTTAGAGCAAGTTATACTTGCAAAGAAGGGATCTGTCTTTTTCAAAAATTTTACCTCAAGACTTAAACAACATGTTAGCAGGAACAACTTTTCACTGCAAGATGCTTTGGTTTGAAGCTTATTGAGAACACAGTTAAGCTTTATGAAGACAGGGACTGCATCTTCATTTATATCTGCAGCACAATATTTAGCATAATGAAGACCCAGTTATAACTGAGAGATCCAGGTGATACCATGAAATAATAATAGTGTGAAAGTTTTGTTTCCTTTTTACCTAGGCTTATACAGGTTGAAACTTTCTAGTCTGGCCCCCTAACAGGTACCGAACCATGGGTGGTCATTGTTGTCTAGCAGCATTACCAACACTTCCACTGCTTCCTGGGCTCTTGGAAGACATTTAAAACTAAATAACAGCACAGAACACTGGTGGCTGTAAACACATTTTATGGGACAGTGGGAAACTTGGCCACACTCATGAAAAGTGGACATTCGGCTGACTAAAATATTGCCAGAGAGTGCTGAACTAGAGAGGTTCAACATCCCTAAGCTAAATCATAATTGCAGGGAAGCAGGCCAAACACCTATCCAGTCAGTGATTCGCCTGAGCTTTTTCAAGCTGACCCAGGAGAAAAATGGGTAGAGGAAAAAAGAGCCTAAATTAATGAGAGAGAAAGATTTCCTTATTTTAATCAGTAGGATGGCTTGTTTTACAATGCAATGGAAAAATGGAGAAAGGTAGTTATTATAAAATTAGGTGAGGGTAAGATTAGTTTTTTCCTACGTAAGTGGTGTTTCATGTCTAAAAGCTAAAACATATTTGTATCTTCTTTGAAGAGCAGAATGTTTAAATAACATTTTGTCCAAAAATTCTGTACATAAGGAATCTGGAGACTTTTCAGAGGCTGGCTGAGTGTGTGCAATATAGTAGTTTATGATTCAGACCTTTATCAGAATAAAACCACAGGTTACTTCTGCCTGCAGCTTCTGGATCTGAGTCAGATACGTGCTCATTAAATGAACTCTGGCTTCCTCCCTTCCTACTGATCTTATTCATTAATGAATACTATGGGTTTCTTTATTGCATTTTCTTCATCCTGGATCATTATAGGTTCACTAAATTTAATTCCTTCCAGTTAGTATACACTAGCTATTCTCACTCATTTCAGAATGTGGTGATTAGGGAGGAACCAGAAGTAGCATATGGTTAAAACAATTTAATTTAATTTGGATTCATTTTCATTTATTCAAGGGATCCATTTATGCCCCCACAATGTTGGATATGTTTTCGAGAGAAGATGGCGACAGAGCTTGTTTTATTGGAACAATTTCTGTTGGTGAGAGAGACAAAATTTTGACCCTCAGAGTTCTTCTTCACATCCAAAAGGCTGTCTCTCTGATATGCGGGGACATAAGTGTGGGAAGTAGGAGCGCTGGGGGTGCAGCACTCCCAGATTTTGCACCCCTTGCCAGGGGACCAGCCCATATTCGGGAGCCCTGCAGTCCCCCGGAGTTCTGGCCACACTTCTAGGTTCTGCTGCCTCTGGGGATCACAGCTGCTGCCTGGCAGGCTCCCCTGTCAGCTCAGAGTCCTGGTGGCTCTGCTGCAGGCCCCAGGACCCTGACCATCAGACCTGCACCCAGAGCTCTGCAGCTGCCCCCCAGCTGTGACCCCAGCCTGAGTCAGTGAGGGGTGTGGACAGGGTAAGGCATGGCGGTGGACAGAGGGGGACACAGCTTATACCTCCACCCCAAAAATTGTTCCAGCACCACCATGCTGGGACCAACACAGCTACATCACTTCAGACAGCAATGGAGTTTATTTTTCTGTTTTACCTAATGCTTTACCTCCTTTTTACAACATATTGCTGCCATACGCAAGTGGATGTTTATACATTTAAACCCAATCTATTCTTATCTTTCTGTGTAAAAAGTCTGGGCTGAGTTCCCACACAGCTCAGTGAAGGAAATAGCAGCTATGGCTACTCAGTAAGTTCTAGAATCAGGCCCCCCTCTATGTGCGTGGGGGGAGCAGAACACCAATTACTGCCCTGTGTCCATTTACTCCTGATACCCTATTTGGCTTTTTCCCTTATCCTGCATGTTGCTTGGGCCAGTGGCAAACACAGGGTAGGCCTGGCCACTGGTAAAATAACTTCCACTCCTCTCCCAGTAAAAGCTACTTGCTGAAAGCAACAACTCAAATATACAGTCAGTTGAGTCCTTTGGCTCTTTGATGGTTAACAGCTTCTTGTCTGATTGTAGGATTCCAAGGGAGCTCTACCCAACACCAGCTACAGTATAAAGAAGGCTGTCCCCATTTTCTATTTCAAACTTTCCAGCATGAGGGAGGGGTTTATCTATCTATTTACATTTCTTCCAATGCCCCGTTATAGCATACCTCCTCATGCTATTTATATTTGTCTCCAAAATACTGGGAAAATATGCAGGGGTTAGCCATGTGTCTGTCCACGAACACAAGCATCTGTGGTAAAAATGTTGAGGTCTATGGTAAGTTTTCAAACAGTTGAATGGCTGAATGACATAACCCCTCCCGAGGTCTATCACTAAGTATGGCAATTTGTCAAGAGTTCATCACGCATCATGGTGCCAACCCTTATTCCTGAAAGTGTGGGCTAATAGCTCTGGGTAAAGCCAGGTGTGCTGCCGACTACAGAGAGAGAGAGAGAGAGAAGAAGAAGAAAAAAGACAAAACTCTGAATCTTAGGGTATGTCTACACTACCCCCCTAGTTCGAACTAGGGGGGTAATGTATGCATACTGAACTTGCTAATGAAGCCCGGGATTTGAATTTCCCGGGCTTCATTAGCATAAAGCCGGCGCCGCCATTTTTAAAAGCCGGCTAGTGCGAACCCCGTGCCGCGCGGCTACACGCGGCACGGACTAGATAGTTCGGATTAGGCTTCTAATCCGAACTATCTGTACGCCTCGGGGTTCGCACTAGCCGGCTTTTAAAAATGGCGGTGCCGGCTTTATGCTAATGAAGCCCGGGAAATTCAAATCCCGGGCTTCATTAGCAAGTTCGGTATGCATACATTACCCCCCTAGTTCGAACTAGGGGGGTAGTGTAGACATACCCTCAGTGATCAGACCTGGATGTGTCAAATGTGTGGTCTACTTTGGACTAGCTTTATGCCAGGCTCAGCACTGTACTTGATGCCTAGATTTGAAGAAGACGGGTGCTTCATGAATACCTTTGACAGTGGAGGCGGGGCAAATACTGCGCTCTATTTTTCACACAGCACTACCATTGCATTTCAATTACTCCTGCTGTACAGCACATCCATTTTTCAAGTCCTGAGCCTGTATTCATTAGGGAACATCCATTCTGCAGCAGAGCTGTGATGATGACAGATCCCATAAGTGTCTGAGTCACAAACCCACTTCACTTCTGCCTATGCATCAAATTTAAACTCACGTCTCCTGTGAATTAACCTTCTGAACCCCCAGTTTCTAGCCCCTTCTGTAACACTCCTGTTTCTCCAGGAGCTGAATATATGAAGCCTTTAATTCAGGATTTAGATTAATAGATTCTGAGGTCAGAGGAAGGGACCACTGTGATGATCTAGTGTGACCTATATAGCACAGACCACACAACTTCTCCCAAATGGTTCCTAGAATGTATCTTTTAGAAAAACATCCAATCTTGATGTAAAGATCAGCAGTGATGGAGAATCCCTCATGACTCTTGGTAAGCTGGTCCAATGGCTAGTTACTATCACAGTTAATAATTTATGTCTTCTCTACAGTTTAAATTTGTCTAGTTTCAACTTTCAGCTACCAGATTATGTTCTACCTGTCTCAGCTAGATTGAAGAGCCCATTATTCAATACTCATTCCCCATGTATGAATTTATAGACTGCAATCAGGTTACTCTTTACCTTCTCTTTGTCTAACTGTGCGCTCAATCTATCACTCTAAGGCAGGTTTTCTAATCCTTTAATCATTCTCATGGCTCTTCGCTGAACCCTCCCCGTTTATCAAATCCGTCTTGAAAAACAGGCATCAGAATTGGGCACAGGATTCCAGAAGCAGTCATATTACGGCAAAATCCAGCTGTAAAATAACCTCCCCGCTCCTATATGAGATTTCCTTATGTATACATCCCAGGATCCTATTTGCTTTTTTGGCCGCCACTTCACAATGGGAGCTCACGTTCAGCTGATTATTCACCATGATCCTCAAATCTTTGAGTCACTGCTTCCTGGACAGAAACTCCCACTCTGTAAATATGGCCCACATTCTTTTTTTGTTAGTGTATTTGTCTACATTTAACTGTATTAAAATGCAGATTGTTTGTTTGCACCAAGTTTACCAAAGGATCTTGATCGCTCTGAATCAGTGATCTGTCTTCCTTGTTATTTACCACTCTCCTATTTTTGTCATCTGTGAACTTTAGTGATGATTTTGTTTGTTTCCAGGTCATTGATAACAGTGTTAAATAATATATGATCAGGAACCAGTCCCTGGACACTGCTGCAAATAGACCTGTTTGATGGTAATTCCCCATTTACCATTATATTTTGAGATTTATCAGTTAGCCAGATTTTAATCCATGTTATATTTGCCTGGTTAAGTTTATATCATTCTAGTTTTTTAATCCAAATGATGTAATACCACATCTGACAGACTAAGTGTAATACACCAACAACTTTTATCAACCAAACTTGTAATCTCATTTTTTAAAAAGCAAGGCAATATGACAATCTTTTTTCCATAGAGCATAGTGACTTGCATTAATTGCATTATTCTCCTGTAATTGTTTATTAATCAAGTCCCAAATTAGCATTTCCAGTCAGCATTTCCTGGGATCCACGTCAGGCTGACAGGCTTATAATTACCCAGGTCGGTCCATTTATCCTCTTTAATAACTGACACAACATTAGCTTTCTTGTAGTTTCAAGAAGTATTTCTCTTGTGGAACTAGTGCATGGGCACTAGTTTTGACCATTACCCAATATGGACCGGAAGCTGTAAAATGTGGGAGAGTGACAACTGAGATCACTCGGTGGAAAAGGTTGAAGAAGCTAGAGATGAGCTAGTAAGACTGTCACCGATGGGTCTTTTGGGAATTTTTTCCTCTAGTTTTTTTCCTTGACAACAGTAGTAATGTTACAAAGTGTGTCCGTCATTTCCAAAATATCTTGTTTCAGATTTAATCACATAATTTTTCCTTTTTGGAATGGAGCCCTAAGAAAGAGGGGCTAAGTTCTATTAAGCTGGCGTAGCCTACACATCCCTGTGCCTGCAAGGCCCACTTCTCTGCAAGAGGGTCTCAGCCCACAGACATACATGATGTTTCCTTTGCTGCACTTGCCCAGGGCTCCCTCTGTGAGGATGAGCTTTAATTCCCCCCACAAGTGCCAGAATAGTTCCCCAGGCAGGATGTGCGGTGGTAGAGTGCTAAATGAGCACGTTCCCAGCTGTATTGCCCACTCTGCCTTCACAAACTAGTGCCACCTGCTTTTTGGATTGCACCAATTCCTTAATCTCCTGCACTGTACAGAAGGCTGTAAGAACACTCTCTCTCTACTCTCCCCAGCAGATTTGCCATTTCTGGGGCCCTCTGTCATGACAGGAAAGTGCATTTAGCCCAGATACTGAAAAGGAAAAGTCTCATTCACATTAGAGAAGTATGTTCAAAGGAGCTGAGTGTAGATGGGGCGTCAGGAATTCCTGAGTTCAGTTCCCACCTCTTCATTCTTTCTGACATCAGTTTCCTCATCTTTAAAATAGGGAAATTGAAGCTCATTCATCCGCATCTCAAGGTAGTTGTCATGCTCAGTTAAACATCACAGTATTTATATCACCATTTATTCTAAGGGGCAACAGGTTGAGAGAAGAAGTGGGAGTTGCTTCATAAGTGTTATATCCAAATCTCCCGGGTGTCAGGAGGAGAAGAGTCTGGCTAGATAAAGGAGAAAACTCCTCTTTACCCCCTGTGACGTAGTGGGGGTGCCTTGCTAGGGCTGTGGTGACCTCTGCTGTCTGTAGCAAGACCCAGCAGGGAAGGGGGGAGTCATTATGCAAAGGTGGCTCCAAACTGGACTGACCAGCTACCCCCCATAGGGAGAAACAGAGGAAGGTGGAAGGCTGCCCTGGCAGGGGGCAGGGCTGGAGGAGAGGTGGTGAGTTCCTGTCTGGAAAGCAGGGGAGAAGGAGCTGGGGAGGGGGCTGGGACTCCCCCTTCTCAAGGGGGGCACTGAGGCCTCTTAGCCCCAGTTCCTGTAACCAGATTACATCTGTGCTGTGCTATATCCTGGAGAAGCAATAAACTACCTCCATTCTACTGGCTGGGGCAGTCTGTTTGTGCCATTTGGGGGTGCAGGAGACGGGGGACCCCAATGCACCGTCACACCTCCAAATACACTGATAAACAGCAACAGTGAGGAAATGAAGCTGAATGTTTAATGGTGATTTGATAAACTCTTCCTTAGGTTTGTTGGCATGTGGTTGTGATTGTTTTTAAGGTGGGCACACATGGATCATTTGATTTATTGTCACTCTTGGCTCAGTGGAAAATTACATGTCATCTTCAATGATATTTGCCCTTAAGCACAATAGATTTCAAATCTATTCACAAGTATTTCTAATTTCTTATTATCTTTCTCTCTTGAATTGATGATATACATCTATCACAGAAAAGGGCCATGTTGCTTACAGCCTTTCCTTCTACTTATCTGTTTCTGTAGCTGTAAGGTACAAGGGAAAATTCAGCTTCTGTTTTCTTTAATTTTCCACAAAATTTCCTTTGAAGGGTATCTTTCCTGGAGGCTTTAACTGATCCTCATGCTTTTGTGTTTGCATGAGGAGGAAGAAAGGAAAGAGGAGGAAGAAAGGAAAGAAGAGGAAAAAGTGAACGATTTTTCTATACATGTAAAAATTCTTTGAGCCATACTTTCCTCTTGGGGTTGTATTTCCAAACTTGAATTCAACTGCAAATCTCCTTTGCTTCAAAGTGAGGTTCTAGCATGAAATGTAACTATGTAAAAATGGCACCTTCTCCCATTGTTTTTAGGTTCTCAATTAGCCAATTCCCTTTGGATCAGGTCCTCAATCAGCAGATCTGCTCTCCTATTCTGTCATTCCTATTCATTTTAACTGTCCTTATAGATAGAAAGTTTGACTTATATCTAACTTGAAACGCCTTTGCTTTAGATTAAGTTGATTCCCCCCCCAACTTTAGTGAGCTTCATCATTAATTAAAATTTAGCAAGCCAGGCCCTCAACACATTTTTACAGATGTACTAGACTGGAATTTAGCCATGTTGATTTTTGTGGTTTAAAATTAGCTTTTGTCATTGTTGTACACTTGTTAGTCTTGCTGAAATAGAATTGTACTCTTACACATCAGCTGAATTATTTGTTCAGTTACTCATGGTTTTAATGTTGACAGTATCCTAGATTCCTAGAAATGGTACATTAGAAAATAAACAAGTAAAATGAGCTATGTGGGTCCTGATTATTCCTATAGCAGAGCTGCATTCAGATACAGTGAAGAGGAGTGGCTGCTGGCAGCTGGTTGCATCTCCTTGATTCAGCCCTGGTGCAAGTTATAACTTGAGGGTTTTGTGACATTTTCCATCTCGGGGCAGTGTGCTGTAATCCCCAAATTCCTCATTTGTATATAACTGTGAGATTGCATATAAACTGTGCCATGTGAGATACTGGGGAAAGGTTATGATCCACTGAAACCCACTGTTCTATCTAAATGTGTATATCATTAATGCATAGGAAACTATGAGAATTGTGTTGCATGGCTGTCACTAAACTATGCTCTGGGTTTGGGAAGCACTCAAAGACAATAACCAGGGAGATAACCAATGCCTGACGGGATGTTGAACAGCCATCAATAGCCATTGTCCAGCAAGGGAGCTATTATGCAAAGACTCACTTACGCAAGGCCATACCAGGGTAATTGCTCAACCTTGCCTGGTGACTCAGCAGTGCCCGACAGACATGGCTGCAATTGTGTTCTCCAAGTACATGGACCAAGGCAATAAAACAAAACACAGTAGGCCTGTGCTTCTCCTTTTCTCCTCTCCCCCCTTGCACCTGTGCTGCAAGCAACAATGACATCCAGAAGATGGACAATTCCAACAGAGACTGGCCCAGATTTCAAGGGTGAAATCTGTGTACTATGAATTGCAGTAGACAATGGGGTGAGGGAAAAAACAGGCATATTCTGAATGTTGTCCTGTCTCATAGAGTTGAGAGTTCAGACTGCGTGCTTATATTTTGTTTTCCTTTGGTAACCACTCTGACTTTTTGGCTATCACTTGTACTTGTTTTATCATTTATCTCCACCAGAGAGTTCACCTGAAGTGTTGGCTAAATCTACATAGGTTTAGAAAAAGGCTGGTGTGTTTCCATTGAGGAAGTGGTGAACCAATTAATAACTTGCACTGCTTGTCTCAAGCAGTGCAAAATGACATATTCCTGAGCCAGGGAGATGGGGGGTGGATTTGGCCGGTGCCTTTCTCTGTGTGATTAGAGTGATGCTGGGAGCATTCATGCAGTCTAGCTGGATTTGGGGCACCACGTGTGATTGTGCTGCGCTCTGCGCTCATGGAAGGGGTGGGACTGAGGGCAGCCAGTCCTCAGGGTGGCCTGGAGCATGCTGTGCCAAGGATCCCCTCGAGTGGCTCTCAGATCTATCTGGAGAGCATGACCTGGTGCTCTGGCAGTAATTTAAAGGGCCAGCTCCAGTGACAGTGGCCAGGAGCACTGGACCCTTTTGAATCACCATGCCCTGGGGTAATTGCTCCCTTTGCCTCCCTCTGTTGGTGGGCCTACTGTCTGAGGCTGGTACTTGGAGGCCAGCATAATGAGGCAACACTTGAGAGGGGGGCAGAAAGAGGTATTCCCTTTTTGTGTTAAGAGCTTGTTTCTTTTTGTTTCACTGAAAAATATTCCTGGGGCCTTGCCTGAAGCCTACCTTGCAAATACTGAAGAATAAAAACCTAAGTGAGGGTTAAAACCTATCCAGAATAAGACTGATTTACCCCAGGCTCCTACCAATGCTGAGCTGGGTGAGGCAAACAAGATGACTTGTCACGAAGGAGATGGCTATATTTTGCCTGCATCTAATTTTCTCCCTTTGGCATTGTAATGGACCGGAGGAATGCTGACCAGCACCTGGTGACTAAAGGGTTAAACTCAGGCTACGTCTAGACTGGAAGCTTTTCTGGAAGAGATCTTCTGAAAAAAGTCTTCCGAAAGAGAGCGTCCACACTGCCAAAGTGCATCGAAAAAACGATCTGCTTTTTTGAAAGATAGCGTTCATTCAGAATGGATGCTATCTCGCATGTAAGCTGTGATTACTATGGATGGAGTGGGCACCAGGGCACCTGTGCTTTTTCCTGTTTTCTCTTCTTTCAAAAGAACTCTCTCTTCTCCATCCACACTTGCGTTTTTCTGAAAGAGCTCTTTCGGAAAAAGGCTTCTTCATAGAAAGAGTTTTACCAATGTTGGAAAACCCCTTCTGTTCTTTTGATTTTTTTTCAAAAGAACGTGATTGCAGTGCGGCTATAAGTGAAGTCTCTGTAGTGTAGACATAGCCTCTGATAGTTAGCAAAGGTGTTGCCTTGGGGGTCGGGAGAACCAATCAAGACGGAAGGTTGAAAATTGAATTGGATATAGGTTCCTTGTCAGCTTTCTTGGTGTGGGAGAGAAAAACCAGGAGTTGAGACACAGTATATTTTAAAGCCAGACAGACTGTCATGTCTCCAAAGAATTTGGGGCATAGGAGTGGACTGAATAAGAGAAAACTGGAAGCAAGTAAAGGGAAAAGTGAATCTAGTCGTGCACAGGGTAATTTTTTTTTTATTTTGTGGTTTGGTTTGAACTATTCTGTAGGGTATGCCTACACTACAACGTTAATTCGAACTAACTTAGTTTGAATTAGTTAATTCGAACTAAGCTAATTCGAACAAACGGATCCAGACTAAAAAACTAGTTTGAATTAGCATTTTGCTAATTCGAACTAGCATGTCCACATTAAGTGGACCCTGAACCGGGCTTAAGGATGGCCGGAAGCAGTGCCAGCAGGGCATCAGAGGAGGACTTAGAGCGTGGAGATGCTGTCTCAGGCTAGCCAAGGGCTGTGCTTAAAGGGTCCCGACCCCCACCCCGGACAGACAGTTCTCAGGGGTGCCCCGCTTGCAAAGCAGTCCTGGCTTGGAATGCCCGGACTACCCACACTGGGCACATAACACCACTCGGCCATCAGCCCGGCTGCACTTGCCGCAGGCTGCCATCTGGGGAGAGAGGACAATTGGGGGGCTGCAGGAGAGCTTCCACCTCCAGAAGCCCGCAGAGCCAGCCCAGTCCTCCCCATTGGGGGCTCGTGCCCCATTCCTCCCTCACCTCCTTCCACTTACCCTTCCCTAGCCCCCCTTCTTATTGATGTACAAAATAAAGATAACGTGTCTTCCAAAATAGAATCTGTCTTTATTGAACAAAACTGGGGGAGACTGGGAAAAGGAGGTGGGAGAGGGGAAGAGAGAGGCTGGGAGAGGGGAGGGCAACTAAAATGATCAGGGGTTGGGAACAGGTCCCATATGAAGAGAGGCTAAAGAGACTGGGACTTTTCAGCTTAGAAAAGAGGAGACGGAGGGGGGACAGGATAGAGGTCTCTAAAAGCATGAGTTGAGTGGAGAGGGTGCATACAGAAAAATTCTTCATTAGTTCCCATAAAGAAGGACTAGAGGACACCAAAGGAAAGGAATGGGTAGCAGGCTTCAAACTAGTAACAGAAAGTTCTTCTTCACAAAGCAAAGAGTCAACCTGTGGAATTCCTTGCTGCAGGAGGCTGTGAAGGCTAGAACTAGAACAGAGTTTAAAGGGAAGTGAGATCAAGTCATGGAGGCTGGGTCCATGGAGTGGTATTAGCCAGGGGGTAGGAGTGGTGTCCCTGCCCAAGGTTTGTGGAAGGCTGGAGAGGGATGGCACGAGACAAATGGCTTAGTCACTGTCTTCGGTCCATCCCCTCCAGGGTCCCTAGGGTTGGCCGCTGTCGGCAGACAGGCTACTGGGCTAGATGGACCTTTGGTCTGACCCAGGACGGCCATTGTAAGCTCAGGACTCAGGGTCGGAGGTCTCAGTGGACCCCCTTGATTCTCTTGCACACCTGCTCCTGGGCGGCCAGGCTGGCAGCTCTCCTGCCCTAGATGGCCACTTTCCTGTGCCTAGTGTGGAGATCGTGGACAAGGTCCACGATGTCTGCAGTAGTCCAGGCGGGTGCCCGCCTCTTGCGGTCCTGGGCAAGCTCCCGGGAGCTGCCAGCCTGGTCCCGGGAAGAGGGGGAGAGCTGGGGGGCATCGGGTGGGTGGCTCGATCCGTGCCAGGTGCAGGGTCTGCTGGCTGGGTGCTGGCAGGCTTGCACCTGGCACGGGCACCGTAGCCAGCCCGTGCCCCTTTAAGGGGTCCGGGGCCGGGAGGGGGGCATAGAGTTTCCCTGGTGTTGGCCAGAGTGGCCACCAGGGAAACCTGGGGAGGACTAGCCTCCCACTAGTTCGAATTAAGGGGCTATACACCCCTTAATTCGAACTAGCTAGTTCGAACTAGGCTTAATCCTCGTAAAATGAGGTTTTCCTAGTTTGAAGTAAGCGCTCCGTTAGTTCGAATTAAATTCGAACTAACGGAGCGCTAGTGTAGCGCCTATGAATGTTAGTTCGAACTAACGTTCGTTAGTTCGAACTAACTTTGTAGTGTAGAAATACCCTGTCAGTCTATGCCACCCCTTTCCATTTACCATCTAGCACTGTGCCCAGAGACTTTCCTCTGTGTTTTAATTTTAATTTGTTTTCCTTAGTTGCTCTGTAACATCTAGCAACCAAGGGTGCTTAATCAATTTTATCTTCTGTTTTGTAATAAAAAAATCACTTTTTTAAGGTGATGATTTGATTCTTGTGTCCTGGAAGGTCTGTCTGTGTGCATCTGCATGCCTCTGACTGAGGGGTCAGCTACAAGATTGCAGCTTATTTTTCTCTTTTCTTTTTTCAGGCTCTTGTGGGGCCACCTCTGGGGGTGGGTTCAAGTGTTCACTCCTGGTTTTAGGGATGAAATCACTTGATGGTGGCAGCTTGTTTGTTTGTTTATTTCTCAGAGCCAGGGAATCTGTGACTGTAGAGGCCCTCTTGAGGGCCCTCACCTTCTGCACTTGGAGTGCCAGAGTGGGGAACAGCTCTGACAGGCATCCCAAAGATGGACAGAACTGGTTGAAATATAGGTATGTAGTCATGGTTTCATAATTAGAAATAGCAATTAGAATTTTATTTTTAATTGCCCCAAATCAGGAAATGTCTGGTCCTTAAGAATGTGCTTTTGACCCATTAAAATCATTGTCAGTCAGCACAGATCTAATTGAAGTATGTTACATTAGAAGACTTTGTGTGATTGTTTTGGTATCGTGGTATCTTCAGAAGGCGATAATAGGGGAATAACGCAGTTGAAAGCATTGATACTATATCTATTTCAAGCTGCGGGGAGAATTTAGAATGTAGCTACTCAAACTGGAATTTGGCCAAGATACCAGGAAATTCTATTCATATGAAAAGTGTGGAATATTTAAGTAGGACAAATCACTATGCCCATAGTTTATTATCTCAGCTAAAGCCGAGCAACCTCATCAAAGTGACCCTTTCCAAGCCTCATTTGCAAGTATTGTCTCAGTCCTGACTCAGACATGAGAGTCATTGCTATTAGCTGCATCATCACCACCACTGCTTTCAGCTTTCATTCCTTGGGGGGGCTTCAATTCCAAAGATTGACCCAGTGGAATCAAAACACATGGCAAGATTACTGAAGGCTGTTACAAACCGTTACAACTTAAATCCTTTGCTTACCTGCAAAAAGCTGAGCTTAGGGTTTTATGGTGCCCTCGGCCCAACAGTTGATGCCGTGACTAATTAGATCTCAAGGAGTACAACTCCTCTGACGTGTCAGCTGTTGGAGAGAAACACCCTGATGGTGCTTATAATTTATGTTCCCCTGATTTGTGTTACTCTTTTTTCTAATACATTAGAAGTATTTGTGTCTCATATATTTACCATATGGCACAGGGCACATTAGACATTCTTAGACATCTGGATTAGACTGCTTTGGCTAATGAAGCTGCTGTTTGCTCAGCTCAGTGGGTGGAGGCCTCGGTTGAGTCACAAGTCATGATTCTCTGGATGCACTAAATCAGACACGAAGGATGCAAAGGGTCTACTAGGTCATCTAGACAATCCCTTTGTTAAGTTTTCCTTACAAGATGTATGTTTCAGTTTTTCTTGGCACCATCTAAAAAAATTAAGATAAAGGGGGGTGGAGTCACATTCTTTGCAAGATAGGAGCCACAGAATTATGTAGCACACTAACTTGTGTACTCGTGTGGAGTTTTTTACTTTCATAGGCTCAGTAGATCAGTATATTTTCTTTCCCCTCAGATTAGTGTGTGTGTTGAAAGGCACACTAGAGAATCAAAATGGAATCTTAAAATTGTGACTTTAAGTTTTATGCCACTTGTCTTTTGCTTGTCACTTAGTGACAAATCCAGTATACTGGGCCTTTTCCCTTTCTTTTGTACAATAGTCATCTTTCCATTTCTCCTACACTAGCAAGTACAGTTATTAATTATTTGTATTACAGTAGCACTGGGACTGAGGATCCATCATAGTAAGCAGTACAGGCAGTCCCCGGGTTACGTACAAGATAGGGACTGTAGGTTTGTTCTTAAGTTGAATCTGTATGTAAGTTGGAACTGGCATCCAGATTCAGCCGCTGCTGAAACTGACCGCCAGTTCTGACTTACATACAGAATCAACTTAAGAACCCCAAGCGTCCCCAAGTCAGCTGCTGCTGAAACTGATCAGCGGCTGATTCCAGGAAGCCCGGGGCAGAGCAACTGTGCCTCGGGCTTCCTGTAGTCAGCGCTGGTCAGTTTCAGCAACGGCTGACTTGGGGACGCCTGGGGCAGAGCAGCTGGGGTGCTGCTGGGTTGGTCCAGTAGTGCCCAGAGCGGCGCTGCGGGACCAACCGGCAGCGCCCCAGCTGCTCTGCCCCAGGGTCCACAACAAAAGCCTGGTCTGCTGGGGGGGGCACACTAGCTGCGCCCCCCCCCCAGCAGACCAGGGACACGGGGAGCAAAGCCGCAGCGGTGGGGTGCCTCGCCTCTGAGGCTTTGCTCTGGTGCGGGACCCGCTTTGCTCCCGGTGCCCCTGGTCTGCTGGAGACGGTCCCCAGCAGACCAGGGGCACCGCGAGCAAACCCGCAGCCATGGCGGGGTCCCGCGCTTCTGAGGCTTTGCTCTGGCAAAGCCTCAGAAGCGGGGGAACACGCCGCTGCTGCGGGTTTGCTCACGGTGCCCCTAGTCTGCTGGGGACCATCTCCAGCAGACCAGGGGCACCGCGAGCAAACCCGCTGGGGCTGCTGCTTTGCTCCCGATGCCCCTGGTCTGCTGGAGATGGTCCCCAGCAGACCAGGGGCACCGGGAGCAGCTTTTCTCGCCCCGGAGGTCGAGGTGGCTGACCGCTGCCTGTGAGTTCCGGGGCGAGAAAGCCCCGTTCGTAAGTGCGGATCCGATGTAAGTCGGGGACTGCCTGTATATACACACAGTGAGAGATTGTGCCCTTCCAGAAGAATTTACAATGCAAGGGTACGTCAATACCACACAGGTTTCAGCAGCATGGCTGTGTCGCTGAAAGTCAGGCAATGTAAAAACTGTTTGAGTGCACTTTTGCTGACAAAAATCTTCCACCCTATACAAAAGCAGTGTTTACTCTGTTTACGTTAGTACTTGCTGCGTGTCATTTGGAGGTGGAGGGTAAGCACAAAGTATGAACAAAGAAAGCTTTGTTGCTCAATTGCCAAAGTAGACAAAGCCTAAATAGACAAAGCAAATGAAGGTTAAACAGGAGCACAGGGAATTCAAGTGACTTTTACATGATGATATAAAGGCAGTGGGAAAGCCAGGATTAGAACCCAGACCTTCTAAATCCCATTTTGATACCCTAGCCCCTAGACGGGAGAGATTCCAGAAGACTGGAAAAGAGCAAATATAGTGCCCAATTATAAAAGGGAAATAAGAACAACCCAGGAAACTATAGACCAGTCAGTTTAACTTCTGTGCCAGGAAAGATAGTGGAGCAAGTAATTAAGGAATTCATCTGCAAAAACCTGGAAGATAAAAAGCTGATAGGTAACAGCCAGCATGACAAGAACAAATCATGTCAAACCAATCCGAGAGCTTTCTTTGATAGGATAACAAATGTGTAGACAAGGGAGAAGCTGTGGACGTGGAATACTTAGACTTTAGTAAGGCATTGTATACCGTCTCGCATGATCTTCTTATCAATAAATTAGGCAAATACAACTTTGATAGGGCTACTGTAAGATGGGTGCATAACTGGCTGGATAAACATTCTCAGAAAGTAGTTATTAACAGTTCACAATCCTGCTGGAAGGGCATAACAAGTGGAGTTATGGAGGGGTCTGTTTTGGGACCTGTTCTGTTCAATATCTTCATCAACGATTTAGATATTGGCATAAAGAGTACGCTTATTAAGTTTGCAGATGATACGAAGCTGGGAGGGGTTGCAACTGCTTTGGAGGATAGGGTCATAATTCAAAATTATCTGGACAAATTGAAGAAATGGTCTGAGGTAAATAGGATGAAGTTTAATAAGGACAATTGCAAAGTACTCCACTTAGGAACTATCAGTTTCACACATACAGAATGGGAATTGACTATCTAGGAAGGAATACTGCAGAAAGGAATCAAGGGGTTATAGTGGACCACAAGCTAAATATGAGTCAACAGTGTGATACTGTTGCAAAAAAAGCAAACGTGATTCTCAGCCGCATTAACAGAAGTGTTATGAGCAAGACACAAGAAGTCATTTTTCCACTCTACTCTGCACTGATTAGGCCTCAGCTGGAGTATTGTATCTAGTTCTGGGCACCACATTTCAAGAAAGATGTGGAGAAATTGGAGAAGGTCCAGAGAGGAGCAACAAGAATGATTAAAGGTCAAGAGAACATGAGCTATGAGGGAAGGAATTGGGCTTGTTTAGTTTGGAAAGGAGAAGACTGAGAGGGGACATGATAGTGGTTTTCAAGTACCTAAAAGAGTGCCGCAGGCTGCCATCTGGGGAGAGGGGGCAATTGGGGGGCTGCAGGAGAGCTTCCACCTCCAGAAGCCCACAGAGCCAGCCCAGTCCTCCCCATCGGGGGCTCGTGCCCCATTCCTCCCTAACCTCCTTCCACTTACCCTTCCCTAGCCCCTTTTCTTGATGTACAAAATAAAGGACAATTGTGTTCAAAAATGGAATCTGTCTTTATTGAACAAAACTGGGGGAGACTGGAAAAAGGAGGTGGTAGAGGGAAGAGAGAGGCTGGGAGAGGGGAGGGCAACTAAAATGATCAGGGATGGCACGAGACAAATAGCTTGGTCACTGTCTTCGGTCCATCCCCTCCAGGGTCCCTAGGGTTGGCCGCTGTCGGCAGACAGGCTACTGGGCTCGTAAAATGAGGTTTACCTAGTTCGAACTAAGCGCTCCGCTAGTTCGAATTAAATTCGAACTAGCGGAGCGCTAGTGTAGCGCCTATTAAAGTTAGTTTGAACTAACTTTGTAGTGTAGACATACCCATAATCACTGATGAAGATATTGAACAGTCCCAGAACAGACCCCACGGAACCCCACTTGATATGCCCTTCCAGCAGGATTGTGAACCATTAATATAAAAGGGCAATTAATATAAAAGGGCACTACACTTCTTCCCTTCAAAGAGGCATTGAATAATAACTGAGGAATCTCTCAGAAGGAAGGCAGGTATGGATGGTGATAGCTCTGTTGTTGTTACTTGCACAGCATGTGCCATGTTTGTCTTCCTCCCAGAAGAAAGAAGGGATTTCATCTGCACTAAGTGCAAGCTGGTCACCATTTTGGAAGAAAAAATTAGAGGACTGGAGGCTCAAGTATTGACCTTACATTCTATCAGAGAGGATGAAGACTTCCTCCATAGAAGGCAGTGTTTAATCCAGCAGCCACAGCAGGCTGAAGAGCAAGTCAGGGCAGTACAAGACAAGGAAGAAAACTGGCAGCTTGTAACCTCTAGAAGGAGAAAAAGGCCAACTCAGGTATTCCCCATTCCTGTAGAGGTAAGTAACCACTTTCAGGCTCTCTCCACAGGCACTGTGGTGGAGAATGCTTTGGCAGGGACCTCTCAGGGAAGAAATCAGAAGGGAACACCATCTACTGGAAGGCCTGGGATGTGTAGTCCTAGAGATGGGGGTTCCACAACCACCGCCACCACCAAAAGAAGACAGGTGTTGGTGGTCAGGGACTCCCTCCTAAGAGGGACTGAGTCATCCATCTGCCGTCCAGACCTGTAATCTCAAGAAGTGTGCTGCTTACCGGGAGCTTGCATTCAGGATGTGACCGAAAGTGATTAAACCTTCGGATCGCTACCCCTTCCTGCTTCCCTATTTAGGAACTAATGATATGGCCAAGAATGACCTTGAGCAGGTCACAGCAGATTATGTAGTGCTGGGAAGAAGGATCAAGGAATTTGAAATGCAAGTGGTGTTCTTGTCCATCCTTCCAGTTGAAGGAAAAGTTCCGGGTAGGAATTGTCGAACTGAGGAAGTAAATGTGTGGCTGCGCATGTAGTTTCAAAGAGAGGGCTTTGGTTTCTTCGACCATGGTACTCTGTTCCAGGCACAAGAATTGTTAGAAAGAGATGGGATCCATCTAACCAAGAGAGGAAATAGCATTTTCGCAGGCAGGCTTGCAAACCTAGAGGGTTTTAAACTAGGTTCGTTGGGGGATGATGGCCAAAGCCCTGAGGTAAGTGAGGAAGTTGGACACCGGGAAGAATCACAAGGAGGAATGAGCAACAAAGGAGGACCCCTGATTCAGATAGAGAAGGCAGGGCAATCAACTGGTTATCTAAGGTGTTTATACACCAATGCGAGAAGCCAGGGCCGGACCGAGCCATTGAGGCACTGTGGGCCCAGGCATGCGGCGCCGTGCCCAGGCACATGGCGCATGTGTGGGCCTGCCCGTGGGCTGCATGCCCGCTCCTCCCAGGTTCACAGGACTGCCCCCAGGGTGCATGGCGCATGCACGAGCCAGCCATGGCCACTGGTGCGTAGCCCGGGGTCTGCCCCCGGGGCGCACGGTGCATGCGCTGCCCAGCCCGGCCCGGCCAGTGCTGCTGGAACGTGTGCTGGGCCATACAGGGCCCTGCAGCCATGGGGGGAACAGCGCTGCTGGCCGGCGCCACGGGGCTGGCGGTGCTGGAGCCAGGTGCGCGGTGCCTGATGGCAGCTGTAAAGGATGCCACGTGGCCCTTACAGCTGCCATCAGGCGCCCCCCATCTGCCCGGCTCGCTCGTGCCTCAGTCTGGCCCTGCGAGAAGCCTGGGGAACTAACAGGAAGAGTTAGAAGTCCTGGCCCAGTCAAAGAACTATGATTTCATTGAAAGAACGGAGACTTAGTGGGATGACTGACATGACTAGAGCACTGTCATGGAAAGGCATAAACTGTTCAGGAAGAACAGGCAGGGGAGAAAAGGAGGAGGAGTTGCATTGTATGTAAGAGAGCAGTATGATTGCTCAGAGCTCCAGTATATAGAAGGAGAAAATCTGCCTGTGAAGAGTCTATGGATTAAGGTTAGAGGTGGAAGGAACAGGGGTGATGTTGTGGTTGGTGTCTGCTATAGACCATCGGATCAGGTGAATGAGGTAGACGAAGCTTTCTTCCGACAACCGAGAGAAGCTTCCAGATCACAGGACCTGGTTCTTATGGGAGACTTTAATCACCCTGACATCTGTTGGGAGACCAATACGGCAGTACACAGAAAATCCAGGAAGTTTTTGGAGAATGTTGGGGATAACTTCTTGGTTACAAGTACTGAAGGAACCAACCAGGGGCCATGTGCAGCTTGACCTGCTGCTTTCAAACAGGGAGGAACTAGTAGAGGGTGATCAGAGAGGGTGTGGAGCCCTTACTGGATGAGCAGGGCCAGCTCTAGGTTTTTTGCCACCCCGAGTAAAAAAATTTTGGGCTGCCCCCCCCTTTTTTGTCTGGGGAGGAGTGCGCAAATGCAACTTGCGCAGCTTGCTGGGGGTGTGCACGAAAATGCAGCTTGTGCGGCTTCCTGAGGGGTGAGCCACGTGCTCCAGGAGGAGCCCAAACCCTGGGGCATTTTCATCTCCTAAAAGAGTGCCGGGGACTCCCTACGTGAGGACAACGGGAGGGCAGGTTCATCCACAGCAAGTCAGTTAAAGACTTCCAAAGCAGGCAGCTGTTCACATCACCTAGCACTGGAGTCCCAGGCCCACACCTCACTCTGCAAAGGGATTTTATTATTAGAAGCCTTATAATTACTCAGACTCCAACCCCAACACGTAAGCTGTCCAACTCTTGGTGTCCATGGACAAAAATCAGCCTCACTATACAATGAGACAGTTCAAAGGGATTAAGAGAACTTTTGTTTCAACTCCCCAGCTCAACTATCCAGAACAAGACAGGCACCAGACAACAAAACCCCACTAGCCTAGGATCTATTCCATGAGCACAGCCTTGTGCTTTCTCCGTCAGGGATGGACCAAACAGCCTCTGAAGCAGGGTGGATTGATTTAAATAGCTTTGATTTAAATTTCTAATTTTAATCATGATTTAAACTGACAAGCAGAAAACCTTGGTTTAAATGATCAATTAATTGTTTAAATTATACTTTTAAAATATTTTCCTAAAGGATGGTTGTGTCTTATTGATTAGCAACCTTTAATATGTGTTGATTTACAACTAAATATAACCTTTATGCCAAATTTGGTGCTTCTATTTATTAACCAGGAGAATACACTCAATACAGCTACCAACTAAATAAATGCCCAAATAATTGTGTAACTTACATGTAATCAGATTCTTAATTTTTACATTTTTATTCTATTACAAAATGATATATAACAGGAATACTTAAGAGACAGGTTTTACCTTATTTATTATTTGCTAAGTGGTGGCTACTTTCTTTAAAACATACGATTTGCATCTACTTCTGTCTGGATGGAAATTCGATTTAAAATAAACAAAACTAGCATTTAATTTTTGTATGAAATAAAACTACCTTAAATGTTAAGGACACATAACAAAAAAGTATCCAAACACATTTTGCATCTAAAATACATTTGTTAAACCAAGGAAATATCCTTAGTGAATTTAACAGATCGATTCTAGTCATCATGTTCTTCAAGATGTTAGAACGCTCTCATAACTAGTTTTTTACTGAGAGAAGAGGAAAACAAGTTTTTTTTGCTTCGTCAACTCTTGGTTTTGCAATGGTAAATGAACTAATCATTGAATTGAACTAGCTGAATAAACCAAAGTGATAAAAACGTTCTCTCTTCACCTGCAGAAGAAGCTACTGCTGATGTAAACATTGGTTCCAGGTGCTTACACAGCAACTTACACTAATGAACTGGCAGAATTTATTTAGAAGTTGACAGGAGACACGTTCTATTTAATTTTTAAATTTAATTCATAAGTTATTTAAATAGGTTATGATAAATTTAGGCCATAACAATTTTTAATTTAATTTTAATGTTATATTATTTAAAACAAAGCCTATTTAAATGGAATCACAATTCCAATTTTAATAAAGCTCTCCTGCCCCAGACAGGAAGGGACTTGGGGACATGGGCACTGGGAACACCAGAGTTCCCCTTCCTCAGGCAAAGGGGGAGGGAGAATCATGTGGGCCCTAGACAGGGGTGAGGTTGTCAGGACACAGCACAAGGGGGCTGGATTCCTGGGCAGGTGTGTGAGGGAGAAGGTTCAGGAGAGTAGCGGGAGGGGGGATTGTTTAGAGAGCCAGACAGGAGATGGGGATCCAGGTGGGCGGCAGGGAGGCAGGGTGGAGGAGGGAGAGAGAGAAGAGGAGACGGGGTCCCAGCAGGGTTGCAGTGGGCCAGGAGATGGGGTGTGGGGGGTTTTTCTAGTACAACTTTTTTTTTTAATTTCCTGACATTACAGAACTAAACTAAAATGTATTAATATTCCACTCTTACATTTCATGACAAACAGAAAACTTCATGAGCCAAAAAAAGGGAAAAGCTTATAAAACTAAGATATGAATCTCAGCATTTTAACAGCTGAACAGAGAGCGGAATTAAAATGCTGTAATTAAAAAAAATCATGAGTGGATGGGTAAAGCCTGTAGAAACAAACTAGTTAAAACCTGGAATCTGACTGCTTAGAAACTACACAGATGGAGCATGGGGATGAACAGCCAAAGGGTAATGAGGCGTTTGCCAGACAGAAGATGGGGCTCCCTCCGCCCCCTACTCTCGGGGCCCTGAACCTGCCCAGGAACCTCCTAGAAGCTTCCCATTCCACCAGTCTCTGAAGAAAGCCTAACATTAATTAGATACTGGGCCAGGCTAATTCTGGCTGCAGATCCAGTTATGGTAACCTGCCTGTCAGTAGATCCTTCTACTGGATTGGCAATTTTGATCTGTGCCCCAGACATCTGGCAGATCTCATTGATTTTGGTGAGTTGATGCCCGATGATGCAGCCAATCAGATCATATGGCATGGTGAATTAATGAGAAATGATTTGGACAGATGCATCCAAACCTGCCCAATAGCCTTTCACCTCTGGAGAGCTGGTCTCAGTGCCACTGAGGGGCAGAGGCTGAGCTGGGGGAGAAGGGGGGGAAGAGAGGAGGTCGGGACAGTGGGCAGGGGAACACAGGTCAGGGGGGACAGCTGGGCAAGGGCGGTTCACAGGCAGGGGATTTGCGGGAGAGAGAACACAGGCGGGGGGGTCCCACAGGCGGGAGGCGGGGGAGGGGGAGTTGCGGGGGGGGGCACACGGGAGGGGTGGTGGCCGGCCGGGGGGCACACTCGAAGGCGAAGAAGAGGCCGCTGGGCTCAGCGTCACCAGCCACGGGGCACCCCATGCTGCCCTCCAGGAAGCGCCCCAGCAGGGGCTGCACCTCGGCGCTGCCCATGCAGAGCTCCCAGCACCCCGGGGTCAGGCGCAGGCTTCGAGCAGCTGGGCCCAGGGCTGAGTTGATGTGCCTCCCCCCTTACGCTGTAACTAAAATTGAACCCCATGGAAGCAATTCTCTGTGCTTTAATCTGTTTTTTTTCCTCAGCTGCTCTACAACACCTAGAAACCAAGTATGCTTTACCTAGTATATCTTTTTGTTTTGTTAATAAAATCACCTTTTTAAAATCTATGATCTAATTTTTGTGTCCTGGCAGATAATAGGATATCTGGGTATGCATGCTTAAAACTGAGAGGTCTGTATCAGAGATTACAGTTTGTTTATTTTTTTTCAAGCTCTCTTGTGACAAAAGAGCTTGGGGGTACCCCACAGGAATAATTTCCCAAATTAATCTTCCAGGGCTCAAAAAGAAGGGGGTGAGTTTTTTTTTACTTGGGTGGTGACAGCATATCACCCCTCGTCAGGGAATTAGTGACCTTGAGGAGTTTTAAAAACAAAGGCATCTAGAGGTAAGGTATTGGTAAGGTTTATATATATATATATATATATATATAACTTGCCTACAGCAACACAATGAAATAAGGGTGGTGCTTAGATTAGAAGCTGAAGTGGAATAGCTTGATGTCCCCAGAAAGGACAGTTACTATAATTTTCGGTACCATCTGGGACTGTCAAACAACATTTTTTCCCCCCTTTTGTTAAAATGAAAGGTTTAATACTTTACATTTGAAGTTCTTTAACTGTGTTTCCTTCTACTATATCTTTAACGAAATGCATCATGAATGGGAAGATACCCTTTTCTGGACATTCCAGCCATTCAGCTAACTAGCGTCTTTTCAGTAGCTGACTCTTGAGACCTAACCCTAATTGTCTTGCCTGTAAGGCTGTGTCTAGACTACATGCCTCTGTCGTCAGAGGATGTAGATTAGACACATAGGCAAAGTCAAATGAAGCCGCGATTTAAATGATCGCGGCTTCATTTAAATTTACATGACTGCCACGCTGAGCCGACAAACAGCCGATCAGCTGTTTGTCCGCTCAGCGAGCTAGTCTGGACGCTCCCCTGCCGACATCAAAGCCCTTTGTCGGCAGCCCCGGTAAACCTTGTCCCACTTTCCTACTTTCAAAAGACAAACCTAGGAGCTTAAATTTATAACTCTGCTAGACTTGAAAAATCATTGGCTGAGCAGAGACATTTTGTCTCTTGGTACTATGATTTCAGAGGTGTTAATAAGCCACACATAGAGGTGTTAATACACCACACTACCTTGAATGTTTTTTTAGAACATGGGCTAGCTACTTATGCTGAACAATCTGTTTCACCTTGCCTTTTGCTGTGACTATGGGAGTACCTATCTTTGCCCAATCTGAAGAAGAGTTGTGTGACTGGAAAGCTTCTCTCTCCCATCAGTAGAAGTTTGTTCAATAAGAGAGATTCTGACTCACCTTGTGTGTCTAATTAAAGTTCATAGGTCATCAGGGTTCCTCTTCCCACTTTTTATTGCTATAGTCGAATCCCATTTTATAGAGGGAGGCACAGGCTCATCTTAGGAAGAAGTATTACATTTAATTTGCATTATCTCCTACTTTTGTGTGTACTTGTTTTTAACAAAGTTCCTTCTGCTATAAGTTCCTTTATGAAAAAACGAATCCAGCCTGCATTCTTTGAGGTCTATTGAGTGCCTGCCACTTACCCCAGAGCTGAATTTGCACCCAAAGTACTAGTCAAGGCTGTTCCCCACTCTGGCACTCTGAGACTATGTCTACACGACAAGGTTTTTTCAGAAAAACAGAATTTTTCTGAAAAAACTCGTGGAGTGTCCACATCGCAAGCATGTTTTTGCGCAAAAAATCGAAAGAACAAACAGTTTTTTCCGGCATAGGTATTCCTCATTCTATGAGGAAGAACATCTTTTTGCGAAAGACTTCTTCCGCATAAAGGTGTGTGTGGACGGAGAAGAGGAGTTTTTTGCTCAAAAAGAGGAAAAAGGAAAAAGCATTGGTGTTCATTCTGTGCATACCAATCAGTGATTACTTTCAAGAGAGCATCCATGCAGTCTGGACACTCTTTCACAAAAGCACATCGCTTTTTTGATGCACTTTTGCAGTGTGATTATTTTGCTGTTAGTGAGATAAATTCCACCAGTTTGTTGAAAAACAACTGTAAAATATGAATATTATTTCCAGAGTCACACAGTTGTCATCAAGGTCTGGCAATATGGCTAAAGAAGGCTTGTGGAGAATTCAGAGTGGATTGAAGTGGTCTTGAGGCAGCCTCATCCTTTTGTGCATGATGTGTGGTCTTCCCTATCAAAGTAAAATTGAAGGTTACCTTGACTAAAAGGCAAATTGGAATTGTATTTGTATGTGTTTTTACCCATTATTACAGAGCTCCTAATGCTACATGTAGCAAGTATATCGTCTCCTTCCATAGTAGCATTGGGATTTCAAAACCAGAAAACATATCACATTTCTTCATCTCTCTTCATGTCACCGGAATTGCAAAAGCCTGTTATTTCTAGTGATTTGTTATTATTTATGGCTTGCACCTGTTCCAAATGAATTCAACAGTAACCCTTCCCCTCCCTCCTCCTCTCCCCCCCCCCCATCGGGGAGTTGAATGAGTTGATTTTCTCCAAATGGGTGCACAGAAGTCCTCTGAGGATGATTTGCTGAGTGTTTTTGCTTCCTCCTTCCCTCAAGCTCTTCCCTGTCTTTGACCACGCTCACTGCTGATGTCCTGAGAGCATATGGTTTTGTAAAACAGTGATTTCGAATGAAGTTCTACTCACTTTGTCACTACCATTCAATAGGACCGATATAATGAAACAGACAAGCAGGCTTGGACCCTTATTGTGATTTCTGTTTCAAATACACAGTTTATATTTCTGTGTAGTCTGGTACACTATAATTTACAGAAGAGCGAACTCCTGGGATAGCTTGTTAGAAGTTGTAAGCTAGAAAAACATGCCTGGTAATTACATTCCCATGCATGTGCATGTGCTTCTTAATGAATAACTCTCAAACTCAGATGTATTTTAAATACTTTAAATGAGGTAATTGTTAGACTACCAATTCATTTTCTTCATTTTTGCTAAGAAGAAAGCCAAACTGTAAAACGTAAAAGCTGTTTATGGGGTGAATGCACTGAAATAATATAGGATCAGATTTTATAAACATATTTAAATATTCATAGCCCTCCATGACAAATGACTGCTAATTTCGCAATGTTAAAATGAGAAGTATCCAATGGCATGTCAGGGGAGATGTCAGTGGTGGAAGTAAATATGAGGAAAGTATTGTTGGAGTGTTTTTTCTGTGTAATTTCCATGAAATTATCAGTATAAGACATTAATGAGCTTTTTTTTTGTAGGCCACTCATATATATGCCTTATGATCAACAGATTTGTATTGAGAAAGGACAGTAAAAAATACTTAACAAAAGTAGGACATTCTCGTAGATGGCCTATTGTCCTGGTTAATGATCTGTCCCAGTAAAAGGAAGACTCTTAAAATGTCCAAAAATGTTTGATATGAAGGAATAGACCATAGTGAATCCAAGTGCAAGAATACAAATTATACGTGTTGCATTTCAACTTACTTCTTTTAAGTCTTATTGTTTCTCTACTTGTGTGCGAAGGGGCCAGGTATAAAATATTCATTTCTGGTTAAGCACCATTTAGCATTGACTTAATGCAGGGGTGGCCACGCTGTTCCAGATGAAGAGCCACAATGGCAGTGGAGACAGTGTGAAGAGCCGGGGCAAAGTTGTTGAGCAAAAAAAAAAAAACCACCAACACTATGCTGGGGGAAAATAGGCACTGGTACACCATCCCATGGCTGCTTTTTTTTGTTTGTTTTTTTTTACAATTTTTCCCTGAGTCTTCATGGCTCTGCACTTTTTTTTTTCTGGATCAACAACTTTGCCCCAGCTCTTCACACTGTCTCCACTGCTATTGTGGCTCACAAAAAAAGCACTGGGAAGGGATGAGGGGTGCAAGCTCTGGGAAGGAATTTGGGTGCAGGAGGATGTGGAGGAGAGGATGCTGGGTCAGGGAGGGGACTTCAGGCTGGAGAGTGTTGGGGTCAGGGGGAGGGTTGGGGTGCTGAGCAAGCTGCAGGCTTGTGGCTGTTGAGGGTGCAGGAGTTTGGGCTGGGGTGCATGAGGGGCTCAGGGCAGGAAGGCTGGGAGTATGATGGGCTCAGGACACAGATTTGCAGTCTGTGGATAGTGCAAGAATGTTGTGGCAGAAGACTGGGGATGTGGAGGTGCAGGAGTTTGGGGATGTGAGAGGCTCAGGACAGGGGGTCGCAGTGTATCATAGGTTCAGGTTTGGAGACTGGGGGGTGCAGGAGTGTTATGATGCTGCGGCCAGAGTGGGGTTTGGCTCCAATTGGGAGCTTGTTGGCCAGGCTTCATTTTTAAATAAAATATGTCAAACACAAAATGTTTCAGTGTTGTCTTTATTTATGAGTGGGGCAGGGAACCTGTTTTTGAGTCAGGGGTCACTGACCCACAGAAAAATCAGTCGGGGCCAAACAAGTGAGATGCAAAAAAAACCTGCTCCAAAACCCCCCAAGCCTCACTAATGTGGCTCCAACTCTGCTGGTGGGGGCAGTGGACAGGGTGCTGGGACAGGGTACTGGTGGCAGGGGGGGAGGTCTGGCCAGGGGGAGAGGACAGAGACAGCTGGGGCCAGTACCTGGGTATCCCAGGTCTCAGGAAGTGCACCTGCTGCTCTTCCCCTCCCCTAAACAGCTGGTGTGTTTCCTGAAATGCCTGGTCTGTCATTCCACCAGGGACTTCCTTCCCCCCTGTTGCCTGCCTGCACAAGTGTGTGTGTGTGTAGGAGTCCCAGGACTGCATGCCAGCTCCAACATCTCAGGAAGCACGTGCTCTTTCTCTGCTCTCCACAACAGCCGTCTGTTTCCTGAGAAGTTGGAGCTGGCATGCAATCCCGGGATTCCTACTCCTTCTCCCTTCTCCCCCTGCGCGGGCAGGCAGCAGGGGGAAAAGTAACCAGTGGTGCGACAGACCCAGCATTTCAGGAAGCATGCCAGCTGTTTAGGGGAAGGGAAGAGCAGCCTGCTCTAACCCAGTCCCCCTCCCCTTCCCCAAAGCCAGGCACACACACACATCGACCCAATTCCCCTCTTCTCCCCTTCCCCAAAGCCAGGCACACACCCCCAACCCAATCCCCCTCCCCTTCCCTTTCCCAAAGCCAGGCACCCCCCAGCCCAATCCTCCTCCCCCCACTCTAACCTAATTCTTAGCTCCCAGAGCCGCTGCCGCTGCCGCTGCTACAACCGCGTGTCTCCCTCCAGGCACTGGGGCATGTGCGCTGAGCGGCCGGCTTTGAGCATGAGCTGTCTGGAATGCCATGCGCAACCCAATCCCCCTTCCCTTCCTTTCCCCTCTCCTTCACAGTGGAGGCAACAGTAGAATTTTGTTTCCCTGGATTCTTTTTAAGCAGGGATAATATTTACATGGAAACAGGAAACCAAAGTCATTCCTTGTTTCACTCCACCAAAACCTATATAACTGTAGTAGGAATTTACTAGCAAAAATATTATGCTCTTACAGCCTTTGTCCATTCCCCAACAGCTGAAAAACAAAGATTCTGTTTTAAAAGTGCACTGGTACCCAGTGACTGAAAAGTGAGGAAGCCAGAAAAAAACAAACGTGATTGCAAGAGCCTGATAAACAGCCAGACATATTACTAAAAAGAATGCTTTTTGAATTTTTCCATGACGTTTCATTGTCACTTTAAATGCAATACCTTCTGGTGCTGTCTGCTAATATCTGGCAGAACATCTTGTATGTAATCCGATTCTGTTTTTAACATACATTTTTTAATTTTGTCTTATCTGGTAAGTATAGTGTAAGATAAATGTTAAACTTGTTAAGTAACTTCCTACACGGAAAATGAATATATATGTATATAACATTTTCTGTAGTTATCAACTTCGTCTCCCATTAAAAAGTTTGCAAAAGAAAAAATTTATATATTAAAAGATGATTTGAGACTGAATCACAATTCTTAGTTGGGAGTGAGAAGAGAGGATGAAAAAGATAGAACAGCAATCAGTCAAAAAAAAAAAAAAAAGAAGAAGAGAGACCCACGAAAATAAAAAGAATAAGCAAGGATGAGGTTGGATGGTTATGCAGTGTGGGTGGGGAGTGCATTTAAAATAATGGAAGGGTGGCCCAAAAATTCAATGAATAGGTTGCCTCAAGGTATGTCTACACTACAGAGTATTGTCAGAAAACCAGCCATTTTTCTGACAAAATCTGAGGAACGTTCACACTGCAATCGCGTTCTTTTGATAGTAAATCAAAAGAATAGAGAGCTTTTTCCAACGTTGGTAATCCTTATTCTACGAGGAAGAAGCCTTTTTCCTAAAGAGCTCTTTTGCAAAATGGCGTGTGTGGACGGGGAGGAGGGTTTTTTTCAGAAGAAGAGGCCTCCAGGAAATAGCACAGGTGCCCTGGTGGCCACACCATACAAAGTAATCACAACTCTATAGTTCCTGTCTCCTGACCCCTCTTAAAGCTGCAGGCACACTGGATAAGCTTTGTGGCAGGAAGCTGGCTTCAGAGCATAGCACCACAGGCATTCAGACCCATGGCACAGCCTCAAACCCTCCGCGACCCAACTGGCCATCATCGGGAGCAGCCCCAGGGGTCCCAGAACCCATTAAGGGGAATGAAGAGGCGCATCCTGTCCTCCAGTCCCTCCTCCGATAGTGGGGAGAGGAGGAGTGTGAAGGAATCCATAAAAGGAGTCCCCTTCTCTCCACTGTGCTCGTTCCCAGTCTAAGCCATGATCCTGGGGCAGGGTTACTTTTGTTCCCACAGTGCACAACACCTGGAAAGAGTGTGAGGGGGACCTGGGCCTGCCCTCTCTCCAGGTCCTAGCCCAGGGCTCTAAGGTGAGGGGCAGTCACCTCCCACACCTGGCTGATGGGACTAACTGCCGAAACTCGCCAGCCCGCAGGCAATGCCTCCTTCGGCCTGCCCTGGGAAAACCCCCTCCTCAGGTCCTCACTTGGGTGTCGCTCCTCCTGTCCGGTGGTCCCTCACCTGCCTCCACGCCTATCGTCCATGGCGCATGCACCGGCATCCTCCAGGTCCGCCCCAAGAATCCTCACTCCAGCGCTCTGTGACCCACCTCCCAGGGTGCATGTACCGGTGTCCTCTGGGCCTGTGCCTACTGAGCAGGCATTGTTACTCCCCCCGCACGGGTCAGCTGCAGCCGCTTTTCCTGCCACTGTGGGGAGAGCCAACCAGCCACTCGCCCTGTCTTCCCAGGTTTTGCTCCCGTCTGTGCGGGGTTCCTTCACCCCATCACACACCTCCCCCCTTAAACTGGGTCCTGCATGTTCCCCCGGGTCACTTGCCCTCTCTGCGATTCACGATAGGAAGTCTTCATTGCGATTCACAATAGGAAGTCTTCATTCTGGTGGGCTGCTCCCGGTTGGTGCACCATCTGAAAACAATATGGCTAAAGCGCCAAGTACCACCGCATCACCCAGGCATTTCATAGTCTGGATCCACTTCAGTGGTGTGTGGTCCATGATTAGCAAGAAGTGGTCACCTAAAAGATAATAACGTAATGCCTCGATGGCCCATTTTACTGCTAGGGCCTCTTTCTCTATTATTGCATAATTCCTTTCTCGGGGAAATAGTTTATGACTAATATACAGTATGGGGTGCTCTCTCCCCTCCGCCTCCTATGCAAGTACTGCCTCCCAACCCCACTTCCCAGGTGTCTGCTTGTAGGATAAAGGGCCTTGTGAAATTGGGTTGTATCAACACTGGAGCCAGTCACTAGATATTCTTTGATGGCGTGAAAGGCCCTGTGTGATAGGGCAAGGGTGCCCCGCACTGAGATCCCCCGCCCGACCGCGTACGCGGCGGTTCTTGAGGGGCAGGCCGGGAGCCCCGAGTGGGACGCGCCGCGAACAGCCGCCCGCGTGGTCCCTGCGCGCCCCACCAACCGCTGTACTCTCTGGGGTTGATTATTCCGTGTCATATCCGACAGAGGTGCTGCTAAGGTTGCGAAATCCGCCACAAACTGGCAGTAATATCTCGCTAGCTCCAGAAATTGCCGTGCTTGCCTTTTGGTTGTTGGTATTGGGTAGTCCCGCACAGCACTTACTTTGTCTACCAATGGTTTCAGTTGCCCTCTCCCTACGGTATATCTAAGGTACGATACCTCTCAGTGACCAAATCGACACTTCTTCAAGTTGGCCGTTAAGCCTGCCTTGGCCAGGGCTTTAACTATGGCGCTCATATGTTGCAGGTGTCATGACCATGTCGGGCTGAAAATAATAATGTTGTCAATATACACGGCTGCATATTGCTGATGTTCCTATAACAACCAATTCATCAGCCTCTGGAATGTTGCTGCCACACCATGGAGTCCGAATGGCATGCTTATGAACTGATAGAGGACAAAACGTATAGAAAACACCGTTTTTTCCTTGGCCTCTGGGCTTAACAGTATTTGCCAATACCCCTTTGTGAGGTCGATGGTTGAGAGATACTGAGCACCCCCCCAGCCACTCTAAAAGTTCGTCTACCCTGGGCATCGAGTAAGCATCGAAGCGGGAGATGGCATTGGTTTTCCGGAAGTCAATATAGAACCGAGTTGTTTTGTCGGCTTTAGGCACTAGTACTATAGGGCTGCGCCAGTCGCTCCGTGACTCCTCTACCACCCCACATTGCAGCATCAAATGTAGCTCCTGTCTCACCGTCTGCCATAATTTCCGGGGTAGGGATCTGATCGAGTTGCAGATTTTCTTACCCGGGTCGGTATGTATTTCGTGGCTCGTCAGGGAGGTCCTGCCCGGCCAATTGGTCAATACGTGCATGAATGTCTGTAATAACTGCCGCAGCTCCTCCTGTTGGATGGCTGTCAATCCATCCCCCACTAGTGGCTTCCCCTCAGTCTCATACCACGGCCCCCACTCTAAATCGGGTTATTGGGGATCGATGAGGAGGTCTTCCCGGGGTTTCCACTCCTTTAGCAGGTTCACATGGTACACCTGGGTATCTTTCCTCCTCCCAGACAGATGCACCTCGTAATCACAGAATCATAGAACCATAGAGCTGGAAAAGACATCAGAAGGTCATCAAGTCCAGCCCCCTGCTCTAGGCAGGACCAATCCCAACTAAATCAACCCAGCCAGGGCTTTCTCAAGCCGAGACTTAAACACCGCTAGGAATGGAGACTCCATTAGTTCCCTAGGTAACCCATTCCAGTGCTTCATCACTCTCCTAGTGAAACAGTGTTTCCTAATATCCAACCTGGACCGCTCCCACCACAACTTGAGATCGTTGCTCCTTGTTCTGCCATCTGTCACTACTGAGAACAGCCTTTCTCCATCCCCTTTGAAACCTCCCTTCAGGAAGTTGAAGGATGCTATCAAATCCCCCCTCACTCTTTGCTTCTGCAGTCTAAACAGACCCAACTCCTCAGCCTCTCCTCATAGGTCATATGCTCCAGCCCCTTAATCATTTTGGTTGCCCTCCACTGGACCCTCTCCAATGCGTCCACATCCTTTTTGTAGTGGGGGACCCAGAACTGGACACAATACTCCAGATGTGGCCTCACCAGAGCCAAATAAAGGGGAATAATGACATCTCTCGATCTGCTGGCAATGCTCCTCTTAATGCAACCTAATATGCCTTTAGCCTTCTTGGCTACAAGGGCACACTGTTGACTTATATCCAGCTTCTCATCCACTGTAACCCCCAGGTCCTTTTCTGCAGAACTACTACTTAGCTGGTAGGTCCCCAGCCTGTAATAATGCTTGGGATTCTTCCGTCCCAAGTGCAGGACTCTGAACTTGTCCTTGTTGAACCTCATCAGATTTCTTGTGGCCCAATCCTCCGATTTGTCTAAGTCACTCTGGACCCTATCTCTGCCCTCAAGCGTATCTACCTCTCCTCCTAGTTTAGTGTCATCTGCAAACTTGCCGAGGGTGCAATCCATCCCCTCATCCAGGTCATTAATAAAGACATTGAACAAAACCGGTCCTAAAACCAAACCTTGGGGCACTCTGCTAGAAACCGACTGCCATCCTGACATCGAGCCATTGATCACTCCCCTCTGGGCCCAACCTTCTAGCCAGCTTTCTATCCATCTTACCGTCCATTTATCCTATCCACATTCCTTTAACTTGCTGGCAAGTATATTGTGAGAGACCGTATCAAAAGCCCTGCTAAAGTCAAGGTATATCACATCTACTGACTTTACTTTTCCACAGAGCCAGTTACCTCATCATAGAAGCTAATCAGATTGGTCATGCACGACTTGCCCTTTGTGAATCCATGCTGACTATTCCTAATCACTTTCCTCTCTTTCAAGAGCCTCAAAATAGATTCCTTAAGGATCCCTTCCACGATTTTTCCAGGAACCGAGGTAAGACTGATTGGCCTATAGTTCCCTGGATCGTCCTTCTTCTCTTTTTTGAAGATGGGCACTATATTTGCCATTTTCCAATCATCTGCGACCTCCCGATCTCCACGATTTTTCAAAGATAATGGCCAAAGGCTCCTCAATGACATTTGCCAACTCCCTCAGTACCCTCGGATGCATTAAGTCCGGACCCATGGATTTGTGTAAGTTTAGCTTTTCTAAATAGTTCCTATCCTCTTCTTTACCCACCAAAGGCTGTCCATCTTCATCCCATTTTGCGTCGCTTAGCGTATTAGTCTGCGAGCCGACCTTGTCCGTGAATACAGAGGCAAAGAAAGCATTGAGTACTTCAGCTTTCCCCACATCATCTGTCACTAGGTTACCTCCTTCATCCAGTAGGGGCCACACATCCTCTCTGACCACCTTCTTCTTGTTAACTTACCTGTAGAAACCTTTCTTGTTATCCTTCACATCCTTTGCCAGTTGCAATTCCAATTGCGCTTTTGCCTTCCTGATAACCCCCCAGCATTCTTGAGCTATACGTTTAAACTCCTTCCTGGTCATTTGTCCAAGTTTCCACTCTTTGTAAGCTTCCTTTTTGTGCTTAAGTTCACCAAGGATTTCCCCCGTAAGCCAATCCGGTCTCCTACCATGTTTGCCTCTCTTGCTACGCGTCGGGATGGTTTCTTTCTGTGCCTTCAATAAGGCTTCTTTAAAATACTGCCAGCTCTCCTGGACTCCTTTCCCCTTCATGTTAGCATCCCAGGGGTTTCTGCCCATCAGGTGTCTGAGGGAGTCAAAATCTGCTTTTCTGAAGTCCAAGGTGTGTATTTTACTACTCTCTTTTCTTCCTTTGGTCAGGATCCTGAAATCTACCATCTTATGATCACTGCTTCCCAGGCTGTCACCCACTTCTGCTTCCCCTATTAGTTCCTCCCTGTTTGTGAGCAGAAGGTCAAGCTGCGCACGGCCCCTGGTTGGGTCCTTCAGCACTTGTACAAAGAAGTTATCCCCAACATTCTCCAAAATCTTCCTGGATTGCCTGTGTACTGCCGTATTGGTTTCCCAACAGATATCAGGGTGATTAAAGTCCCCAACGAGAACCAGAGCCTGTGATCTGGAAGCTTCTCTCAGTTGGCGGAAGAAAGCCTCATCTACCTCATCCACCTGATTCGGTGGCCTGTAGCAGACACTAACCACAACATCACTGCTGTTGTTTGCTCCTCTAAACTTAATCCCTAGACTCTCAACAGGTTTTTCTCCCTCTATATACTGGAGTTCAGAGCAATCATAGTGCTCTCTTACGTATAGTGCAACTCCTCCTCCTTTTCTCCCCTGCCTGTTCTTCCTGAACAGTCTATACCCTTCCATGACAATGCTCCAGTCATGCGAGTCATCCGACCAAGTCTCTGTTATCCCAATTAAATCATATTTCTTGGACTGGGCTTATGTTTGTACACTAATGCGAGAAGCCTGAGCATATTCCCGGTTGTTGTCCAGGCTTCTCGCATTAGTGTACAAACACCTCAGATAACCAATTGATGGCTTATCTTCTCCATTCGAATCAGGGGTCCTCTTTTCTTGCTTGTTCCTCTTTGCATTTCTTCCCGGTATCCAACTTTCCCTCTCTCCTCAGGGTTTTGGTCACCGTCCCCCAACAAAGCTCGTTTAAAGCCCTCCTCACTAGGTTTGCAAGCCTGCCCACGAAGATGCGCCTTCCTTCTTGGTTAGGTGGATCCCATCTCTTCCTAACAATCCTTGTGCCTGGAACAGAGTCCCATGATTGAAGAAACCGAAGCCCTCTTTGCAATACCACATGCGCAACCACGCATTAACTTCCTCAATTCGACGATCCCTGCCCAGTCCTTTCCCTTCAACAGAGAGGATGGATGAGAACACCCCTTGTGCTCCGAACTCTTGGATCCTTCTTCCCAGTGCTACATAATCCGCAGTAACCCGCTCAAGGTCAATCTTGGCCGTATCATTAGTCCCCAGATGGAGAAGCAGGAAGGGGTAGCAATCCGAAGGTTTGAGCAGTTTGGTAAGCCTCTCAGTCATATCCTGAATTCGAGCTCCCAGTAAGCAGCATACCTCTCAAGATTCCAGGTCTGGAAGGCAGATGGATAGCTCAGTCCCTATTAGGAGGGAGTTCCTGACCACCATCACCCGTCGTCTTCTTTTAGTGGTGGTGGTTGTGGAAGACCCATCGCTAGGACTACACATCCCATGCCTTCCAGTAGATGGTGTTCCCTTCCGGTTCTTCCTTGTGTGGTCTCTTCCAAAGCCTTCACCACTGCAGAGCCTGCAGAGAGAGCCTGAAAGTGATTACTTACCTCTACAGCATTGGGGGATTCCCGTGCTGGCCTTTTTCCGCTTCTAGAAGTTACATGCTGCCACTGCTCTTCCTGGTCCCGTACTGCCCTCTCTGGCTCTTCCACCTGCCGTGCTTGCAGGATAAAAGGCTGACTTCTATTGAGGAAGTTTTTATCCTCTCTGATCAAGCATAGGGTGGACACTTGGGCCTCCAATCCTCTAATTTTTTCTTCCAAAATGGCGACCAGCTTCCACTTAGTGCAGATGAAATCTGTTCTTTCTTCTGGGAGGAAGACAAACATGGCACACACTGTGCAGGTAATAGCAGCAGACCTATCACCATCCATCCCTGCTGTCCTGGAGAAAGGATTTAAAAAGAAAGGCAAGAGAACCTTGCTCCTTTCCCAACTCCCTCTCTAAACTCCCTGTTAGCACTCACCTGTTTGCAAGCTCCTTGGTCGCGTGCTCACTGCTTTATAAAGCCCTGCACTGCCTGAAAGTCTCTCCCCCTACCAACGCTCAGCCAATCAGCAGAGGCTTCTAGAATTCAAACTTTAATTAGAAGCCAACTGTTTCCATCTGCCACTCACAGCACACACTCCATGAAGGAGAGGGGGAGGGGAAAGGGAAGTGGGAAAAAAAAGCCTCACTCACAAACACAGGGGAAAAAACAAACAAACAAACAAAACACATACCAACCCTCACTCACAATCACAAGCTCAGCACACAGCAAGAAAGACCCAAATACAACACGCACTTCCCTCAAGAGTCCTGTATCTGCTTCTCCTCTACCTGGAGAATTTCCTCTCTAAAGCCTCACTCACAAACAAAGGAGGAAAAACAAACAAACAAAAAACAAAAAACAAAAAAAAACCCACCACATCACACACCAACCCTCACTCACAAACACAAGCTCAGCACACAGTAAGAAAGCCCCAAACACAACACACACTTCCCTCAAGAGTCCTGTATCTGCTTCTCCTTTACCTGGAGAACTCTAAACTCTAAACTCCCTGTTAGCACTCACCTGTTCGTAATCCACCATCCCAATCCTACATTGGATCTCAAGTGGGCCCTGCCCTTCACCAGCAGCTTGGACTCTCGTGATGGTAGCAGTAGCAGGACTCGATCCCCCGGCTTGAATTCCTTCAGGCGCTCCCCCCCCCGATTATACCAGCGCTCTTGTTGATTCTGTGCTTTCACTAAATTACTCTTGGCTAACTCACCCAGGGAGTGGAGCTTCTTCCTTGGGTGCAGTACATATTGGACCATCCCCTGCGCCCGGGTCTCTTGCTCTTCCCAGTACTCTCTTACCAGATCTAATATCCCTCTTGGTTGTCACCCGTATAACAGCTCGAAGGGGAAATACCCTGAAGATGCTTGCAGCACCTCACATATCATGAATAGTAAAGACAGTAACAGCTTATCCCAGTCCCGAGGGTCATCCTTCGTAAATCATTGCAGCATCGCTTTCAGTGTGTTGTTGAAATGTTCCTCCAGGCTGTCTATTTGGGGGTGGTACACGGCTGTGTGCAATGTCTTAATCGGCAGCATTCGGCACAATTCTGCCATCAGGAGGGATGTTACGTTGGTGCCTTGGTAACCTAACCCTTGAGAACATCTTTATCAGCTCATTCGCAATTACTGAGGCCATCATGCTGCACAGGGGTACGGCCTCAGGGTACCGGGTTGCATAATCTATTACAACCAATATGTATTGGTGACCCCGTCCTGAGCATTCTAGTGGCCCCACTAGGTCGAGGGCTATCCATTCGAATGGGACCCCAACCACCGGGAGGGAGATTAATGGGGCCTTGGGGATCTGGCTGGAGCGGTCTGTTGACATTGGGGGCAGGAGTCACAAAAGTCCTGTATTGCCCTATACACCCCGGCCAAAAAAACCTTTGTAATACCCTCTGTTGGGTCTTATCCAGTACTAATTGCCCCACCCAGGGACTAGCTTGAGCCAACTGTATAATCCGCCACCTATACCGGCTGGGTACCAACAACTGGTGTGTCGCATCTTGCCCGTCCCCTCTACTCACTACCCGGTATATCCAGTCCCCCTGTACCTCGAACAGTGGACTCTGGCGCGAGTCTTTCATGGTCCTGTCCTCTTCCGCTGGTCCCTCCACCTGCTCCCACGCTCTCCATAGAGACGGGTCCTCTCGCTGGTGTTGTACGAAGTCGCATTCGTCGATCTCCAGGTTAAAGGGTTGCATGGCTGTCTCATCAGGACGGGCTCCCGGGGTAGCTGATATCCCTTCAATGTCCAATTCCATCGCCATTTTCCCCTTGAGCCACCAGTGGTACCCCTTCCTCTGGCATCAGATCTGTGGCTGTCCTTTCCCACCCTCACTAACGTAACAACTGGCCAAACCCAGGCCAGTCATGCCTGAGCAGGATAGGGTACACCAGGTTTGTAGCCAAGGCCACCCTCCACGTCTCTGTACATTGACCATCATTCATTTGGACACCAGCTGTTGGGTAAGGGGAAACGTCCCTGTGGACACACTGCATTCATATGGGCCCACTAGTCAGCGGACGCCCGTCCACTAAGTCAGCCCGTACCATCATCTACCCGCACCCAGACTCCACCATTGTCTCTATGGGTCATCCCATCTTTTACCTTTATCCGTGCCATCACCTTAGTTGTCGGCAGCCCCAGGGCTTGTGATTCCAGCCACACCACCCTTCTGAAGGTGCGGTCTATCATGGGACGTTCCCTGCAAAAGTGTGCTTCCTGTCTGCACTGGTAACACACTGGTTTACTAAGAGGTCTCCCTTTTCGACCGTTCTCTCTCTGTTTGGGCAGGGTCCCTTTCTCCCCTTTCACCTCGGGTGTGGGGGGTCACCACACGGGAGCCAGCTTCCTTATACCTGTTGCCCGGCCTCGGTCGGCTGCCTTCTCTTGGCCCCGCTATGGGCTTCCAGCCCTCTGCTCGGGGTTGGGGCTTTTGCCGACATGCCTCCCCCCGGTGTCTTACCCTTCTCTTCCATTCCCTCTGTGGCCACAAAGGCCTTCTTCAGGGCTATGGCCTTGGTCACAGTGGAGGGGTGATGGTGCTGGATCCACCGCTGGCCCTCTGTCAGCAAGATCTGAACAAACTGTTCTAGGAACACAGTTTCTGCCACCTGCATCCCTGTTTTGTTCTCTGGCTCCAGCCACCTCATGCTAGCCTCTCTTAGTCTCTGGGCCACCACCCATAGTCTCTCTCCCTGGTAATAATGCTCTTGCCGGAACTGTTGGCGATATGTTTCTGGGGTTACCCCCAGTTGGTCCAAAATCACCACCTTCACCTTGTAATAGTGTAGAGTGTCCCTAGCAGACAGCCCCTGATACACCAGCTGGGCTTACCCAGATAAATAGGGAGCCAATAACGTCACCCAGTGTTTCTCTGGCCATTTTGCCACAGCCACTACCCTTTCAAATGTTCTAGGAACGCTTCTGGATAGTCTTCGGGTTCTAACTTAGCCAGCTGGATTGGCAAGTGTGACGCGACGGTCCTGCTTTTCTCACCTCATAGCGGGAAGTCTTCCCCCAACCACCTTCCCTCCGTCACTTGCTGGTGCTCCACCAGTTCCTGGACCAGTTGGCGCTGTTGTTCTTGGAACTGGGAAGCCAGCTGCTGGACGATCTGCATCTGCTGTTGCTGCTGTTGGCATTGGTTTTCCATCAACCACTCTAACAGCTTTGCCACATCTGTCTCCTCAACCACCTTCAAGACACCAAGCCTATTTCCTCACCATACAAGGTCTTGTCATTTTTGCCCGCCCTCACATCAGGGCTGGATCAGTGCCCACGTTCTCCACCATGTATGAAGGAGTCCATGAAAGGAGTCCCCTTCTCTCCGCTGTCCTCGCCCCCGGTCTAAGCCATGATCCCAGGGTGGGGTTACTTTTGATCCCCACAGTGCACAACACCCGGAAAGAGTGTGAGAGGGACCTGGGCCCACCCTCATTCCAGGTCCCAGCCCAGGGCCCTAAGGTGGGGGGCGGTCACCTCCCCCACTTGGCTGATGGGTCTAACTGCCGAAACTCATCAGCCCACAGGCAGTGCTCCTTCTGCCCGCCCTGGGACACTTCCTCACCCCCTCCTTAGGTCCTCGCCCAGGTGTTGCTCCTCCTGTCTGGTAGTCTCTAACCTGTCTCCACGCCTGTTGCCTTCCCCCCTTGCGCTGGACCTTCCCCTCTTATGGGTGTCCCGACCCCCACGGCGCATGTGCCGGTGTCCTCCAGGCCTGCACCTACCACACAGGTGCCGTTACTGCCCTGGCACGGATCGTCTGCCACTGCTTTTCTCACCGTCGCAGGAAAAGCCAGCTGGCCACGTGCCCCGTCCTCCTGGGTTTCACTCCCAGGTGTGCAGAGTTCCTTCACCCCGTCACAAGGAGACATTACAGAATCCCTGGGCCAAGCGCTGCAGCATGGACATTCATGAGGGATGAGTCCCCGGCCTCAAGACCCCCGTGATTACCCAGCGAGGGGTCTCTGTGGAGGAGGAACAGGAAGGCCAGGGCCTGCTGGCTGTGGTGGAGGAGGAGGAGATGGACACTGTGACCCTCTCCCTCAAGCTGGTGCCTGTGACCCAGGATGTCGCACAAGCCACCTAAGATGCTTGGGAGGGATCTTCAGGTGAGTGGTCTCACTTTGTCACACACACAGGGTGGGGGAGGAGGATGTACAGGTGTCGCTCTGGCTGGACATTGTGCTGCGGTCTGTGCACGTGCAACAACGTGCTGCATTACTGTGTGGCATGTGGATGCAGCAGGCAGCCCCAGAGCATGGGTTGGATCCTACTCCCAGGCTCAGGAAGCCACACACGTCCTGCCTTGGGGCAGGGGGCCCGCCACGGCTGGAAGCAGGCTAGCCACAGGGGTCTAGGCATGACCCCACACAGACCGAGGAGTGCCACACCTAGCATACAGGCATGCCTGTATGTGCAAGGCAGCAGCCGCTCCCACAGACAGCACTGTGAGCCACACCTGTGTGTGTGGACCCCAGTGAGGCCCAGGCTGCTCCTAAATCCTCTGCTGCCCATGAGGGGATCCCGCTGTGGCTGGATACTTCACTTGGCTGCTCGTCCATGGGCCAGGGTAGGGGGGTTGGGAAGCGGGCAGCACCATCCTCTGGCACATCAGGGCCCCTGTAAGGTATGGACATCCCCTTTTCCCCGGACAGCCCCTTCCTCTGGGCCATGGACTGTTGGTTGCTGCTCACAGTGGAGGGCCCAGCCCCAGGGACAGTGTCTTCAGGGATGACTGACTGCCTCTTCCTCTGTGTGCTCTCCACAGTTGGACCAGGTGGGACAGAGGGCTGAGCCACACCACTGCAGCCACCCACTAGAGCCCGGGGGACCCAAAGGCGCGCCAGGGTCCACGCAGACCTGATGCGCCAGCACATCAGTGTCCTCAAGGACATCCACCAGACCCTGGAGCACAAGGTCCGTGCGGGCTTGGAGTGGCAGGAGCACACCTGGGACCAGTTAATGCAGTGGTGTTGTTATGCTTAAACGAAGCACACAATATCTTTTATAGGGGAAAAGGCAGTACACTGCATTTATTGAGAATACAACAGTTGCATATGCTTTTCAATCACTCACGCATAAACACACACACACAAAGAGTCTTGCCAGGCGATGTTATAATTACCAGTCCAGAGTCTGTATCAATCTAGTGGACAGCTAGATCGAACATAGAGGGGGAGCTGGGCCTTTGTCAGTCGATCGATCTGATGCTCCTGGAGTGCCAAGACGAACCTAAAGTTCCATAGCAAAGCACCCTGCTTGTATAATCCTTTTCTCTGTTAAAATCCATGGATTCCACTCTGTCAGCTTGTGACTGGAACATTATCTTTTTTATGTCAGTGTTCCCAAGACATTTTCTAAGGCTCATCCTGTAATCAATCATCTTTCAGGGGTGCCTGCTTGCTTCAAGACTCATCAATCTGCCAATATCCAATCATCTTATGAGTTGGGGTTCGCATCGATGGTTATAGATGGCTTCTTTGCTACCAGGTCATCTAGTCTTCACCCACGCTTGCTCACCCTCTTTCTTTGGCCATCTGGTTGTGAGCAATATAACTTTTGCACCTTATCTCGACACATTCGTTCCCTTTCACACACACATAAGCAATACTACAAGGACTCTCGAGGTTACGAAGATACACAGATCTGCATCAGGCAGAGCAAAGAGGCCTTGTAAATCAAGCAATTAAGGCTTCTCAGCCTTCAACATTCTTCTAATCTCATTAACATAGACACAATATGAGCTCCTGTCTCTTCACTTACTAAACTTTAGAACAAGGAAATATAGGAGCTATATACTTAACTAAAGGATTTGACTTACTACAATCTTAAATATGATTATATATTACCTTACATTACTACATTACTAAACCTAAGACAAGAAATATAAAAAGAATAAAACTTTCAGTTCCTACATTTGAAATATAAAAAGAATAAGACTTTCAGTTCCAACAGTGTGACAACGTGAACCATCATGTCCGCATGACAGTAAACCCACCTGATGCCGCTGCTCCTGGCTTCTACCCTCCTACCCCCCATGCTATGACCATTCCCCATCCGCCTGCCCCCACCCCCAGCTATGCCTCTGCTCCCACCCTATGCCATGCCTCTGTTTCCTCTCCAGGTGAAGCCCATGCCCACTCCCCAAGTGATGCCTAGGGCCCCTTTCCCTGCCCTCCTGCCCCCCTGCCAACCCTGGACCTGCTCCAGCCCCCCCCCCATACAGCCCCCTGTGCTCCCTGGACCCACCCAACCCCGACAAAGTCCCCACACCTGAGGTGGCACATCAAGCTGCCCTCCTCCTAGTTATGAGCCCCCTCCTCCTGCCCACGTTTTCTGAATCTTTCATTAATACAGACTGCTATTTATTGAAAATGAAACAGGTGTGTTTATTGGGAGGTCAGGGGAAGGGAGAAGGGTGGGGTTGTGATGGGGAAGGGATAGGGCCGCAAGGCAGAAGCCTCTAGGGAGGAGGCTCTGGGGAGAGTTACTGGGGTCCTTGAGAGAACCTCTCCCTCAGGGCCTCCCGGATGCACACCTTGGCCTGATGGGCCTGCCGGATGGCAGCTGTCCACGGCTGCTGGAAGGCTCGCCCCTTGTGGCCATCGTCTGCCTGCCATCCCGGGAGGAAGGCCTCCCCCTTCCACTCCATAATGTTGTGGAGGAGACAACATGCTGCCACTACCTCAAGAATGTTGTACTCTCCCACTGAGGTGGGTCAGCAGGCACTGCTGGCAGTGCCTTGAGGTGGCCTAAGGTGCACTCCACCTGAATCCAGGCCTGGTTCAGGTGGGCATTGAATTGGTCCCTGCTGCAATCCAGGTGGCCGGTGTACATCTTCATAAGCCATGGCATTGGAGGTAGGCTGTCCCCCCCACAATGCACAGTGGCATCTGCATGTCCCCAACGGCAAGTTCACAGCGGGAAAATGTACCCACCTCCAGCTTGCGGAACAGGGTAGGGTTCCTGAAGAGTCGGGCATAGTGTGCCCTACCCGACCACCCAACAAAAATGTCTGTAAAGTGTCCCCAGTGGTTAACCAGGGCCTGCAGCACCATGGAGAAGTAGCCCTTCCTATTAATGTACTGGGCCACTTGATGCTTTGGTGTTCAGCCAGGGATGTGGGTCCCATCAATGGCTCCATCACTGTTTGGGAACCACATGGTCATGGCCATGGTCATGTCCAGGTCTCCCAGACGGATGACCCTCTGCAGCAGGATGGAGTTGATGGCCCTCACCACCTGCAGGACACAAAAGAATCACACAAAACAGAGAAAGACAGAGGGGGTGCCTGAGCCCTTGGGAGGTGCCAGCTCTGCTCCCCTCCTTTGCCCCCCAAACACCTTAAGAGCCGCCTCCTATGAGGCTGCTCCCCCCCACCACCACCAGCAGCAGGGCTGTGTGAGGGCAACACAAGTCCCCAGGGAAAGGGCTTCCTCCCCACCCCAATCCAGCCCCCCTTTCCTGAGGGTCCCTCTTATGCAACACTCCCCCCACCCTCCTGCAGGGACTGCAGCCCAAGAGCACCTTACCTCCATGAGGAGGGCCCCAACGGTGGACTTTCCCATGCCAAACTGGTTGCCCACCGACCGGTAGTTGTCAGGAGTGGTGAGCTTCTCCAGGGGAATGGAGGGCCGCAGGTGAGTGTCACATCTCCGGAGGGTGGGGGCGAACCAGGCACACAGCTCCAAAATAGCGGCCTTCTGCATGTGGAAGTTTTGAAGCCACTGCTGGTTGCCCCACTGCTCCAGGACCATCCGGTCCCACCAGTCCGAACTGGTGTTGAGCCTCCAAAAACACCTCTCCACTGTGGGGTGTGATTGCCAGAGTGAACCAGGATGGCAGCTGGCAGAAAGTGCTGCAAAAACTGCAGCATGGCTGTGTGGGGCCATCGCATGCCTGGGGCAGCTCCAGCTCCATGACACAAAGAACAAAGCTCTGGCATCCAAAAGAGAACAGGGCAACCACAGCAGGCACTGCGAGAGCTTTGCTGTCCCTTAGGCCGTGTCCAGACTCAGGGGTTTTTTCGGGAAAAGTAGCCTTTTCCCGAAAAAACTTCCCCTGCGTCCAGACTCAAGCCGCGTTCTTTCGAAATTATTTTGAAAGAACGCGGCTTTTCTTTCGATGGCGGTAACCCTCGTTTCACGAGGAAGAACGCCTTCCTTCGAAAGCTCCTCTTTCGAAGGAAGGCGTTCTTCAATGTAAAGAGGCTGTCTTCGAAAGAGAGCATCCAGACTCGCTGGGTGCTCTCTTTCGAAAAAGCGGATTTTTCTTTCGAAAGATCCGCCTGCAGTCTAGACGCGATCTTTCGAAAGATGCTCTTTCGAAGGATGCTTTCGAAAGAGCATCTTTTGAAAGAAGCCTGCAGTCTAGACATAGCCTTAGAGAGGTAGCAAGCAGGCAGCAGAAGCAGAGAAGCGGCTGTCCAGGGGGCCCCCTTTAAGCGCGTGTCTCTGCAAGGCTCCAGCACCAGCCCTTGGAAGCAACTAGTGACCTAAAGCCCTGGCTGAAGTGGTTCTGGGTGGTCTTCTATGCGAGAGAGCGTCCAGTCAGTGTGGATGCTCTCTTTTGAAAAAGCAGGTCACTTTCTGATGCACTTTTGCAGTGTGGACGCGCTCTTGTGCAAGATGTTTTTTCGGAAGATCGAAAAAAGCTTCTTGCACAAGAAGTCTGCAGTCTAGACGCAGCCTCAGTTTTTAATAAGGATGCTAATATGGAACAGCAGGCAGGACAGCTGATGGAACTGAATGGTAAGAACTGGAAACTACCACATCTGAAGTAGAAGAAAAACTCAAAGAATTTAGCAAAATACAGGACTATGTAGCACTTTAAAGACTAACAAGATGGTTTATTAGATGATGAGCTTTCGTGGGCCAGACCCACTTCCTCAGATCAAATAGTGGAAGAAAATAGTCACAACCATATATACCAAAGCATACAATTTAAAAAAAATGAACACATATGAAAAGGACAAATCACATTCCAGAACAGAAGAGGGATGCACGGGGGGGGGGGGGGGGAGGAAGGTAAATGTCTGTGAGTTAATGATATTAGAGGTGGGGAAAGGTAGATGTCTGTTTCAAATTAAAAAAAATTAAAGGAAATTTCAAAACTAAAAAAATGGTTTTGAATCAAAAACATCAAAACATTTAATTTAAAAATTTCCCAAAAACAATCTTTTAGATGTTCAGAATTATTTGTGAATTTTTTTGAGTGAATAGTTCAGCAGAAAGTAGTTAAATGTTGTGATGTCATGAATCTTCACTTTTCACCAAAAAAAGCTGCTATCGAAAAAATTTACCCAGCCATAGCAAGGGCTGTTTCTACTGTGTGTTTGTGCAGTGCCTAGCACAGTGTTTCTTAAACTGTGTTCCGCGGTACGTTGGTGTGCTGTGAAGCAGTCAGAGGTGTGCTGTGGAGAACAACAGAGTTCAAAATGGCCACTTTTAAAGGGGCAGGTGACCGTTCTCTCTTTTTTTTTGGCTCAATAACTTTCCCCCCTGACCCTTCCCCCCACCCTTTTTTTTTTGCTCAACAAAAAATACTTGGTGTTCCTTATAAAAAAAATTATTGTTTGGTATTCCTTGGTCTTAAAAAGTTTAAGAAACACTGCCCTAGCAGAATGGGTCCTCATTTCAGTTGGCTGATTTCAGTGATAGGCAAACTAATTTGGACAAAACTAAGAACCGCATTAGACCTTAGCCAAAATCTCAGTCTGAACCCAAGCCCTTTGATAGATTTGAACAAGCAATTTCCTTCCCGTCCCTCATTGGCTGAAATCCAGCTCAGAGTCTTATTAGGTTTGACAGCCTCTCCCAATGTTGCCTTTAAAACCACGTGTGATCCAATGATGACCGTGGACAAGGCGGGAAAGAATATATTCTGAGGCATCTCTGACATCTGTCTCTTAAGAGTGCAAGCTTTGAGAAAACCAGTTTGTCAGAGCTCAGGAGAGACGGTACTACACTTGATATTCTGCCCTATTGAACTGCCACTAAGTTTTATGGGCTAGAGGGGAGGCTGGCTGGATGTCAGGAGGAAGTGTAGGACTTCACATGCCTGTTGAAATTGGTGGTGATGCGGGAGGAGGATTGGGTTTCCAGGGCCCAATGAGGCATCGTAGGCAGGCATTGAGTGCCTTTTGCAGTGTGATAGATGGACCTGAACTTGGAGGTCCTTATGGAAAGGGCCTATATAGGGTTAGATGGGGAAACATAGGTTTGTGATCCCATTGGGAGAATCCTGTGGGAGTATTAGACGACCAGCTGAGGCTGAGTTCAATGGACAGGGAAATTATTGGGGAACACAATGGTCAAGGAAAGATGCAAAGAACTGGTTGGTAGGAGAAAAGCCACAGGAAATGTCATAAAATATTAGCATCTGAATGTTTGCTTCTTTATCCAAACCAGATGAATGGCTCAGCTTTTCGTGTGCATCTTTCACTAATGTTTGTACAATGAAATGAGAGCAGAAACAAAATATTACAGGCTGAGAAAAACTAAAGTTTTGGTGAACAACAGCAGAGGTTAATTCTGTAGGCTATAGCCTTTGGAACATAAGCTTGACTTATGGTAGGAACAAACATTCATTGTTATAGTTGGCAAGTAATCGTGGTCAGGGGTTGAAGCAGACCAAAATAGGAGGGAGAGCATCTCCAATTTGGAGGGGCTGCCATCATAGACCTTGATGTGTGATATTACATCCTCTTCTAATGATACAGGGCATCAAGTGGACAATGAACACAAGACAAAATTGTATTTGAAAGGTTCCATGATCCTCCAGGGGGGTCTATAGTCAAGCCAGATGCTAAATATATGAGTTAGTGGAGCAATGCAGGGGCACAACCTTTCTGCGCTCCAACCCATTTCTGTAAATCCTGTTCTTTTTGGCCTTGCCCAAGGAGGAGAATCTCGGCTGATGTAAAATCAAATAATAAAGGGGGATTCTTCCTCCACAAAATTTGGAAATAAATGTTCAATGAAATTGCCTGTATTTCAAAAAACATTGAGACTTTAGAAGAAAGACTTTGCATAAAATCACAGGTAACTGGAATTATTTCTCTCTCTCTCTCTCTCTCTCTCTCTCTCTCACACACACACACACACACACACACACACACACACACACACACACACACACACACACACACACACACACACACACACACACACACACACACACACACATATTTCCTTCTTCCTCTACTCCTTGGAGCCAGCAGGGACATTGTGGTGGGGTGTATACCTCACCCTGGCACAAAAAGGGCTTCTAAAGTTAGAAATCTTAAGTCACCTGGTGGCATCTGGAGGCTGAGCCAGGCTCAAATGAAGATAGAGCCCAGCTGGGGGAATAGATGGGTGGTAAGCATCAAGGGAGGAAGCCCAGATGAAAGAGAGGAACTTTGCAGTGTCTCTTTGGTTGCTAGAAAGTGCAGAAGAAATCTAGAATGAATTAATAGATTCACAGCCTAGGAAGGGGCTCTGAAAAAGGAAAACCCAGACTGGAAGAAGTCCAGGGAGGTAGTGAGTGTGAGGACTTAGTTTGAGTTAACATTTGACGGCTGCATGTAGCCACGGGCAGTTAGTTCGGACTAAGGGGACTTAAAAATGGCACCCGGACGGGAAGATGCAAATAAAGCCCGGGATATTTAAATCCCGGTTTTCATTTGCAATTTCGAACACCTACATTAGCCTCCCTAGTTTGAACTAGGGGGTTAGCGTAGACATATCCTGAGGGAGTAGATCTTAGCTATTTGCCAAAGGGTCTTTGGTGTGGAACCCAGAAGAAGAACCTGGATTTCCCTTCTAGCCATTAGGAAAAGGTGATGTGGAAATGCCGTGTTGGAAGGGAGAGAAGGATTATAGGATCTGGGCCCGTGGGCACAAAGTGTTGGGAGATATTGTCCACAGAAGAAAAGGACAACCCTCCAGCACCCAGGAGAGGGTGAAGAGTCTGTGGATGAGTTGTTCTGGGTAGGAATGCAATGCAAAATTTGAGATTATTGGATTCTTTTTTCCTTACTTCATGAGGGGAGGGACTAAATGTGACCTGGCTGGATGACTGCATCATGAGATGAGACAGGACTCTGCAGGGAATGGCGTGAATATTGGCAGGAGGGGCTAGATGAAAACAGTCAGCTGTGCCCAGCTGTGAAGGGGTGTGCCTGCGGTAAAGCTTTCCCTTCTTTAGGGACAGATCTTTCTGCAGAGGAGAGGACTTGGAACACCAATTCTTACCCTTTTCCCCTCATCAATGGATGCTACTACTCCACCTATTATCAGGAAACAGTGGGAGACCCAGAAACTCCTCAGCCAAACACTAACTTCTTTTGTTGCTCCCACTTCCTATTCTCCTGTCTGATGAGTCATTGGGGAGAGGGAGGGAGTTCCAAAACTACAGTACATGAATAACAGCTAAATTAACAAGAACAAATAAAATCTGGAACAGAAGAATCCTTATTAAAAAATGTTGATAGTCTTTTATTTGAGTCAACATTATCAATGTATTTTAGAGCTTGTATCTGATTTTTTTTATGGCAAATTGATGGATTTGTTTATAATTACAGCACTCCTTCCAACTTTGTGAAATGGTCAGATGATACCAAACAAAGATCCTGGGAACAGTGCATAAATTGCAGTTTTTTACATGTACTATTTGTATATAATATGCCTAAATATTCAAAAGGGTCCATGCATTTTTTATTTCAGAAGGTTGGAAAAGCTATTGGGGGGCTGTTCTAGATTTGATTTTAACACATAGGGAAGAATTGGTTGAGAATTTGAAAGTGGAAGGCAGCTTGGGTGAAAGTGATCATGAAATCATAGAGTTCATGCTTCTAATGGTAGAAGGGAGAACAGCAAAATAGAGAGTATGTCTACACTACAAAGTTAATTCAAAATAACAGCCGTTATTTCGAATTAACTTTAATAGTGTCCATACATGCAAACTGTTATTTCAAATTTAATTCGAAATAGCGGAGCACTTAATTCAAATTTGGTAAACCTCATTCTATGAGGAGTAATGCCAAATTCGACATAGCTATTTGAATTAAGTGCTGTGTAGACACTTAATTCGAATTAGCTGGCCTCCAGCCCTTCCCAGTTTCCCCTGGTGGCCACTCTGGGCCAAACCAGGAAAACTCCTCTCCTCTCCCTCAGCCCCGTGGCCCTTAAAGGGGAAGACTCTGGCACTGGGCACATGCCAGAGCCAGGCCTGCCAGCAGCTGCAGCCCCTCACCCAGTGGCTGCACAATGGAAGCCAGTGGCAGCCAGCCGTCCCCTGCCCAGTCCCCGAGCACCCAGAGGCCAGCCAGGGGCCGTAGATGGACTAGTGCGGAGATCATGGACATCTTGAGGTTTGGGGGAAGGCCCCCAATGTCCATAATCTCCACACTAGGCAGAGGAACGCGGCCACCATGGCCAGAAAGGGCCACAGGGGCACGAGGAGCAGGTACACCTCAAAGTGAAGGAGCTGCAGCAGGCGTATGCCAGGGCCACCAGGGGTGGTGCAGCAGCAAGGGCTGACACCTGCCCCTACTTCCCCATCCTCGACCGCATCCTGGGGGGCAGGACGGCCCGCGACACCACAGGGGGCAGCGAGTTGAGACTGGAGGGCCCTGACCTGGGCGCGGCAGAGGGGACATCGCAGAGGGTGCCATGCCAGCAAGACCCCCAAGCTGTCCCAGCACCGGAGTCAGCAGGGTCATCCAGGGAGGCCACACCAGGTAAGTGCCATTACCGTCCCCTACCCGGGGGGGTGGGAGCGGGGAGGGAGACCAGGGACATCGTGCGTGGCCCTTGCCTATCACACATCATGCAGAAACCTGTGCACATGCGAGCATGTACCATGCCACCCTTGGGCCGGTGGCTCCAGCTGCGTGACACCCAGGGGCCATGGCCTGATAGGGACATACGTGTGTGAAGAGACCTGACACGCTCCTGACCCCAGGGTGGGACACAGCAGGACGCCCTCCCTTCACACACACCCTCTACACAGAGGCAGGGGACATCTCCCCCTACCTCAGCCACACTATACATGGCACAGGGGCAGGGGTGCAGTCTCGGGTCACCTCCCACTCCCAGGGATAGATGGATATTCCAAACATGGCCTCTGGGCAAGAACAACAGCTATGATGGTGCAGGGCATGGTCATCCTCACTTTGCAGAGGGGAGGTGGGCTTCACCCACTGTGTCCCCAGGGACAACTGACCACTTCTCTTCTTTCTCCACAGCCGCACCAGCTGCACGTGCAGGGCGCACCATCCCACCTGAGGGCTCCACAGGACCAACACAACACTGCAGGGGTACCACAAGCGGCACCTGGCAGCCCAGCGAGACCGGACCCACATCATGGAGCAGCAGGAGCAGGAAGAACGGGAGTTCCGGTGGGAGCTGCTTGCCCAGGGTCGTGCCATCTGTGCCCATCTGCAGTCCCTGGTGCAGAGCATGCTGCCTCATACTGCTCCTGCGCCTGGTGCCCCCCCAGCTCCCGTTCCTCCTCTCACTCTTTCTCCCCCTCCCGCTTCTCCTGCCTCAACCTCCACACCCTCCTCCCCATCCCCCTGGGGATGCCGAGGCCCCCGCACCCACAGTGCTGGGAGACATGTGGCCTGGCGAGACCCTCCACCCCTGAGCCCTGAGCTTCCCCTCCCCCTTCTTCCCCTTGCTTCCCCTTTCCAGCTCCCTCCTCCCAGTTTTCCCCTTCCCCCTCCCACCCTCTCTCCTGCTCTCTCCTGCCTCCTTTCCCCAGTCTCCCCAGAGGTTCTCCCCCCCCCCTCCAGTTGTGTTAAATAAAGAGTTTCTGTTTTTGAAAATAAGTGTATTTTATTTGACATTAGGAAGGGGGGTTAGGGAGGGGTAAGTGGAAGGACATGAGGGAGGAATGAGGCACAAGTCCCCAGTGGGGCAGACCACAGAGACTGTTAGTGCTCCGTGGGGTGGAAGCTCTCTCGCAGGGCCCATTGGATACTGACAGCCCCCCCAATGGACCTCCCGGATGGCAGCCTGCAGCAAGTGCAGCCAGGCTGATGGCAACGCATCCACAAGATGCACCAGAGTGCCCAGAGGCAGCTCTGTCTCCATGTTGCAGAGTGGTAGGGTGTCCTGAGTGAGGGCAACCAGAACACCCCGAGACACAAATGCTTTGCTGTCCCTCATCGAGGTAGACAAGCTAACAGAGACACCTGAGAACTGTCTGTCCGGGGTAGGGGGTAGGGTCCCTTTAAGCACGGACCTCAGATAGCCGCAGACAGCAGCCCCACACAGGAGGTCCTGACCTGGTGCCCTGCCGGAACTGGTTCCGGCCAGCCTTAACTCTGATTCAGAGTCCACTCAGTGTGGACGCACTATTTCGAATTAGCAAAATGCTATTTCAAAATGCATTTTCTGTGTAGATGCGTTAATTCAAATGAGCTTATTTTGAATTAAGTTAACTCGAATTAACGCTGTAGTGTAGACATACCCAGAGAGAATGGATTTCAGGAAGGCAGATTTTGGTAAACTCAGAAAGAGAGCTGATAGGTCATGTCCCATGGAGAGGAAGACTAAGGGGAAAAACAACTGAAGACAGTTGGCAGTTTTTCAAAGGGACATTATTAAGGGGCTAAAAGCAAGCTATTCTGCTGGATAGGAAAGATAGAAAGTATGGCAAAAGCTGCTTTGGCTTAACTAGAAGATCTTGCATGATCTCAAAATCAAAAAGGAGTTGTATAAAAAGTGGAAACTAGGACAAATTACAAAGGATGAATCTAATCAAACAATACAAGTATGTAGGGGCAAGAATTGGAAAGGCAAAGGCACAAAAGAAGCTCAAATTAGCTAGAGACATAAAGGGTAACAAGAAGACTTTCTATAAATATATTAGAAGCAAGAGGAAGACCAAGGACAAGGTAGGCCCACTGTTCCGTGAGGAGGGAGAAACAAAAACAGGAAACTTATAAATGGCAGAGGTGCTTAATTACTTCTTTGCTTCTGTCTTCACCAAGAAGTCTGATGATGAAGGAATGCCTAACATAGTGAATGCTAGTGGGAAGGGGATAGGTTTAGAAGATAAAATAAAACAAGAACAAGTTAAAAATTAATCAGAAAAGGTAGATGTCTGCAAGTCACCAGGGCCTGATGAAATGCATTCTAGAATACACAAGGAGCTGATAGACAGGTATCTAAGCCTTTAGCTATCATCTTTGAAAAATCATGGAAGACAGGAGAGACTCCAGAAGACCGAAAAAGGGCAAATATAGTACCCATCTATAAAAAGGGAAATAAGAACAACCCAGGAAACTACAGACCAGTCAGTTTAACTTCTGTGCCAGGAAAGATAATGGAGCAAGTAGTTAAGGAAATCATCTGCATATATCTGGAAAAAAATAAGGTGATGGGTAACAGCCAGCATGGATTTGTAAAGAACAAATCATGTCAAACCAATCTGAGAGCTTTCTTTGATAGGATAACAAATCTTGTACACAAGGGAAAAGCAGTGGACTCGGTATATTTAGATATTAGTAAGGCATTGTATACGGTCTTGCATGATCTTCTTATCAATAAGCTAGGCAAATACAACTTTGATAGGGCTACTATAAGATGAGTACTTAACTGGCTGGATAACCATTCTCAGAATATAGTTAACAGTTTACAATCCTGCTGGAAGGGCATAACAAGTGGGGTTCCACAGGGGTCTGTTTTGGGACCGGTTCTGTTCAATATCTTAATCACGATTTAGATATTGGCATAGAGAGTATGCTTATTAAGTCTGCAGATGATACGAAGCTAGGCGGAGTTGCAACTGCTTTGGGGGGGTAGGGTCAGAATTCAAAATGATCTAGACAAACTGGAGAAATGTTTCTGAGGTAAACAGGATGAAGTTTAATATGGTCAAATGCAAAGTACTCCATTTAGGAAGGAACAATCAGTTTCACACATACAGAATGGGAAGCGACTGTCTAGGAAGGAGTACAGGCAGTCCCCGGGTTACATGGATCCGACTTACATCGGATCCCTACTTACAAATGGGGTGAGGCAACCCCGCACTAGCTGCTTCCCCCCAGCAGACCAGGGAGACGCGAAGCTAGCGCCGCCCCCTCCCCCAGCAGACTAGGGAGACTCGGAGTGGCTTTTCTCAGCAGACACCTCAGCTTGAGAATAAAGGACTGAGAGAAGTGAGGTGTGGGAGAATAAAACTGAGCTCTGGAGAAATGTTTGGCTAGAGTTTCCCCTACAATATGTACCAGTTCCAACTCACATACAAATTCAACTTAAGAACAAACCTACAGTCCCTATCTTGTACGTAACCCAGGGAATGCCTGTACTGCAGAAAGCGATTTAAGGGTCATAGTGGATGACAAGCTAAATATGTGTCATCAGTGTGACACTGCTTCAAAAAAAGCAAACATGATTCTGGGATGCATTAACAGGTGTGTTGTGAACAAGACACAAGGGCTACGTCTATATTGGCTCCTTTTCCGAAAGGGGCATGCTAATTTGACAGGTCGTAATAGGGAAATCCGCAGGGGATTTAAATATCCTCCGCGGCATTTAAATAAAAATGTCCGCCGCTTTTTTCCGGCTTTTAGAAAAGCCGGAATAGAGCGTCTACACTGGCCCCGATCCTCCGATCCCTTTTCCGGAGATCTCTTATTCCTACTTTGAAGGTGATGGGTAACAGCCAGCATGGATTTGTAAAGAACAAATCATATCAAACCAATCTGAGAGCTTTCTTTGATAGGATAACAAATCTTGTACACAAGGGAAAAGCAGTGGACTTTGAAGTAGGAATAAGAGATCTCCGGAAAAGGGCTTTTTTCTGGAGGAGCGGGGCCAGTGTAGACGCTCTTTTCCGGCTTTTCTAAAAGCCAGAAAAAAGCGGCGGACATTTTTATTTAAATGCCGCGGGGGATATTTAAATCCCCTGCGGATTTCCCTATTATGACCTGTCAAATTAGCATGCCCCTTTCGGAAAAGGGGCCAATGTAGACGTAGCCAAGAAGTCATTCTTCTGCTCTACTCTGAGCTGATTAGGCCTCAGTTGAAGTATTCGGTCCAGTTCTGAGCACCATATTTCAAGAAAGATGTGGAGAAACTGGAAAAGGTCCAGAGAAGAGCAACAAGAATGATTAAAGGTCTAGAGAACATGACCTATGAAGGAAGACTGAAGGAATTGTTTAGTTTGGAAAAGGAGAAGACTGAGAGGGGACATGATAGTGGTTTTCAGGTACCTAAAAGAGTGTCACTAGGAGGAGGGAAACAAATTGTTCTTCTTAGCCTCTGAGGATAGGTCAAGAATCAATGGGCTTAAACTGCAGCAAGGGAGGTTTAGGTTGGACATTTGGAGAAACTTTTTAACTGTCAGGATGGTTAAACACTGGAATAAGTTGCCTAGGGAGGTTGTGGATTCTCCATCACTGGAGATATGTAAGAGCAGGTTAGGTAGACACCTGTCAGGGATGATATAGATGGTGCTTGGTCCTGCTGTGGCAACAGGGGACAGGACTTGACCTCTCGAGGTTCCTTCCCATTCCAGTGTTCTATGATGCTATGATTTTGGATACGTTGGAGGTTTCTTCTTTCGGTGGGGGGATTAAACTTGAAACTCCTCCAGTGTGATTATCAGAAGTTCTCAGCACCCATAACTGAAGGTATGGAGAGGTGTGGGTGCATAGCATATTTGAAAATCAGATCATAGGTGACTCAAAGTGGGCACCCAAAATTAGAGGAAACTTGTGAAGCTGTTGGCATTGAATACCTGTCGCATAGGCAGGGCATCAGGTCAGTAGTTGCGTTGTGTGGCTGCTGTCTGAGGCTATCTGAGGCTCGTGCTTAAAGGGACCCCCCTGGACAGTCGGTTCTCAGCTTTTCCACTTGCTTGCCAACCTCGCCAAGGGACATCAAAGCGTTGGTCTCTGTGCCCGTCTGTGTCGGTGCTTCCCTTCGGGGGGGGGGGGCCGCCGCAGGTGGCAACATGGAGCCAGAGCTCGCCCTGCACCTGCACTTTCTGGACTTGCTGCTGCAAGCCTGCCAGCAATGGCTGGAGGCTGCCTGGCACCACCTGGTGCACGTCAGCCCCCTGCCTCTCTGCCTGGCCGCCCTGGGGGCCATGGAGGAGCCGCGGCGGCACCCGGACACCGACGTGCCCCGCCGCATCTGGCGTCTGGACACCAGCAGTGACTGGTGGGACCGCATCGTCCTGGAGCGCTGGGAAGACCGACAGTGGACCCAGAATTTCAGGATGAGGAGGGACACCCTGGAGCTCTGCGAGTGGGGTGCCCCTGCCCTGCGCAGAAGGGACACGCGCATGAGGCCCACCATCCCCCTCCAGAAGCGGGTGGCCATCCCCCTCTGGAAGCTCTCCACGCCGGACAGCTACCGATCTGTCGAGAACCAGTTCGGCGTGGGGAGATCCACCGTCGGAGCAGTGCTCATGCAGGTACGGCACTCATTGGTCACTGGATCGGAGGGGGAGGGGAGTTACAAGGAGGGGATGGGCCGCCCCAGGGAAAAAGGGGGGGGGAGAGAGGAGGCGAAAGTGCCCCGCACCGGTCTCTCCCGGCCATACTACACGCCGCCCGTGGGGGTTGCTTCCGGGAGTGGGGCACGGGGTACTGCTAGGGCACGAACACTCCCAGCCACCTGGGCGCCCCACTGATTCGCGCTTTGCTGTGTCTCTCCGCAGGTGGTCAGGGCCATCAACCGGGTGCTGCTCCGCAGGGTGGTCTGCCTCGCCGACTCGGACGCCGTCATCCGGAGCTTCGGCGCCCAGGGCTTCCCCAACTGCGGTGGGGCCATCGACTGGATGCACATCCCCATCCGTGCCCCGGAACACCAGGTCTCCCGGTATGTCAACCGCAAGGGGTACTTCTCCGTGATCCTGCAGGCCGTGTGTGACCACCAGGGACAGTTCACGGACATTAATGTGGGCTGGTCCGGCAAGGCACATGACGCATGGGTGTACCGCAACACCTCCGTGTGCTAGAGGCTGCAGGCCGGGACCTTCTTCCTCGACCGCCACATCAGGGTCGGGACGTGTACATGCCCGTATGCCTGGTGGGGGATGCCGCCTACCCCCTACAGCCGTGGCTGATGAAGCCCTACACGGGGCACCTCAATCCCTCCCACCAGGCCTTCAATGCCAGGCTCACCAGGGCCCGCATCGTGGTGGAGGGGGCCTTCAGGCGACTGAAAGCCCGCTTTCGATGCCTCCTCACCCGCCTGGACCTCGCCGAGCACAATATACCTCCTGTAGTGGCAGCATGTTCTGTGCTGCACAATTTGTGTGAGAGAAAGGTGGAGGCTTTCCTGCCAGCCTGGATGGCTGAGGCTGACCACATGGCTGGCCACTACGCTCAGCCCCATATCGCCGCTGTCCGGAAAGCCCACCGGGGGGCTGTCTGGATCCGGAAAGCCCTGCGGGAGAGCTTCCTGGTGGAGGAGGAGGAGGACTGAACTCTCCCTGCATGCCCCACTGGGGCCTTCTTCCACCCTCCCCCCCTTCCCCTTTCCCCTTCCTAACCACCCTTCCTAATGTCAAATAAAGACACCTGTTTTGGCAAACAACATCTCTTTTTATTTAACATAAGTGGGGTGGGGGGACGGAGGAGTGAGGGTGGGAGAGGGGAGGGGGAAACCTGGGATGAGGGAGCTGGAAGGTGGTGGAAGGGAGTTTGGGAAAGGAAAGCTCAGGGGTGGGGGGTCCGGCTGCCTCTCCCGTCTTGCAACACTGCGGGTGAGGAGGTGTCGGGGGGGAATGGGTGTGGAGGTTGGGGCAGGAGGGTCGGGGCTGCGGAGGAAGCGGGAGCAGAGGGAGCAGGAGCAGGAGCAGGAGGAAGCGGGAACCGGTCGAGGAGGCTCTGGAGGTGGCCTCTGAGGGCACGGCCCTGCTCCTCCAGCGCCTCCAAACTCCGCTGGCGCAGCTGAAGGTCCTCCTGGACCCAGTGGTCCTGGGTGCGGAGCTGGTGATCCAGGAAGCGGAGGTGCCGCCGCTGGTACTCCTCCTGGTTCCTGGCTCTCCTGCTGGCCCGGGCGTGGGTGGCTGTTGCAGGCGGGGTGGTGCGCCTGTGGTGCGGCTGTGGTGAAACAAGAGCAGCGGTCAATTCTCCCTGGGGTCCAGGTGGGTGAAACCCAGCCCCCCTCTGCAAGGCCAGGGCCCCTGCATGACACACAGCTGCTGCTCTGTGGTGGGCAAGGCCCAGGCGCACAGTCCCTGGGCTCCCTCTCCCCCCAGCCCCCCGTACACATAAGGGGAGCATGATGGTACGTACTCACATGTGGAGGCCTCCCCAGCCTCGGACAACACAGGTGAGCGGCTCAGTGGGGTGCCTCGGGGGTCCTTGGCCTGGGGAGGCTGCTGCTCCTGGCTCTCGGTGTCCTCCTCCTTGGTGTCAGGGAGTGGTCCCTCTGCCCCGGGGTCAATCACCACCCGGGGGGCAGGGACAGCATGAGCCCCCAGGATGCGGTCCAGAGCCAGAAAGTTGGGGCAGGCCTCCAGGTCGGCCCCTGGCAGGCAGGCCCGGGAGTAGGACTGCCGCAGGTCCTTTATCTTGCAGCGGACCTGCTCCCTGCTAAGGTGGTGGCCTCTGGCGGCCAGGCTGGCCGCCATGCGGCTGTAGACGGCCGCGTTCCTGTGGCTAGTGCAGAGATCGTGGACATTGGAGGCTTCCCCCCAAACCTGGATGAGGTCCACGATCTCTGCACTAGACCATGCGGGCGCCCTCCTCTTGCGGCCCCGGGCAGGCTCCTGGAAGCCGCCAGGCTGGTCCCGGGAAGAGGGGGAGGGCTGGGGGGCATCGGGTGGCTGGTTCATGGGGTGTCAGGTGCAGGGTCTGCTGGCACGATGCTGGCAGCCTTGCAACTGGCACAAACACTGTAGCCAGCCCGTGGCCCTTTAAGGGCTCCGGGACCGGGAGGGGGGCAGTAGAGTTTGCCTGGTGTTGGCCAGAGTGGCCACCAGGGCAAGCTGGGAAGGGCTAGCCTCCCACTAGTTCGAACTAAAGGGCTACACAGCCCTTTAGTTCGAACTAGTAAGTTCAAACTAGGTGTTAGTCCTCATGAAATGAGGTTTACCTAGTTCAAACTAAGCGCTCCGCTAGTTCGAATTAAGTTCGAACTAGCGGAGCGCTAGTATAGCGCCTATCAAAGTTAATTCGAACTAACATCCGTTAGTTCGAATTAACTTTGTAGTGTAGACATACAAGTGCTATGTCTAAACTGGCACCCATTTCCAGAAATGCTTAAAACGGAACAGTTTTTCCATTATAAGTATTTCCGGAAAAGCGCATCTACATTGGCAGGATGCTTTTCAGGATGCCAATGTAGACGCGCTTTTCCGCAAAAAAGCCCTGATCGTCATTTTCGCGATCGGGGCTTTTTTGCGGAAAAGACTACTGTGCTGTCTACACTGGTCCTTTTCCAGAACAGTTTTTCCGGAAAAAGACTTTTGCCCGAACGGGAGCAGCATAGTTTTTCCGGAAAAACAATGACGATTTTACATTAGATCATCATTGCTTTTCCGGAAAAGCAAGCAGCTAGTGTAGACAGCTTGCAGCTTATTCTGGAAAAGCGGCTGCTTTTCCAGAATAAGTGGCCCAGTGTAGACACAGCCAAGAAGTAATTTTTCCACTATTCTTTGTGTTGATAAGGCCTCAGCTTGAGTATTTATTTCCTTTCCTGAAACATGGCACCTAGAACTGAGGTGGAAAAACTGGAGACAGTTCAGAGAAAAGTAACAAAAATGGTTAAAGGTTTAGAAAACATGACCTGTGAGGGCAAATTGAAAAAAATGGGTTTTAGTCTGGAGAAGAGAAGATGGAGAGGGGACATAAGACCCTTTTATGTACTTGATAGCTGTTAGAAGGAGGGAGAAAAATTGTTCTTGTTAACCTCTGAGGCTAGGACAAAAATCAATGGACTTAAAATGCAGCAAGGGAGGTTTATATTAGACATTAGGAAAAACTTCCTATCAGGGTGGTTAAGCACTGGAACAAATTGCCTAGGAACATGCTGTCCCTTCCCATACGTAAAACACACAGCTATGTAGGGTGCCATGAAATTAAATGTCATGGTGTTCTATGCAGCAGACCCCATCCTCAACCCCCTGCAGTCCCTCCACCCGAGGACTCTGCACTGGCTCATCAGCCCCCATCCCTGGCTGCCCCCTGCTCTCCAGAGGCTGGTGCAGCCTGTGCTCATGAGGTGGCAGTGAATGGCATGAGCACAGGCTGGAGGACTCAGGGGGTGAGTCTACATTGCAGGGCTTACCTTGAAATAAGCTATTCAAATTGAGCCTGCCTCCCTGCCTCTGGTCCATGGGTCCCAACACTGCTAGACCAGACACCATTGCAGCAAATGGCATCCAGGCCAACTGAGTTCCTGCCCCCCCCCCCCAGCTTTTGCACCCGCACCTCCAACCTTGTGGAGTGGTTGCTCTCCCCATGGGAGGTGGGGTGCCAGTGCTGGGTGGATGGCCCTACCTAAGGAAGTTCTCCAGTCTCCATCATGGGAGGTTTTTCAGAGAAGGTTGGAGAAACTCCTGTGTGTGATGGGGCAGATTTGCTTAGTCCTGCCATGAGTCCCTACATGGCCTTTTCAGACCCCTTCCAGTCCTGCACTTCTATGAGACCATTAATTTCAACACTTCTATAGATCAGACCCCAGGGTCTCAAGTCAGGACATGAGAAAATGAGGAATGCACAATTAGTGACCACTTGCATTGAGTATAAGTGACTTGACTAGCATTACAGGCAGTCCCCGGGTTACGTACAAGATAGGGACTATAGGTTTGTTCTTAAGTTGAATTTGTACGTAACTCGGAACTGGCTCCAGATTCAGCCGCTGCTGCTGAAACTGACCAGGGGCTGACTACAGGAAGCCCGAGGCAGAGTTGCTCTGCCCCCAGCTTCCTGGAATCAGCCACTGATCAGTTTCAACAGTGGCTGAATATGGAGCCTGGGACAGAACACCTGGGGCGCTGCCGAGTAGGTCCCCCCAGGACCATCCCGGCAGCACCCCAGCTGCTCTACCCCAGGCGTCCACAACAAAAGCCTAGTCTGCTGGGGGGGGGGGGCGCACTAGCTGTGCCCCCCCCAGCAGACCAGGGAGACCCGGAGCAAAGCCGCAGAGACGGGGGACCCCACCGCCTGTGCGGCTTTGCTCCGGGGCAAAGGAGCAAAGCCGCACGGGCAGCAGGGTCCCCCCCAGCACACCAGGGAGACCCGGAGCAGCTTTTCTCACCCCGGAGGATGCGGTGGCGGGACCGCTGCGCTCTGGGCGGTCCCGCCGCCCGCGAGCTCCGGGGCAAGAAAAGCCCCGTTCGTAAGTGCGGATCCGACATAAGTCGGATCCGCGTAAGTTGAGGACTGCCTGTACTCAGGATGTCGGAAGCAGAGGCAGAGATAGAAACCAATTCTTTAGGGCAGTGGTTCCCGGCCTTTTCGAACACAGAGACCCCTTTTCAAGCTATTAATATTTACAGACTCCCAAACAATATAGTGGTTTTCAAACATTCTATTACTTGATCACCATTTGAAATGTATAATAGCTCATGTTATCTGAACAAATATATCAGATAACCAGTGTGTCCACATTGAAATGTAACAACTTTGAGGTGCCATATATTTCTATTGAATAAAATGTTATTGGATCCACCCATCCATTTTTGCTAGCAGCCCAGCTAAACCCTTCCCACTGCTCTACTAGTTTTGGAATGGCTAGAGCAGGGTGATGTATTCAAGAAAGAGAAAAAAATGGTAAAAAGCGACTGACCCGTTAATAAGCTGACTCCAGAGGACAGTCGCAGCTTGTCAGCTGCAGCGTGGGCTGAGGGATGTGCTGACTGCAGGGCACAGAGCTTCTCAGGCCCCATTGGCTGCTGTTCACCCATGTTGCTTCCTCAGTTCCTTTCCCCTCTGTCCCCTGCCCAGCCATGGAGCAAGGGGATTCTCATGGCCAAAGGGAGCTCTGGAGCTGGCAGCTTCTCCAGGGTGGAATTTCAGGAGGGTAGGGGGCAAGGGCAGAACTTCGGGAGCACAGGGTGAACAGGGGGCAGCAGCTGTGCGCTCTGGGTCACGGCTGGCTTTGACCCCTTTCCTTGGATGCTAAGGGAGCAAGGGGAAAGTAAAGTGCTTGCATCCCATGCATGCCTCCAACACACAAGCCAGGCATGAAAGACATGCATTGCGTGCAATCACTTTCCCTACTCTCCCTTAGCTTCCAGAGCTTCAGGGGGTAGCTGAGTTAGTCTGTTACAGAAAAAAACAACAAATGGTCTGGTAGCACTTTATAGACTAACGAATCATGTAGATAGTATCATGAGCTTTTGTGGGCACAGCCCACTTCTTCAGATGACCGGAGTAATGAGTTGGGGATATGAAAACTTGAAATAAATAGAAGAGGGGAAGAGGAGGGAGGAGAGAAACAGAGCATCATTAAGTATCTGGGGAATGGGTATTTAAACCTAATCAGATAGAAAAGTCTGACAGACCTGCCAATAGCAGTCTTGTCACAAACCAGCTCTAATACACAGAGAAGCCCTGGAATCCCAGTTCATCCACAAATTCAATTCACATGCTAATGGACTCAATCGTGATATGGGCTGGTAGGGACTCTACCCACTTAATAACCACTGAAGGTGCTGACAGCTCCCTGAGTGGTATCCTTCCTGTTTTAGGAATCTATCTATTGACTTTGATTTTTATCTACTTAGGTTTAAGTACCCATTCTCCAGATACTTGATGATGCTCTGTCTCCCACCCCCCTCCTTTTTTCTTTCTCTCCTCCTTCCCCTCCCCATCTCCTATTTATTTTAAGTTTTCATATCCCCAACTCATAACTCCGGTCATCTGAAGAAGTGGGCTGTGCCCACGAAAGCTCATGATACTATCTATATTTCGTTAGTCTATAAAGTGCTACCAGACTATTTATTGTTTTTTAGCGTCCAGAGAATGGGATCAAAGGCCAGCCGCATCTCAGTGCACATGGCTGCTGCCCCCCTACCATGATCTGGGGAGTAAGGGAGAAGAAAAGGAAAAGAAAATAAGGATTGAGTCCACTTCAGAGAACCCAATCCTTACTTTTAAAAACTTTCTGCAGACTCCCTGCTGTGCCCTCATGGACCCCCAGGGGACCACAGGTTGGGAACTACTGCTTTAGGGTTGCATTCAACTTAGGGATGTAAGGGACTAGTCAACTATTCAATAAGCAAATGCTTATCAGATAGTTGACTTGACTAATCGCTTCCCCCCACTTGCTGCCTCTATCAGAGAGAGGCAGCAAGGGTCAGGGGATTAGGAGCCGGTGCTGGGGGGAACTGGCACCATCTCTGCAGGGGGCAGGTAAGGCAGAGGGACAGCAGGAAATGGTGTGAGCGGGGACTGCTTCAGTCCCAGCTGGTGCCAGTTCCCACTGCAGGCACTTCTGCTTTTGAAATGTACAAGAGCCCTGTACATTTCAGAAGCAGAAGTGCCGCAGGGAGTACAGGGCAAGCAGGGACTCAAGCAGTCCCCGCTCACCCCGTGTTCTCTGCAGTGCCCCCCCCCCTTGCTGCCTGTCATAGAGGCAGCAAGTGGGGGGGAGGGATAGGAGCCAATGCTGGGAGGAGGGTTGGCTTAACTCTGGGGTGCTGCCTATCAGAGGCAGCAGAGGGGATAGGGGATGCTGCTGTGAAGCAGCCCCTGTTTGTAGGGGTCGCAGCGGGGAGCTGAGCCCCCCATGGAGAGGGGCTGCCATTGTCAAGAAATATGGGCAGAGGCTGCTCTGGCACCAGCCCCAGTTCGCAGCAGATAGGGCTGTCTGCTGCAAACAGGTGCTGCTGGACTCAGCGGAAGCCAGGACTGAGCAATCCTGGCTCACACTGATTGCTGTGTGTCTGCATTTTAAATGTACGAAGAGCCCAGGGGTTCTTCCTACATTTAAAATGCAGAGCAAGAGCGTGGGTAGCTCTGGAGTCGGCACGAGACAGGACTGCTCAGTCCTGGCTTGAGTCAGCTCCTCAGGAGCTACCCTGGCTGTGGCTCTGCAGAGGTGCTGATCAACTAATCATATAGTTAATACAAATTGTATTGCCTGTACAATTAGCCAAATTATTGCATTTTAACATCCTTATTTCAACTGCTGTAATCACAAGACAATCCTGCTTTTCACAATGCACCTTCCCATTTTGGCATCAAACAAAGCAGGGGTCAAACATACAAGCCTCCTTCTCTGCACAACACCTGATTAGCCCTGTCTATATAATGTAATGATCTTTAATGGCCTTAGGTTTAATTTACCATCTTTTTTTTAAAGGAGGGCCTTTTTGACCATGAGTGATATGGAGATAAATATGGGCAGAATGACCTTGGTCCTTTGGGTCTCCATTCCCACCCCAACATGGTCCTTCACAATCTATTCAGACCAGTCTCAGGGCTACTTTAACCAGTGCTTGCTGAAAATGGACCACAATAGAGCAGTATTTTTTTAACTTGAGAAATATTAGGAATTCAAGTGTGGCTTGCTGGAGGATTGCTTGAATGTCTAGGAGCACATGCAGGATCTCTCACCGTAGTAGCTGAATGGGTCAGATTTTAAATTCTAAACAAAGAAGTCTTTTTCTCCAGATTTTCATTTGTTATTAATGTTACATAGGTGTAAACAAACCAACCCCACAGCCATAGAATAGTGATAGAAATGTAGCCGTGTTATAGAGTTTTAACAGTCTTGTCTAAAAACCCTTCCTTGTTCAACTGCTCAGCTAAGTGCTCACTCTTTTTCTCTTATGATATCATTTCACTAGTTTTTTAGTTGCCATTTCAGAAATTTAAAACCAAAAAATAACCCTCAAGCTCCATTTATATTTTATAAGGAAAGCAAAAAAGGGGCAAGTTCATTTTTACCTTAGCATGTCATCTTTAAGAAAAAAAGATTTTTTGTGTGATTTAGAGCAGTAATAGGAGGTCTGTGAATGCACACCTAAGACTGAGAGGTCAGCTACCAGAGATTGCAGTTTATTTTATCTCTCTCTCTCTTTTTTTTAAACTGTTTTATGGTAAAAGAACTTGGGGTACCTTTCTGGAAGATGTTCCAAGTACTTCTTTCTGGGTTCAAGAAGAAGGGTTTTTGTTTTTTTTTACTTGGTGATACCTCTCAAGGCCAGGGAATCTGTAATTTTGGGAAGCTTTTAAGCAGAAGCCTATAGAGGCAAGGTATTTTAAGGTCTCTTGTGGGCTTCCACCTTCTGCACTTGGAGTGCCAGAGTGGGGAACAGCGTTGATAAGAGCAATGTTGATTTTTCTTTAGTTACTAGAACAGGTAGATGGACACTAGAGTACAGAAAAGTGATCAGTAACAATGTTTATAAACAGTGCTAGCTGGGAGCATCAAAATAGCATTGCTGCTTCTATCCAAAAGCAAATGTAACTAGGCTACACTCTTAACTTGGATACAAACTGACAAGTGCATCTGGGGAATAACGGCCTGCCTTTCCTTTTTGAACCTTGTGGATACTATGAATGTAGCAAATAATTCAGAGTTCTGATGCATAGCAAAACCAACTGTCCTTTTCATTTTATTTTAGAATTTACTTTGCGATTTCTAAGGCAACTCAACATGTAAAAAAATCTTTCTCTGTATTATACAACTTTTAAAGGGCTTGTTTTATAACTCTGAGTTTAGCCTGGCTGCATTCCATCATCTTATGATCAGCAGAATCCTGGATAGGAAGCTCAACAGAATTCTTTATAAGGTCACAACAGTCAATTCTGGGGGTGTTCCATAAGGCCCTGATTCATCAAGATAAGGAAGCATGTGCCTAGCTATAAGCACATAAGTAGTCCAAAATCAGTGATCTATGAAGGGACGTAAGTGTTGATATGCTGAGCATCACAGCACTTAAAATGTAAGTGCCTAGAAAATCACAAGCAGAACTTGGCATTCCCCAAATCTGGGTTTGGTGCCTAAGCTTACTAAAAAATGCCTTGGGACAGACAGGCACCTAAGAATTTGATTGACAAAAGCCAGTATACTAGCAAGTAGCTTAAGCTAGTTTATGGTAGATGTTGATCAAAGGGACATATTCTAAGCCCTGTCCCATTCTCAGAGACAGGCACCTAAGTCTAGGCTGCAAGGAAGTGTCTGTCTCTGCTGAGTGCTCCACAAACCAGAACAAGCTGCCTGGAGTCGGGGGGCTTAGGTGCCTTAAACTGTCTTGAGTCAGGTGCCTGCCTCAATTTACACAAAATGTCTGGAGGTGGGGGTGCTCGTCTTGGAACCTTTACTCGGTGTTTAGAGTACTTGCTGGGATGTAGGAGACACAGGTGTAGTTGCTCCTTCTCTGCCAGAGGGGTAGAAAGGATTTGAACAGGGATACCCCACCTCTTAGACTCTGCTAACCCGAACTTTAGGATATTTTGCTGTGGGCCTCCCTTAGTTTCTCCTTTTTAGGTTGTCTCTCTGTGGATAAATGGTGACTGACTCACTGGTATAGGGGAGCTAGACTTGGGATCTCCCATGGGTGCCCTAGCCTTCGTTTATAAAGTAATCCTCTCTATCATTCTCTCTGGCCCAATGTCTGTCTGTTCCACAGTGGGTGATAAACTCTGACTCCTCCTACCCTTCTTTCCCTCACTTCCTACCAGAGTTGTTGACTCGAGTCCCACGACTTGAACTCGAGTCCGACTTAAGTCGCCTAGGTGACTCGACTTGAGACTCAACTCAGGTTCATTGTTTGTGACTTGAGACTCGACTTGAGACTTGCTAATTTTGTTAAATCGACTTGGTGAAAAAATTGTTCAAAAATGCCAATATTGATGGCTTGTACAAAAGTGACTTGACATTTTTAAAATTAAGACTTGAGACTCGACTTGGGACTTGTCTCGAAAGTGACTTTAGGAACTCAAGACTCGACTTGAGACTTGAACTGTAGTGACTTGAGACTCGACTTGGACTTGACAATGATGACTTGAAGACAACACTGCTTCCCACATCAGTTTCCCCCAAAAATCTGCTATTCCATCATCATCCTACCTGCCTCTCCACCCAATACAAAGAAAGAAGGTAATTTTATGATTGATTAACATAGCTGCTAGTCATCAACATGTGCATATACTTGTGTGTTTATATTCCTGTTCTCAGCTTTTCATCCATGTGTCTTGGGCTCTGATTTTGCAAACAGTAATGCCCAGGAACAATTTTATGTAGGGGGGTGGAGTGTTGATTTCATTCGGTTACTTCCATGTGTGAAGTTACCGATCAGAATAATAAACTGTAAACCCTCCAGAGCTTCTATGGCACAACACACCCTCATTTGTTACTGGGGGGGGGGGGGGAGGGGGGCTTTGTGTCTGACTGTAAACATTATTTAAAACAAGCTATCTGGCATTTTCCATATTTGTTTATATATTAATTTTTGGTATCTTATGTTTGGCAAAATACTGCTTTGTTTCTGAAGTTTGATTTGACTGCCAGAACAGACAGATCATAAGTACAGGTTGAACCTCCCTTGTCCGGTATCCTTGGGAACTGACCCCTCCCAAATGAGGGAATTTGTCAGATATGGGGAGGTCCCCTGCCATTGGCCTCCCAGGATGCTCCCCCCTCCCTGCAGTTGGCTTCACTCCAGCCCCACTGCCACTGGGCTCCAGCCTGCAGGGATTAGACTTGGGCTCAGGTCTGCTGTGGCTCCCCAGGATGGAACTCCCCAGCTGCCACTGCCCCCAGGGACGGGGCTTGCTGGCTTCTGCTGCTCACTGGTCCCGCTGCTGCTCTGCCTGGCCAGGGACCCCTGGGGGGCGGATGCTACGTCTACACTGCAGGCTTCTTGTGCAATGAAGAGAACTTCCACAAAAAGTTCTTGCACAAAAGCGCATCCACAATGCAAAAGCGCATCGGAAGAGCAATGCGCTTTTGTGCAAGAGAGCGTCCAGGATGCTGTCTCGCAAGAAAGCTCTGATTGCCAGTCACAGAATGGCCACCAGGACACCTGTGCTTCCTTTGATAGGCTGTTTTTGTGCAAAAAACCCCCATTTCCTGTCCACATACACCTTTTTGCACAATAACTCTTCTGCAAAAAGGAGTTATTCCTCGTAGAAAGAGTAATACCTATACCGCAAAAACCCCTCTGTTCTGTCGATTCACTGTACATTTTCTTGCGCAAAATTGCGCTTGAGTTGTGGATGTGCCACAAGTTTTTGTGCAAAAACTCTGCAGTGTAGACATAACTGGAGCGCCCCGGCCTCCATGGCCCTGCTTCTCCCTTGCCTGCCCGGGGCTCCCCTGGTATGGGGTTCACACTTCCGTACACCAGAGCTCTCTGATCCAGCAACATCTGGACCACGGATGTTGCCGGACCAGAGAATCCCGGATTTTGGCGGTTCAACTTCTACCGGGATGTGTTTCAGTCTCTGCTTGGAGTTTCTTTTTTTGAAAATTTAAAAAAATATGGAGTACAACTTACTTTAAATGTTATCACCTTTTAACTCTGATGATCAGTCTTGAAAAAAATCAAGACTCTTTTTGTGGAATGATGATAAGGTTTCACTAGTATAACAGCAAGAAAAACAAATGAAAGGATGGAAAGTTAAATAGGAAAGCTAAAAAAGTAAGGGAAATATAGAGATGTTTGCTTTCTGAATAACTTTAAACTAATGAGGTAAATTATGCAGCATGACACTTACTTTGGCATTAGCTGTGAGTGGGCTTGGGGGAGTATTGCCATTTGCCCCCTCTTTCCCTAGAACTTTGGCCAAGGAGCTTAGCAGAGCTCTATGGGCTGTGTTGGGTGAAATCCTGCCCCTACAGAGGATAGGGTGTTAGTGTTGTGCTTTTTCACATTCCCCCAGTTGTAAGCTTCTGAATAAAATCAGCATGCATGTGCTAAATGTTCTGAAAATTGCCTTTGTAGTGGCGATTTTTGTAGTGGACAACTCCCAGGGCAAAACTCTCTGATTTTGAGGGAACTAAAATTTCATCCATTCCCCATATGAAAATAAATGTTTTAGTATGATTATCACAGATCTCCTAAAATTCAAGCACGGTTTCAAAACATTGGAATGAATACCTGAAGAATACTTCAGCTGAACAGTCATTGCTGTGTGTTCTTTTCTCAGTGATTCATGCTCCAGAGTCCAGACATTTGAAATACATTGTTTTACTATGTTCTCTATAGTTCTAGGTCAATGATTATGAGAGGGACATGGCACACATAATGAAATTACTAGCAATGTTCCATCAGCTGGATGAAGAAACACCTAAATGTAGAACTCTGATCTGACTGTTCTTTTAGGGGTATCTTTCAGATAGTAGACATATTTTGACTGGTCACAATACGCAACTCTGGTATTACAAATGTTGGGATGTTTCTATATTTAATAGCTCTTTATTGTGGCTTTTATGCTGCTGGGGAATAGCCTTATCTATATAGTGACACATTTCAGACAATGCTTGATCTGTCACGTGATATAATCTTTTTAGTATGAAAAAGAAAATGTAAACAATGTTTTCTTTTTCAGTGAAAAGGACTCATGCTAGAGTTCAAATGAAGTAATTTGAGAAAGGTGAGCCACTGGTGAGATCCTGTCCCATTTTAGAGAGCTCCTAGCAATTCCTATAGTGTTTCCATTGTAAGACACTGTTTTCAGTTATTGCTAAGTTTGTCAAACTTGGATATAGGGATGTTAGTGTTGTGCTTTTTGGCATTCTCCTGGTTTTAAGCTTCTGAATAAAATCAACAAGCATGTTGTACTAAATTTTCTGAAAATTGCCTTTATACTGGGGATGCTGCAGTAGATGATTCAAGGGGCTTAATAGAACGTTTTTCTGCAATTGCTCCTCCTAGCAGCCAAACAGCCTGGGGCTTTATGCTGCTAGAAACTGAGAGCAGGGAAACTCCTGTGTTGCTACTGCTCCAACTGCAGTGCTCTGGGAGTATGTCAAAGGTAAATGACTGGAATGCCAAGAGGTGATAGAAGTGGGCAGAGGCAAGCTGTGGCAATGGGATGGGGGGAGAGGACATGGTGCAGAGAGAGCGGGAGGGGGGGGGCATACAAGGGCAAAGGGAGAGTAGAATCAGGCTGGCAGGGTACAAGATAGGTCTGGCAGCAGAGGGGATCTGTGGAGGGATAGTGAAAGAAGAGTCTGAAATGATTACTAAACACAGGAATAGAATCTAGGATTTGTCCAGCGGGTAACAGCCTACTACTGTTAGCCATCACTCCATTAGCCTCAGTGATAGGGTTTTGCTATTAATGCAAAGGCTCCATGTCTACTGATGCCCCCATTTTGAACATACAGTCTGGTAAAAGTGCTAAGTATTCTAGAAATTGGATTTTAGGTGCCTCCATTTGGATTCATGAAATTAGTGGACAGCAAATCAGCAATGATAACTGTGGCTTCACTCTCTTTGTTCCTCTATTCCCCGTCTGTAGTACAGACATAAGGAGCGGCGCTGCGCATAAGAAGGTCTGGTGAAGATGAATGAATTCAAGACAGTGAGGCGTTCCGCTGGCAGGTGCGGAGTACTACCGAAAGGCCCAGGCGGGAATGCATCCGCTGTTAAGCACCGGCTGAATGCCGTCCGGTACACATGGCACCCGCGGCCACCCAGGCCAGGTGTATAAAACTAACCCCCGCGCACCCAGCATGCTGGCTAGTGAAAGCAGCAGGCTCCACAGCCGCGGGGCTGCGCTCCATGCCCCAGGCTGGGAGGGGTTTCCATTTACACGGGGACTATTGCGCGGCCGCTGCATAGCGGGGGCCCGGGCCCGTGGCAGGAGCCGCGCGGGGAGAGCCCACGCAAGCGGGCAGCATAAAGGGGAGGCGCGAGGGCTGCTCTCGGGGGCACACGCGGTCCGTTTCCACGCTGTGGCTGCGGGGAGCCCGGCTGGCTTGTGGCGCATCAGAGCCAGCCCGCCGCGGGGGGGCCGGCCGGCCTTTGCTTGCTGGGAGGGGACGGTTCTGGCCTCCCGGCCCGCACCCCAGGGCAGACACCGCCCCCAGCTCGCCCGCCACCTGGAGCGGCTCCCTGGCCGCCGGCACCGCCCTTGCATCGTCCTGCCCCGGCTCCCCCCTTCGGCAGCCCCTCATGAATATTCCTCGTCATTAGCATAATGAGAAGGCGGCCCCGCCCCGCTGACGGCCATTTGTAGCCGCGCTGGGGCCGCCGCGCTCACTTGGCCCGGAGCCGCCGCGGAGAGGAGCCGGCAGGGCGCGGGATCTGCTCCCCCGCCCCGCGGAGCTTCAGGCGCTGCCGCTGGCGCGGCCCCCGCCCCGAGGAGCAGCAGCAGCGGGGCCTGCGGCTCCCAGCCCGGCCCGGCCGGAGGCGGCGGCGCAGGGAGGCTCCCGGACCCGGCCCGGCGGCGCTGCCGGCGCGTCTCCCCGATGGCCGCGGGCTGCAGGGACGGGCCGGGGCAGGAGAAGTACCGGCTGGTGGTGGTGGGCGGCGGCGGCGTGGGCAAGTCCGCGCTCACCATCCAGTTCATCCAGGTGAGCGGCGCCCGCCCGCCCGCCTGTCTGTCTGCCTGTCTGCCTCCGGGAGCCGCGCCGAGGGGAGGCCGCGCTGCCGTCCCCGGTTCCCCGGGCGCTGCCTGGCTTCGCCTCAGAGGCTCCGTCTAGCTGCCCGGGCGCTGGCGTGGGGCGGTGGCTCTACTGGGAGTGGGGCTCTGCTCCCCGGGCACTGGTGACGGCTTTTCCTGGTGTGGGGGGCAGGTCTCTCCCCTAGCGCTGGTCCCTGGGTGCTGGTGAGTGGGAGTGAGATGGCCTGTTTTCTGGGCGGTGGGGTGGCTTTCTCTGGGAGAGTTGTGCCTGCCCCGTTCCCGTGCTCTGAGGGCGAGGGGCTGGACACTCCCCTCTTAGCAGAGTTCAAGGGTGGGAATGCTGGTGAGGCAGTTTAAGCTTGTGCTTTGAAGTGTGCAGTGTTGTAAGAACCAGGTGTTAGACCAATGACTTTCAGTGTGACCTTTAGCAAGTACCTTGTCTGCTTCTTGCCTTAGTTGACCTTAGTGACACAATGTGAAAGCTGCTTTTCCAAGGTCCTTTGAAGATGCATTGCCAAGTTTAGATCTAGGTGAGAAGCAAACCTTGTAGAAAGCTTTGGGAGTGAGGGCTACCCCATGTGTGTCACTCTAGTTCTGTGGTCACCAACAGGTCGATCGTGAGCTATTGGTCGATCGCGAGGCCTCAACCAGTTGCTCGCGAGGCGTCCTGTCTGTCCTGCCCCCATTTCCCACCCACCCCTGAGAAGCCCCGCTACTTACCTAAAGGAGGGCTGGGTCAGCCCAGCGGGAGGCTTGCAGGGGGTTTCCCGACATGCACGTGCGTGGGAGGGGGGGGGTTGGCCGCCCGGGGCAGGTGTGCGCGCGGGGCTTCCCTGCGCCGGGGGATGGTTGGCCCCCTGGGCAGGCGCACGTGCGTGGGGTTTCCCTATGCGGGAGGAGGAATGGTCGACCCCGGGGCAGGCGCGTTCGTTCAGGGCTTCCCTGCGCTGTGTGGGGTCGGCCCTGGGGCAGGCAAGGGCTGGTTTCCCTGGAGGGAGGGGAGAATCCTGGGAGGAGGGAGATGCAGGGGACTTGCCGCCTCCACTGGCACCCCACTCCCCAGCCACAGAACTCTGTCCCCACTCCCCTGGCCCCAGCTACAGAACTCTGTTCCTATTCCCGTCCCCACTCCCCGAGCTCTGTCCCCATTCCTGTCCCCACTGGCACCCTGTCCCCAGCTGCAGAACCCTGTCCCCACTGGCACCCTGTCCCCTGCTGTAGAACCCTGTCCTCTGCCCTCCCAGCACCCTGTTCCCTCTCCCCTGCCCCTAGCTGCAGATCTGTCCCCACAAAATGTATAATTATAAATGCTTCATTTTAGATTTAAATAGCATGATTAAAAAATGGACCATTTATTTCATAACTCTAAACACCTGATTTTAATTTTATGAATCGCATAATTTAAAAATAAACTGTTTATCAGAGTGTGTAAGTAAGGGCTGGGGATAGCAAGTGATGGACAGGAGGAGAATAGAGAGGGCGGGGCTTCAAGGAAGGGGCTGGGCTTCAAGGAAGGGACGTGGCGGTAGATCTTTGTCTGTTCTGAGATTTAGAAAGTGATCTTGGGTGTAAAAAGATTGGAGACCACTGCCCTAGTTGATGTTTTCATAGAGCTTCATTTGAAAGCTTGGTTTCTTTTCCAAGACCACTGGTTGGACATGTGTCCTATTCTGTTGTATCTAGAATATTGCATTCTAGATAGGATAGAATACTACACATGTCCAGCTGGTTTTTGGGGGGCAGAGGTGTCCCCATTCATGTTTGCCTAGAACCAGAGGGGGGTTCTCCCTTTCCTAACAATTGCAATATTTTAAAATGCTTTCTCATTAGAATTTGCTTCTTGTAGCATTGTCAACATTTCATTGGCCATCTCATCTAATGGTTTTCCCCAGCTAAAAAGGTTACAACAGTGAATTAATGCTTTACTGAGGGGTGGGGAGGAGATATTGAAGGATGTCAGTTGTATGTCAGAAGCTGCTACCTGGTAGGCCATAATCACGAAATATAACTGGTTGTGGAAAATGAAGAAACCTGTTTAAAACTTGTTAACAGGAAATTTATATACTTGGAAATGAGCAACAAGAAAATAAGAAGGCTGGTTTTATGAGGACAATGAAAGCTTAAAGAAAAAGTGTGTGTGTGTGTGGGGGGGGTGGCTGGGGGATATGCATAGCAAAGTAAAGGAGAATGTTGGTATTCTGGTCTCTATCCAGCCAAATGTTTGTATTAAAGTAATTAGCGATTTAGCTAATGGTGTTGACATAATAAATTATTCAGCTCAAATAGGGGTGGTTTCTGCCCTTCAGTTGTTGCTTCTTATCGTCTATATTTAAAAACACTAAGCATAATATCAGGATCAAATTAGGAAGACGTTTTCTGTACCAACAAAAGTTAGAAGCCTTTTAAAAGAGGATTCTGTAAAAACTGATCAACTTGATGGAGAAATACTGGCATGCAGTACTGTTTTCTAGCCCAAGCCCAATTGAGGTTATGTCTTCACGAGAAATGCTGCACCTGGGCTGCAGTAGCCTTTTGCTGTAGACATTCACTGTGGTGATGGGGAGAATTCTCCCATGCCTAAAGTTAATAGTCCATCTCTCAGAGGTGATAAACAGATGCTTCAGTCAGTCTAAAGCTGTCTACACCAGAGCATAGGTCACCATTTCTCAAAAGCATCCACCAGGGGTTTTCCTTGCTGCCAGGGCAGCTGACTCAGGGTTCCACATTGGCACTATCTCTTTGAAATGTACAAGAGCCCCCAGGGAGGGCTCTTATACATTTCAAAGCGAAAGCTCCCACATGGATTGCATGGAAGTGGAGTCCCCCTAGGGATTGTGGGAACTCAGAGTCTTGCACTGGCCCTAGGCTAAATGCTGTGCTTCCTCTTTGAAAGCACAGGAGCCCCTGCTGGGGACTCCTGTACACTTCAAAGCTGGCATGCCAGTGTGCAGGTCAACTAGGGAGTCCCTAGCTGATCCTGGGCTCTGTGCAGCGCTGCTGCTTTTAAATACCCTCTCATTTTCTCTCCCCCCCCCCTCCCGCTGCCTCTCTGAGAGCTTAAAGAAAAAGGTGAAGAAGAAACCTGAAGAAACACCAACCTTTTCCCCCCCCCCGCCCCCCTCGGCTGGAGGAGTCCCAGGCTGGTCAGAGCCCTGAGACCTCCATGTGCATCTGCCTGGAGGAGTCTCTGGTGGCCGAAGCCTGGAGCAATTCTCTACCCCTGCACCATGCCCCCCTTCTCTCCCCGCCAGCCACAAGAGCTCTGTCCTACTTGCCTGGAGGAATCCCTGGTTAGCTGCAGCCATGCCTCCTCCTCCCTTCCCAGAGGAAAGCTGCCCCCAGGGAAAAGCTTCTTGCAAGATACTTTTGCTATGCCCTAGGCAGATTGTGGAGCTGCTGAAGCAGAAATATCTGCTACTTGACTTCCTCTGTCAGTTAACTAGATAATCGTGTAACTGCTGAAGATCTTAGTGGTTACACATGCTGCGGACTCTTCAGTATGAAGCTTAAATAAGCTTCATACCACAGTCTTCAGCAAAACCTCCCGAGGAGCAGGGCCGCCTGCCCCAGCTGGCTTCTGTCTTGGAGAGGAGACTTTGCTGTGGACCCTACAACCACCGAGCCAGTGTGTAACGTGCAGGGGGCTGGGCCACGCCCACCATGGACAGAGGATGTTCTAGTCAGCTGGCTGGAGCAGTCCCTGCCTGTGGTGGGCCCTGTGGGGCTGGAACAGCTCTCTGCCTGGGGCTGGTGGGGAGCTGCTCCAGCCCCTATGGTTAACCAGACCTGGTAAGCTTGCTGCAGCTTGCTTGCTGGTTGACCTTTCACATCCCTACTGGAGTCCAGTCAAAGCATTTTTTAATTTATTTCAGAACTGTTGTACAACCATTTTTACCAAAAAAGCAAAAAACCCAATACATAGGCAAAAGTGTTCTTCAGTGGATCTAGCAAAATAGAAACGCAAAGGATTTGCACAGAGTGGATGTGTATTTTTATTAGTGTCTGAACCTTCCCACTCCCAAAAAGTTATGTAAATTCTGATTGAGCTGTCTCTAAGTACATATTACTTAACTTTAGAAAAAATGAAAGCATTTAGAAAAAGTCAGTGTTGTTGTGAGAACCCCTGGCATAGGTTGTCCTAACTATACTGCTCATGGGTGTGCATTTTTCACACTGCTGAGGGATATAGCTGGTGTTGAACTAGCTTTTAGAGTATACTTAGCTTGAAGCACATTTAAATTGTTTGGTTTTGCATTGCTATTGCTGAGTGCTTAAACTCTGCGTCATTAGAACCACTATTCTGTCACTGTTGTGCTTCAGGAAAGGCAACAACAGGTAATTGGGTTATGTATCTCAGTTTTATTAGAAATGTTCCCTTTCCTGTTTTTTGCCTTTTTTTTCCCCACCCATATCATGTCATTTTTCTCCTATTCCTCTTCTCTGTTTTATGGTTTTTGATGTTTGTAATACTGATTTGAAGGTGCTTTTTTTTTTTTTTTTTTACAAAAAGCTCTCTGAATCTGTTCACATCATGCCTGGATTCTTTTAATTATCTGTTCTACTGGTATGGATGACAGCGAAGTAACATGTTGTAGGAGGGAAAGGAGTATGGGGTGGATTTTTCAGTGCATTAGTTTCCTCCTTTAGGTGGGAGTCTGACATTAGGATTCCAAGTACTTTCTATACTAATGTGCATATATATCTTCCTTTCACAGGCTTATTTAGCCATGTTAAGTAATGTTCTGGTGGGATAGTAGACTATGCAGTGCAGGCCAAATGGAGTTTTCTGTACAATTGTTTTCTAAAGCTGGAAAGGGGTGTTGCCTGTGATCTACATTAAAATTAGTATATTAAAAGCTACTTATAATAGTAATTGATATCCTTGTTAGGTAGTTGTGTATTTGGGACTATTGGGGTGAGGCCTTTTAAGCCAGAATGGATAAACTCAGCAATAGAAAGTGAAATGCAGCCATTAAATGAGCTGTAAGTATCTGTGTTATGATGTAGCTACTTCATTTTATGAACATATTATTTTTGGCTAGCTGTCAAATTTTATTTTTGGCTGTTAGTATGGAATGCTGCAAGTTTCTATGCAAATTTTGCAGGAGAGTAATCCAATCAGAGGTGGGAAGATGAAAATTAATTGTAAACCTTTTGCTCCATTCTTCCTTGCTTGTAAATGCAGATAATTAACTTATCCCTGGGTGAGTGAAGCTAAAATTTGGATTACTGTTCAGATTCAAATTTGATACAGTTGCCGTAGATAGTATTGCCTGTTCCGCATTGCCTGCACACACAAATTACATAGAGGCAGTGCATGTCAGCCATGGGCATAGTGGTACTACTGTTGAACCAGGCTTAATTGCAAGTGTGGCTCTTGGGATATCAGCATGTGATGATATCGATCTATTGTTTTTTTTTCTTTTTTCTTTGTTTGGTTTCTTGGACCTGACTACAGTGTGGGGGCATTAATACTAAAGGTATAGCAGGTGCACTTGTGGCCTGGAGAGGATGAGGAGGAGGATTATCATCTTTGTAGGATTCCTTAGAGGAGCATTTTGACTCTTAAGGTGTATCTGTTATTGGATTTGGGGGTGTGATTCTGAGCACAAAGCTATGTACTTGGCCTAGCTTTCTTTCTACTGTGCTAAAAATATAGCCTCCAAGGAAGGTGGCCTGATCTCTGGTAAGCAGTGAGTACCTGGAGCAGGTAGCCCTATGTTTCTCAGATGGGGCCACCAGGTGTTTTTCTTGCAGCTGCAGCTTCCTGGGTGAGGAATTTGGGTCGAGTGGGTGGAACAGGGGATACAAAGCAGCAGCTCTTCCCACAGGACTGCTAGCAGGGATTGTGCCTTGCCTTCTAGAAAGAGACATGTTTGAGGAACAGGAAGCCAGTGAAGTGAGTTCCCCACTTTTGGGTGATGAGTCTCCAGCCGCTTGGCTTCAGGCTCCATCTCTAGGCTCTGGATTTTTGGGCTCTGTCCCTCAGCCATGCGGCAGCAGGCTCCAGCTCTGGTCCATGAGTTGTAGGGTGCAGTGGGTTCCAGCCAAGGCTCACCCTCTGTTCCCTGGCCCTGCTGCCTCCCTATCCATGTCCAGGGTTTCATTTGTACCCTGGCTTGCCAAGGCTGAGTAAGTCTGCTCTGAAAAGTATGTTAATATCTCTTTTCTTAGCAGACTTAGTAGCTAGTTGGGAGACTGTGACAAGTGATGTTAACATACAAGCATTGCTTTTCACAGCAGTTGCTACAGGGAGAGGAGTGGGCTGAGGCTGTGTTGCTCCTCTTCCTGCTGCAGCTGATGAGTAGGGGGTCAGGCCCCCTGCTACATCCTGGCCCCTGGGCCAAATTAAGGGGTGGGGTGGAGTATGGGCAAGGCCTGGGGTGGAGGCAGGACCTGGGATGGAGCAGCTGTGTTCTAGTTTTAGTACGGTAACTCCATGAGAGCCAGCAAGAGTCTCTCCCCTCAAGCTGGGAATTATGCTTGCTGCTCCAAGTGTACATATCCTTAGAATTAAAACATTTTTTAAAGTTGGTTCTTCATACTTGCTGTATGGTTCTAGGAACAGCAAAAGATGCAGTTTAATGGATCTCTTATGTCACAGGTAGGGCTGTAAGCAAGTAGTCAACTACCCGACTACCCGATAAACTTAAACTTATCAGGTAGTCAAGTGGCGTACTCTCACCACCCCCCTGCTGCCGCCACCTCGGCATGAGGCAGCAAGCGGGGAGCGGGGGAGGACACAGGGGACTGGCTGGCTTAAAAGTGCTGGGGGAACCGGCTATCTCCATGATGCTGCTCACTCTCCCCTCCCACTGCCTTTATCAGAGGCAGTAGGGGCAGGGTGAGGCACAGCCTCTGCCCATGGTGGGCTGATGCTGCTCTGGCAGCAGCCCCTGTCCAAAGGGGTCCCAGTGGGGAAGATGGGGGGGGGCCCCTCCCCCAAGGACAGGACTCCTGTCGGTGGCCATCCCGGGCTGCTGAAACAGACCTAGCGTAAGCCAGGATTGAGCAGTCCCAGCTTGTGCTGGCTCTGGGCGCTACCCCCACTGTGGCTTTGCAGAGCTGTCCTTATTGACTAATCGTGTAGATGATAGAAATTGTCTCGACTACACAATTAGCCAAATAACTGCTCTTTAACATCCTTAGTCACAGGACCAGGCACTAGAAACCAGGAAGGCTGTTGTTTTGTAGCAGAAGGCTTCATTATTTTGCTGCATTTTGCTGCCTTCCTGTGGCAAACCAAGTGTGAGAGAGAGAAATGGTTACGAAATAAATCTCTTTACTGTATTAACAATAATCATATGTCTTTTTTTAGAATCAGTTGCTTCAGACAACTTGCACAGCTCACTTCAGAACTTCATCGGATTAAGGAGTAAACTCAGTTGAGGATTGCACTACCTAGTACCAAATACAGAGGTTCTGTCCTCTCTACATTTGTTACTTGGGTTATAACCAGCAATTAATGTGGCTGGATCTAAACATGGCTTTTGTTTGTATGGCATGGGGTTAATCTCTTAGTAACCCTGGCAGCCAATAGTATTTCACCTCTATCACCAGGCTATTTGGCACTGCTCTCATACCCGGGTTTGTGTGTTGTACTTGCAGTCCAGTCGGGACTGTTAACCATGTTGTGTAACTAGTCTGGCTGGTTGAGCTTCTTCCCAGCACTGTGTGGTAGAATGTTCAAAGCATGTTACTTAATGTGATTCTTTGTGTACATTGTTAGGACAGAATCTGCCCAAATTTCCCAGAGTGTATGAATATCTTGGGGGGGTGATGCATAGGGGATGCATGCAGGGCTGCATGCACACACCCCCAAAACGGGAGGGGCAAGCCAGCAGCTGGCAGGCTCCTGCCTGTATAGAGCTCCTCCCTGGCTGTGCAACTCTGGGTAGGGGTGGAGTAAGGGTGGGACAGTGGCAGAGCAAGGGCTGGTGAATTGTGGCCAGTGTTCTCCCCTCCTTCTCTGTCACCAGTGGCCACAAAGGCTATTATGAGCAGACAAACTGCTGTAAACAAAGTAGGGCTATTAGAGTATAACGGTTTTAACCAATAAGCTGATGCTTGTCAGCTAATGGTCTTGGTTACACTAGGTCAGCTCCTGGGGAGGCAGCTTCACTGTGGCAGGACAGCGAAGCCACCTCTCTGGGACCCGGGTAGTCAAGGGCTGGCCTTTCTCCTCCCTAGGGGACACTTTGCTGCCACAGTGAAGCCTCCTCTCCAAGAAGCCAGCCAGCAGGGGCTGGTGGCCCCACTCCTGTGGAATCTTCCCTGCTCTATACTGTGCAGCCTGCTAAGTTAAGCTTTATACTGCAGAGACCACAGTGTGGGTAACCGTGTAACTGCTGAGACTGTCAGCAGTTACATGGTTACCCAGTTACATGATTTTTAAGATCCCTAAAACAATGTGGGCTTTTTTATTGATTACAAAATCTTGGTTGAAAGTTGTAGTATGGAGAAAGCATAAATGTTGTCACTTAACTACTATAGCCTCTAAGCTCACTGGAGACTTATTCTTCAATAAAAAGGCTTTTGCAAGTGATTCTAAAATGCACACACAATACATCTTTTACTTGAGAACTAAATCACTGTTCCTCCATGAAGATCTGGATGTGCTATTTATTATATTAGAATTGCTAAATACATTAATTCCAGTCTTTCTGATGCAGCAACAAGTATGGGGATTGGTAGTGGAGGAAAAAAGTTAAGCTACTGGCTTATCTCTAGCAGAAAGAACACAATATGTTTTTATTGTGAAGCTTCATTAGTGTTCAGAACAATATTCTGTTGGCCAATAGTTGGTCCCACTCACTAATTAATTGCAGTTAACTGAAATATAAATGTACTGTTAATTAGCTCAGTGTCAGACGGCCTAGTTAACTTGAATAGTGATAGAAATGTAGCCGTGTTAGTCTGGGGTAGTTGAAGCAAAATGCAGGACAATGTAGCACTTTAAAGACTAACAAGATGGTTTATTAGATGATGAGCTTTCGTGGGCCAGACCCACTTCCTCAGATCAAATAGTGGAAGAAAGTAGTCACAACCATATATACCAAAGGATACAATTAAAAAAGAGTGAACAAATATGAAAAGGACAAATCACATTGCAGAACAGAAGGGGGATGCGGGGGGGGGGGGAGGGGGAGGAAGGAAGGTAAGTGTCTGTGAATTGATGATATTAAAGGTAGGGAGAGTGGGATGTTTGTGAGTTAATGGTATTACAGGTGATAATTGGGGAAACTGTCTTGGTAATGGGTGAGAGTTCAAATTCTTGTTAAGTCCTTGTTGGCAAGTGTCGAATTTTAACATGAATGACAGTTCAGAGGATTCCCTTTCAAGTGCAGATGTAAAAGGTCTTTGTAGCAGAATGCAGGTGGCTAAGTCATTTAGAGAGTGTCCTTTCTGGTTAAAGTGGCAAGAAACTGTTTTCTCTTTGTGATCTTGTCTGATATCTGTTTTGTGGGCATTAATCCTTTGGCAAAGTGTCTGAGATGTTTGTCCAATGTACATAGCAGACGGACACTTTCGGCACATGATAGCATAGATTATATTTCAGGATGCGCAGGAATATGTGTTCTTGATCTTATAACTCACTTGGTTAGGTCCAATAATGGTATCAGCAGAATGAATATGTGGACAAAGCTGGCAACGGGGTTTGTTGCAAGGGAAGGTACCAGGGTTGGTATTAGTTAACTTGAGCATTCTAAAGCTGCTTTGATGTCTGCCTATGGATCTCGGTGGCTGGTTTTCTTTTGGCCCACCCGTTCTTAATTTTTTTGTTAGTGCCAAAATGTCCCCATCAGGGTTTGGGTCAACCATTGTCCTAGGCACCACATACAGAACAAAAAGACTGTCCCTGCCAAAATACTGTTTGTGCCCCAAAGACCTTACAATCAGATCTATACCAAAGATATGATAGGTCATTCTCCCCTAAAGAAATGACATTTATTCAGCTAGTTGGAGTACAGGCATAAGGATCTCAAGTCTATAGCAAGCTTAAAAATTTATTGTATTTTCACAATAGTACAAAATTAAGGAAAAGCATCAAAATTCAGTCTAAGCTAGAACAGTTTCTCTATTTAACTTTTTAAAAAAGTAGATTGACATAAAATTACACAATCTGTGCAGAATCTGAGTTTTATAGATCTGATAGGAATCTTTTAAGCAGGAGATAACTAATATGCCATCCCTAGGAATTCTTGAGATGAAATCCTGGCTCCATGGAAGTCATTGGGAGCTAAGCTAGTGTGATGGCAAGCTTGGGGTTCCTCCGATCATGCAGCCCCATAGCAGCAAAAACAGACTCCGCCAACCAGTAGAATAGAGAGGGTTTATTGCTTTTCCAGGATACAGCACAGCCTAGACATGATGTGGCTATAGGAGTCTGGACCAGGATGCCTCAGACCCTTAGATTACCAGCCCTACTCCTTAGTCCGTCTCCTTCATGATTCCAGCCAGAAAATGACCCTTCCCCGAAACCAGGTGTTTGTCTGCATCTCCCTCCCTTTGTCTCTTCCCCTGGGAAGCGCCTTGTTATCTGGTCAGGTCAGGCCTAGGTGTCCTGGACAAATAAACATGTGGGTGAGTCAGTGGGAATCTCACAGTGCAGCAGGCCACAGAGCAGACAGCACCCCCACTACATCACAGCTAGTAACTTACAGTTCATGTTAAAGCCCCATTACTTCTCCCTCTCAGATCTCATACTTTTAATAAAATTATACATTTCCTCAGGCTTTTCCTTTGAGTCTGTACAAATTCCAGGTCAACCAAGGGACCCTGGGGTTCTGGGTTTCAGCTGCCAGGCGGTGAGACGGCCCAGGGCTATAGCTCTGTGGATTGTGGGGGCCCTCGGGCATAGATGAAGTCTGACTTCTCTGTTTTGTGGGTGAGGCAGTGCTCAGGCTCCAGCTCTGCATAGTGGGGTTCTGGAGATGGAATGCCACCTTTGCTCACCTCTGCAGCAGCCCGCTCAGGCTACATCTAGACTGCAGTTCTATTTCTGGATACCGGGGATATCCCATGTCTTCACAGCAAGCCCGTTATTTCAAAATATAATAGGCTCACTATTCCGATGTCCCTGTAAACCTCATTCCTGAGGAGTTGTTGTTGTTCGTCCATCGTATTCGAAGAGGACCTTGACATCTAACAGGTTATGGACTGTTCATGGTGTGTCCGCAAATGGCTGATAAGGCCGATACGGGCACGGAATGTTCTACCACAGGTCGGGCAGACATGTGTGGGCACCACTGTTGCAGCTTTTGCAACTCTGGCTTTACGGAGTGCTCGCTTCTCTTGTGCTATGGTTGTCCTTCTGGCTTCAGATGTTTGACAGCCTTGGTAGATCAGCGTGTGCCATGTTGATCGGTCTTGTGCCAGGGTCTCCCAGCAGGTGGTGTCAATATCCAGGGACTTGAGAGAGGCTTTAAGCGTATCTTTGTATCGCTTCTTTTGTCCCCCGTGCGATCGCTTCCCTTGAAACAGCTCACCATAGAAGAGCTGTTTAGGGATGCGATGATCTGGCATCCTTGCAACATGGCCTGCCCAGCGTGTCTGAGCTTTCATCAGCAGGGTGTAAACTGACGGCAGACCTGCTCTAGAAAGGACTTCTGTGTCTGGCACCTTATCCTGCCACCGGATCCTCAGAAGTCTGCGGAGGCAAATCGTGTGGAAGTGGTTCAGTTGCCTAGCGTGCCTCCTGTATACAGTCCAAGTCTCACTGGCGTACATCAGGGTAGTTAACACTACTGCTCGATAGACTTTAAGCTTTGTAGCAAGACTTATTCCACGGCGGTCCCACACTTTGGTCAACAGTCTGCCGAACGCAGAGCTTGCCTTGGCGACTCTGCAGTTGACCTCGATGTCAATTGTCACTGAGCGGGAGAGGGTGCTGCCAAGATATGTAAATTGGTCCACTGCTTGCAGCTTTTGTCCCTTCACTGTGATGGTGGGCACTTGATGCTGAGCTTTTGGAGCTGGCTGGTGCATCACTTCGGTTTTCTTTGTGTTGATGAGAAGGCCGAAGTTGTCGTATGCTGCTGCAAATTTGTCCATGCTGGCTTGCATTTCCTGCTCTGATCCAGCATTCAGGGTGCAGTCATCAGCAAAAAGGAGATCTCGTAACACAGTCTCTTTTATCTTGGTGACAGCCTGGAGTCTTCGCAGGTTAAACAATTTCCCATCGGTCCTGTATCTCAGTCTGATTCCCAAGGAACTGTTCTGAAAGGCGTCTGACAGCATGGCTGAAAACATTATGCTGAACAGGGTCGGTGCCAGCACACACCCTTGCTTGACGCCGTTTGTGACGGGAAAGGCCTCTGAAGCTTCTCCATCATCCAAAACACGAGCCGTCATGCCGTCGTGGAACTGACGTACCATCAAGATGAATCTGTCAGGGCACCCAAACTTCGACATGATGCGCCACAGACCTTCGCGACTGACAGTGTCAAAAGCCTTGGTGAGATCCACGAAGGTGGTGTACAGTTCACGATTCTGCTCTTGACACTTCTCTTGAAGCTGTCGGGCTGCGAAGATCATATCCACCGTGCCACGCTCTTTGCGGAAGCCGCACTGTGTCTCGGGTAATAAACCCTGTTCCAGGTGGTTAATCAGACGATTCAGCAACACTCGTGCAAGGATCTTACCTGCGATGGAAAGCAGTGATATTCCTCTATGATTATCGCAAACTTGTCGATTTCCTTTCCTCTTGTAGAGGTGTACGATAGACGCGTCTTTCAGTTCCTGAGGAATAGATCCTTGATTCCAGAAGGACTGGAACAGCTGAGTGAGTTTGTTGACAAGCACTGCACCACCACCCTTATAGACTTCCGCTGGAATCGCATCAGATCCTGGGGCCTTGCCACTGGACAGCTGGCTGATGGCCTGTAAGGTTTCAGTCTCTGATGGTGAGACATCCAGGCTGTGGTTGATATCCGCCTGGGGCATTCTATCAATCGCCTCGTTATTGATGGAAGATGGGCGGTTCAGTACGGATTGGAAGTGCTCAGCCCAACGCTGTAAAATCAGAGCCTTCTCAGTAATGAGAGTTGCACCATCTGAGTCCAGTAGAGGGGAACTCCCTGAGGGCTGAGGTCCATACAAGGATCTAAGGGCTTCGTAGAACCGTTTGGCATCGTTTCTATCAGAAAACTTCTGGATTTCATCTGCTTTGGCACTCAACCAGGAGTCCTGCATCTTACGAAGCTTGTTCTGTACGATCCTGCGAATGTTGTTGAAGGCATTTTTCTTAGCTGTTGACGATGGGTCATTCTGGTGAGCACGGTGAAGGCGATGCTTTTCAGCAAGTATGGCCTTGATCTCTTCATCGTTTTCATCAAACCAGTCCTGCTGTTTCCTGTGTGAGGGTCCAAGAACCTTTAGTGCAGAAGAGTGCACAATATCCCGGAAACGTTCCCAGTCCTTCTCAGCATTTTCCTCTAATTGCAGCTCTAAAAGTTGGTTGCCAAGATCTTCTGCTAGTAAAGTTGCTGTGTTGGGGTTCCTCAGTCTACTGACATTGATCTTTTTCATCACAGCTTTGTTTCCCTGCGGACGTCTCTTTGGCTTGATGCGAAAGCTTAATTTGGAGATAAGTCTGTGGTCAGTCCAACAGTCAGCACTCGGCATGGCCTTGGTCACCCTTACATCCTGTCTGTCTTTCCTCCGCACAATGACATAATCAATGAGATGCCAGTGCTTAGAGCGTGGGTGCATCCAGGACGTCTTTTTGCGAGTGGGCAGGCGGAAGATGGTATTGGTGATGATCAAATCATGAGCCGCACATGTCTTCAGTAATAGTAGGCCATTGCTGTTACATTTACCGATTCCATTTTTTCCAATGACGCCATCCCAGGCAGTGTGATCAGATCCTACTCTCGCGTTGAAATCGCCAAGTAGAATCAGCCTGTCAGTGCGCTTCACGGATGAGAGTAGGGCATCGAGATCTTCATAAAACTTGTCCTTTACTTCATCCGGATTCGTCATTGTGGGCGCGTAAGCGCTGATCAGTGTGGCTTGCTTTCCTCTCGGTAGTGGAAGATGCAGTGTCATGAGTCGGTCATTCACGCCCTTGGGAAGACTGGCAAGTTTGCGGACAAGATGATTCTTAACCGCAAAGCCAACTCCAGATTCACGACGTTCGTCACTGCTGCATCCACGCCAGAAGAATGTGTAACCACCTCCTGTTTCCATGAGCTGACCTTCATTTGCTAGACGAGTTTCACACAGTGCCGCAATATCGATGTTAAATCTTGTGAGCTCTCTGGCGACCAGGGCTGTTCTTCTTTCTGGGCGGTCTGCTAAAGGGTTGTCCTGAAGCGTGCGTACGTTCCATGTGCCAATAGTGAGTGGTGTCACCTTGCATTTTGTTCGAAATTTTATTGTTCGACCGCATGAGATGGGATCCCCTCCAGCCGCGGTAAGCTGGCCAGGGTTCTGTGAAGCAAACAATGTTTAGGGCACCTTTTCTAGCCCCTTCCTCTTACTACGGAGGTGAGCAGTGCAATCCTAAAGAGGGCTGCTCAGTCACTCAGGTAGACGCCGAATCCAGCTGTTGCTTCCACCAGCAAGAAGACGACCATTAGACCTGAGCCGCCTGTGTGCAGGTCCGCGGCTACAGCTCCCAGTGTATCCACACCTGCTGCTTCGTCGCTCGCCCGTCGCCACAGGACTTAGGAGATGTCGAGATGTCAAGACTTGCGCGTGAATTGGATTAAAGTGAGGGAGAGGTGCGCATAGTCAGCCTCACTCTCTCTTCCCAGATTCCATCTTACTCCAATGGCAGGACTAAAGTCGAGACGGTTGGAGATGGGCTGGGCGCAGTGGTTGACCAGGGCATCTTTCATGTCTTGCCGTGCTCTTAGCGTACCACATCGCTTGCAGAAACCACCTTCATGACCGTTGGTCCTATTCTAGTAGGTCTCATCCGCTCGATCCGCCGGAGTCTGTCTTCACATGCTCGGGATAGACAAGTCCCTATCTCACCGAAGGTCGATGACCCGACGGCTACTCTCAACCTGGTTTAGCCAGCCTGTCGAAGCTGTTGCCCGGGGTGTGGCCGCTGCACATGCTACAGCTACTAGGAGCCACAGGTGAGAGTTGAGTGACAAGTGGGGACCAAAGGTGGACGAGCTGCCCTAAAAGGACACGACATGCCCGTACATCAGAGGTGCTACCCCTCCCTGAACACCCCATACACCCCTGAGGAGTAAAGGACATTGGAATAGCGGGTTATTTCGGAATTCGGAGCTGTGTAGACTGCCAAGATACAAAATAAGCTATTTTGAAATACAATCACAATAAGATACGCAATTTGCATAGCACAAATTGCATATCTTATTTTGACCTACGGTGCAGTGTAGATGTAGCCTCAGCCTGTCTGGGTTGGGGAGGAGGGCCTGCAGCCCAAAATTGTAAATGAAGGGGAGAGCTCACTTCAAAAAAAAAAAAAAAAAAAAAAAAAAGAAAGCCCCTTATGGTATGGCAACGAGGTAGATCGAGATTGTATATAGTGATGGGTGTAATTCATGGTGCAGTTAAGGGGTAGCTGCCCACTTGGTAGCACCAGTCGGAGCAGCAGATACCCCACACTGCCCAGATTTGACCCCTCATCTCTGATCTGACCAGAGGGCAGGACTTCAGTGAGTGTGGTGGTGTGGATCTGCCCTTGGACTGCCCTGCTCTATTGGAGCAGTGTCCCTGGTGTGCCCCTCCAACTCTGCCCATGGACTCAGGCCTTCTATCCTGAGGGTGCTGGGGCTCATGGAACTTCTGAGAAACAGACCTTCAGGGGCTTGCAGACCCTGGTTGAGAACTTGTGCCCTAGCATTCAATGGTAGTGTGCTCAAGTGAAGTTGTATGGCTCTTCTGACTTTTTTCCCCCTCAGAAATACAGTACATAGCTGATGACACTGAGATCCAAAAGTAAGCAGGCAGATTCATTGAAACAAAGAGGGCAGCTTAACAGGTTGCAGTTTGGTTGACTAAAATAGCTGGAAATTAGTGACTTGATTTTTTTGGGGGGGGCGGGGGGAAGGAGGTGCTGTTCAGCATACACAGCTGTTGCCACAATAGCTTTTCTCCAGCTGTCATGCACTGGCCTGTCACAAATTCCACAAAATACCCCACATTCCCTTCTTACTCAACCCACTGTAACATTCCATGTTTCCTTGCTCAAAGAAATAGATCCTAGTGAATACTTAACCATTCTTTCCACTTGTTTTAATTCTGTAGTTTTATAGTTGGCTTAAACTGAGCAATTTGTAGTCATTAATTATAAACCAATGTATTGATGTTCTGTCGGTGCTACTAAAGCTTTACTAGGCACACTTCAAACTACTCTACAAAACAAAGTATTTAGTCTGAAATATTACAAGTTTAGAAAACACCTCTACGATACTAGCAATTGTAACAATGTTAGTGGCACAGTTTTTCTCACAATCTTTTCTGTCACAAAAAGAACGTAATCTGGCATCGAGTGTACTGTGGTGATTTACAAGAATTCACTCATTTGTAAATGTCACTTAAACTTTGAGATGGCATTGTTTGGATAACTTAATGCAGGTCAGGTTGATTCAATACTACTAACATTTTAAAACATGTTAATGCAACTATTATTAAGGATGCTGAATGTGTAAAAATACTTCAAAATGAATTTAATTTAGTAAAATGAGTATAGAGAAGTAAAAGCAAAAATGACTTTGGGTCCTACATAATTTTCTTGTCTTCTAATTTTCTTGTTTACACGTGAGATTATTCTAATCACTAGAGATACAAATCAAGCTGTGTTCTTTCTTTTGCTTCCATAACCACCAAAAATACAGATTTGAAATTAGAACTGAATTTACCATTTTGTTGATGCATTATGTGAGTAGAATGAATTGGGTATTGTCATCCATAGCTTTGTTGGTTCTGAGGTACTAAAACATTTGTCAGTGAAACAAGAATATGACTTGCATACACATGGTGAACAGGTGTTAAGGTGTCACTACTTATGTTACCACTTTTCTGAGGATAAGTGTACTTGAAGAATGTACAATTCTTAGTGACTGCAACCAAACTAACACTTACTTTAATAAGTTATTCAAGAACTGATTGGATCTGAGTTGACTGTTGGACGTGTGCACACAAAAAATATAGAATCTGTGGTGAGGTCCTATGCTGAAATTGAGAAGGGGAGGCAGTTATTTTTCAGTTTAAAGTCAAGTTGACTAGAGTAACTTACTAAATGTTTTGGTGGTTCTGGATGGCTAATGCTTTGTGCAACTTCAGTATGGTATACTCAGTAGTTTTACAGAGGCTTTCATGCAATTTCTAGCCTCTGAGTCAGCTTCACTAACCACTAGGAACATGTCCTTCAAATAAGTCATCAAAATCCAGATGGCTGAGATGCCACAGATTCTCAGGCTATGACTATGTGCGCGGCATGCCAGTTCTGGCATATTCCTGACACTTGAATTCACAGAATGAACATTTTTTTTTCTTTTGTACAATAGCAGAGTTACAACCCAGGCAACCAGAAATTGCAATTCTTAAGAAACTGGCATTGTAGGCTGATCATGTTGTGCCTTTATAATAAAGACCCCACAATAATCATTAATACTGAACAAAAACGGAGAGTAGTCCTGTGACACCTTGTAGACTGACACAAATGTATAGGATCCTTAGCTTTCATGGGTAACACCCACTTCAACAGATGAGTTAGAATGGAAATAACAGAATCCAAGATGTAACCGCAAAAGAAGTACCTGTCAATTGTAGGACCTGTTAATGAAGCTAATTAAGTGGGCTGGATGTGTCCCATTCATAGCTTCAGTACTGAGTGTTATTACAGTCATCTGGAATACAGGGTGTAAACTTCAACTTTTGTGTAGCCTTTAGCAACTTGGAGCATTGCCAGCTGAAAGTAGTGATGGTTTGTTCAAACTAGCTGTATGTAGGTCCACAGCTTGTATACTTGCATTTGAGGACACAGTTCTTTACCCTCAGGACTCTCCAGAGTAACTGCATGCAGGGAGGGACACTGGGACTTCAAACCAGGGATGTAACCATGGGTGGGCTACAGCGCAGCCCACTCAGCACCCAGGTCCACCTGCCCCAGCCCTTCCTCTTTTCTGCTCCCATTAGGGGGCAAGGGCTTGCCCATCTTTGCCCCGTGCTCTAGCTGAGGCAGGCAGAGGAGTGGTCTCGGGGGGTTGCTCTGCTCCAGTGCCATTGACAGGCAGTGGAGTTAGGGTACAGAGACTTGGAAGCCTCTGTGCCCTGACCCTGCTCCCTGGCTGGAGTGTTGGCTGGGCGGAGTAGTGGGGCAAGTCCCTGACACTATGTAGTTGGGAACACCATAGGGGAGGGCAGGGCTGAGCAAGTTAAATGCTGGCACTGTGACCCTGCTCACCAGCTGGGAATATTGGGGGAAGGGTGCAGAGCGTAAGCAGTGACTGTGGATGTTCTGCTCTGTGCAGTTGCACTGGCCTGTATAAATTAGGCTCTTTAGTGCAAGTGTGGAGTTTATCAGATTACTACAGAGAGATTGTTACAATTGATGTTGAACAAACACATCTATTAAGGCCCTCAAGTGGAATTTGGCCCTGTGTAAAGAGCTTCCACGATCCTATGCCTCAACAAACAATACTCTGAGAACTAACGAGCTAGCTGTGCTAGAAAGTTCTTTTGACACTGTATTTGTGGTTAAAAAAATCAAGTACAGAACTTTAAGTACATTGTTTAGCTTACAATATCTGAGGATAGCTGTATCCGGCCTGGCTTTCGTGTAGAAAGAAAGGCAGTTCAAGTCTGAATGAATCTAATGTCACTTTTCCCTGAGCTTTCTTAGTGATACTTACTCAAAAAGACAATTTTATTTACTGAAGCACTCGTACTGTTTGAATAAACAATATCTCTGTCATTAAATTAATTTTAATGGTGATGCCTGCTTGTTAAAGCAGCTTTGCATTCAGATAAGACAAACCATTTTCTTTGCTTACGGACTAAACTTGCTCAGAAAAGTCAAATGGTAGCATTTCTTCTATCTCTACAATTCAGCTTGATTTTTTTTGGCTATAATAGTCACGCTGCCTGCTGTCATACTTCAACAGCTTTAGGTTTAAGAGCAATTTAGGTATAGAAGGGCAGCATTTGTTTTGCTGGATTTTACATATTTTGCCTTGATTAATGGAGCATGTAAAGTAAAAGTAACTACCTTTTAAAGTTACATTCCTAATTCTCTTATCCAACAGTTGCATAACTTGAGACACTATCCTACTGCTTTACAGATGACAGTCCAAAATGATTTCACATCTAACACCAGGAGAGCCAAGTATTAAAAAGGGTATGGCACAGGAGGAGAGGACAAACATTATACAGTAAGAACCTGTGGTTTTTGTCTAGGTAGGTATGCTGCTTAAAGGTGTTTTTGGTTCTTTTTGTTTAGAATATTGAAAATAAGATGCAGAGGCTGCTTGTTTTTATTTGTCAGCCGTTTAAAAGTCTGAGGCTGTGAAATTATTTGACCTTGAAAGCTGAAGTCCTACCTGTTCTGCTTGCGGGCTGCTTTTTATTTCAATTGTCTAACAAAATCTCCTTTCCCCAACCACTGTTGTGCACTCTCAGTATTCTTCTCATGTTCTTCCTGCCATCTCTGTGGTTTCAGTTTAGTGCTGGGCTAGTTGTAAAATGTTCTGAGATGGCAGATAGCGTAACTGTGAAAGCATTGATTTGATCTTTCTATCATTTAAAAACTTGCAATAGAAAACAAAAATAGGTTTACTTAAGCTGCGCTGGTTCCCTTGACTTTATCTATTCTCTACGCTTGAATGTCATACTTTGTATTAATCATGTAATCACGTGCAGAAATAAAATGCCTTTATGCATTTCAGAAAGTCTTTAAACTTGTGAACAAGCAAGGTCTCTGCATTAGTCTTTAGCTAACTTGAAAATACTTTCATGAAAAAATACTTTAGTGTTTCCTCTACTAGTTCACTTCTTGAGTGACTAATATAGCTCATGTTTTGTGCTGCGGGCTACACAGACTGCCTGAAAAAACTCTGTTTAGACTGTGAACATGTTTAAACCTTTCTAACGTAAGATATATCTTAAAAGGAGGAGCTAAGTGCTGATGTCGCAGCACGTTGTGCTGTCCCCTCTCATGAAGCAGCTATGATGAACCTTTGGCCTGTGGCGTGCTCAGGCTGGGTTATATCCAGTGGAAGAACTTCAGTGGAAAAGCCCTTGCACCTCTCAGGACAGCTCAGTGAAGCTTCTAAAGCCTCAGATGGCATGGGAGCAGGGTGCAGTAGGGATGTTAGCTATCATGTAATTGAGTAGTTGTGTAACCTCATGAACTATTATCAGTTACACAACTATTTGCTAGTCCCTGGAGATGGGGATGGCAGCCAGTGTGCTCTGACCCCATTCCTGGGAACGCCCTGCACTGCTGCCTCCAATAGAGGCAGCAGCGTGGTATGGCAGCATCCCCTGTCCCTGGGGGGGTCCAAGCTCCCCATGGAGAGAGGCTGCTTTTTGGCAGCCTTCCTTTTTCCTTCCCCTCGCCCCTTTGCAGTGGGGTGATGGGGGAGGCGCGATACAGCAGAGCTGGTGCTGTGGGAACCTGGCTCCTGACTGCCCTTTATAGGAGGCAGTATGGGGGCAGGCAGGTATGTGGGACCTGATAGGCACGGGGAGCTGGAGCCTAGCCTTATCGGTTAATTGTTTACTCTGCTATACGCTAACATCCTTGTGTGGAGATGAGTTAAGAGGTGAAGAGGAAACAGATTTTAATGCCTTTAATCTTCCCTAACAATGTGCAAGGCGAGCAAGCTGTAGATCTCAGCACTGATAAAAAGAATATGTGTATATATATATATACACACAAGAGCTTGTGTATGTGGTTCAATTCTTGTCACGGTAGTGCTCCACAGTGCTAGTTCTGGGCCAGGACCTCACTGTGTACCGTATGGAGAGAAATACAATCCTTTCTCCCAAGAGCCTACAATCTTAAAACAGTGAGGCAAACTTGGTTAGCGTAGTAGCCCCCCTGGGGTCATCTCCTGCTCTTGTTTCAGTGGCAATATGGTTGCCTAAACATAGTTGTCAATTTTTTTGTAGGCATCCTAACAAAGGAGAGTTACTCAAGAAATCCTTCTGGCATAGCTTTGCAGATGTTTCTAGAGAGCTCTTTCTAGGCATGAAGGATATGTTTTGGAAAAGCATGAGAGGAACTTGTTTGATGAAGGTTGGTGTTATGGACCAATCAGAGGCAAGAGTTGACATTTCAGTAATGGATGAGAGATGATAGGTGGGGCTAGGCCATGAAAAACCTTGGATTGGTAACTTATATTTTCTGTGATAGAGAAGAGGGAGATGCGGATTGTAAAGAGGGTGGTGATATGCTTAAAGCCATGGGATGGGACAATAATCTTTGCAGCAGCATTCTGACTTGGCATGAGCAGAACAAGTTTTCATTTCTTAAGAGCCAAAAATAACCTCTCAGTAACTGAGACATGAGTCTGGACAAGAGTTAGATGGACAGGAAAAACTATGCCTTACTATTGTTAGGAAGATTTTATGATCTCCTTTTAATAAAATTTCAGTAGTCGATAATTAGTAAAAGCTACCTGGATGCCAGAGGCATACCAATGGTGGCATCTCCTTTGACCATAGCAACTGGGAAGGACTCTTCTGTGAGCCAAATATATAAACGCTGTAGTTCTTGTGACAAGCCCTACACGGGAGACAGTTGAGGCAGTTTCAGTTGAGAATCAAAGCTCTGGTATTAATGGTTCTAATTGTCCCATGAAGCTCTCTTGAGTTCACATTTATTACTGAAAACACTGTAATCATAGCTGGTAAAATGATAGTTCATTCAGGAGCTTCTTTTAGATGTAAAGAAATCCTTGCAATGCTGCATGGTATAGTGTGGAAAACTTCTGTTATCTTGCAATTTCTCAGAATACTAAGATCTAAGGTTAACTTCAGTTCTTTCTAGTAAACTTAACTCTCTGTGGTTTTTGCCTGGACAGTCCGGTAATTGCGTCTTCTGTCAGGTGAAAAATAAAATAAATTTTTTCTGTTTTTCTTGGATGGTAGGCCAGTGGGGATATTTTCCCCTTGCCGTGTCTGGTGGTGGTAGTGATTGGCGCGGTGGAATTTAAAGGCACAACAACTTTTTTCTCCTCCATGTGTGGGATTTTTTGTGAAAGTATCTGGCAACCCTAGTTAGACTGCTGTTAAATCTGGCTACTGTGGTCTTAATTTAATCTGTCAGAATAAAAAGGTGAAAAAGTAGAGCAGCGATAACTGCTGGTATATGAAACCCTCCATATGCAGATGGAGGCGGCAGTGATTATTAAATATCTTCTGCTAAAATAATTGTTGTCACAATATAGGGAAAATAAATAGATTGCAACAAGATATGTGGTTGGAGGTGATAATATGGTTTAATGCCATGAGCAGTCATTTCTGTTACTTTTTTAGAAGACTCCCTTTATTGATCTTGTAAACCTGAAATATTCTTTATGGTAAGCTGCAGATAGAGTTTTTGTCAGAATTAATTAAGTCTATGTAGGAGGGCTTTCATTCAGTAGTTCGCACTTGCAGCTATTTTCTTTGGGTGCCATAAGGAGATGGCAGGAATTGATACTTTTTTACAGAAAGTGATGTATGATTTAGTGAACTAGTGCATGCTGGAGAATACTGACTGAACAGTTGTTTAGTGAAACACTGACAATGGGATGTACATTTGCACTTAAACTCTTTTAGTACAGCGGTATAGACCAGGGTCTCAAACAGGGGTCTGCCACCCTTTGGGGGGGGGGTGGTCCATGGGGTCCTGGCACCCTCCCCACAGAGTTGAAACTGGGTGCAGAATGGGGCAGAAACTTTGAACTTTGGGCAGAGTTGAGGGGGCATGAGGGTGTTGCCCTCCTAAACAGCAGTTACTTACACAGAGTGGGGCACTTCAAAGACTCTTCCCTATTTCTGCTTAGGCCCTGCTGTCTGGGCAGGTCCTAGGTGGGTTGACAGACAGGCAGTGTGGGGCTGTTGCTTCTCTGGTTGGTGGGCCTGTGACAGGGTGCAGTCAGATAGGTATGTTAAATTGCATTTATCAGCTAACGGAGGAGTCAATTGAATTGCCATTGACTAAATTAGTTGAGGAGGGAAACTGCAGAGGTGCAGCATCTGGGACTTGGGTGCAAGCTGGGACAACTGATTCCCAGCTTGTGCCTGGTCCCCCTTCTGCACTTCTGCTTCCCCTCCTCCGCCCACCCATTCGCGAAGACAGTGTTGGGGGGGAACTGGCTTTTAAGCAGACTGCCCCAACACCGGCTCCTGCTCTCACCCTCACCCCTTGCTGCCTCTCTCTGATCCTTGGTCACAGAAAACCCCTTGGGGTGCTTCCCAGAATGCTGAGAGCCATTGACACTCGCCTCTTTGCTCTCTGGGGCTTCTCACCACCCTGTTCTGCTGGGCCAGATCCCTCCTGTCTCCCTCAGGGAAGGCACAGAGCCCCCCTCTCCCCAGGAACAATAGACAGAGACTCTTCAGATCCAAGGAAAATGCAGTTTTGGGCCCGGTTTCCAGGGAACCCTCTCCCCCTCGGGATCAAAACGCCAAATTATATAGGTGTAAGCCCCCTTTAATAATGAAAGGAAGATGTACACCCTGATTGCTCCTCTAGGTAACACTTACTATCAAGCCCAGTGTAAGTAATTAAGTGGTTGTATTAAGTACCAACTGTAGGACTTCTGTGATTGCAAGCAGTGTCCCCTCTAAGCTTCAGGGCAGCCTAGCATCACAGGTGATTCATCAGTCCTGCCCAGTCAAAGGCTTAGGCCTTTGTCCAAGGAGCTGACTGGGCACAGTTTAGAGGGGAACATTGGTTGCAAAAATCAGGTAGAGGGGAGTAGATAAATTTAAAATAACAAAATGCATAGCTAGTTCTAACACTCATCACAAACTTACCCTAATACTGTTCTTATTCCAGCTAAACCTCCAAGCCAGGGAAGCTTTTTCCCCCTGAGGTCTCTACTTCATTCCCTTGGGAGAGATATGCCAGCCAAAGACAAAGAACTGAAAAACTGCATTTGAAATAACCTTATTTTTGGCCAGGGAATTCTTTCTCACATTCTTCACTTCCATGGAAAATTACCTGCCCAGACCCTACCAGTCTGGGGTGGGGGGTGGGGAAGTGTCACATGACTTTCTAAGACCAACCACTGCTTAGACCAGGGGTGAGCAAAAGAGCCTTCATGGACCGGATCCAGCCTGCCAAGCGGGTTGATCTGGCCTATGGAGGCCCTGCCGCTCCCCTGCCCACAGGCCAATCAAGGCTTGGGGGCAGAATGGGGAGCATGCAGTCTCCTCCAACACCAGTGGCATGAGTGCCTAGGGCTGTGGTCACCAACCCATCAATCACAATCGACTGGTCGATCGCGAGGCGTTCGGACAACCCCATATCCCATTCCCCCCCACCCCGAGAAGCTACCTCTAGTGTAGTGCTGGCTTCCTGCGGGGTGGACGGAAGTTCTGTCTGAAGCCTGTGTCACTTCCGGGGGTTCTGGAAGTGTGTGCACTGCTCCTCTCCCACAGCTCTGTTGTGTGCTGGGGGAGGGGGCATTGACCTTAGAGGAGTGCGGTGGCTTGCTGGTGCTGGAGGGGTGAGTCGAGCACAGGGGTTTCCCTGCGCCGTGGGAGCAGGATTTGGCCCCGGGGTTTGGCCATACTGCAGGAGGGGAGGGGGTTGGCTGGGCCGCGCCGCAGGAGCGGGGCTTGGCCCTGGGTCCAGGCACCTGTGGGGGTTGGCCGCGTTGTGGGAGGAGATGGGCGGGGGGGGGGGGGGGGCAGGGGAGCATTTGGCTGCGCCACGGCGCAGGAGGGGAGTTTGGACCTGGGGCAGGCGCCTGTCGGGGTTGGCCTTGCTGCGGGAGGAGGGGTTGGCCCCGGGGCAGGCACGCATGGGGGTTTTCCTGCACCGCGGGAGGGGGGGAAGAGAGGGGGATTCGGGCCCAGAGGAGGCACGTGCTGGCTTCCCTCTAGGGGGCGGAGGGAGAATCCTGGGAGGAGGCAGATGCAGAGGACTCTCCGACTCCACTGGCACCCCACCCCTGTCCGCACTCCCTGCTCCCCAGACCCTACTCCCCTGTCCCCAGCTACAGAACTCTGTCCCCATTCCCCGAACTCTGTCCCCACTGGCACCCTGTCCCTAGCTGCAGATACCTGTCCTCTGCCCTCCCAGCACCCTGTTCCCTCTCCCCTGCCCCCAGCCGCAGAACTGTCCTCACAAAATGTATAATTATAAATGCTTAATTTTAGATTTAAATAGCATGAATAAAAAACAGACCATTTATTTCATAACTATAAACATGTGATTTTAATTTTATATATTGCATAATTTAAAAATAAACTGTTTATCAGTGTGTGTAAATAAGGGCTGGTGATAGCAAGTGATGGACAGGAGGAGAATAGACAGGGTGGGGCTTCAATTAAGGGGTGGGGCTTCAATTAAGGGGCGGGGTGGTAGATCCTCTCCTGTTCTGAGATTTTCAAAAGTGATCTTGGGTGTAAAAAGGTTGGAGACCACTGGCCTAGGGGGAATCTCTGGGGGCGAGTGGGGAGAGAAAATCATGGTCTGTGGGTGGGGAAGCAAGGAAGTGTCCTGGTCCTGCCTCTTCTGTCTGAGGCCCTGCCCCTTACAGAGCAGCCCTGGACCACTTCCAAAATTTCTGAAGTGTGCCCTGATAAAATATTATTGTCCACACCTGGCTTAGACTTAAAGGTCAAAGGAGGCTGTTTATAAGTGATCAACCAGACATTGAAGGAAGCACCCTTGATGGCTTCCATTTGCACATTTCAAACCGTAAACCATTTCATACTCCATATCTCTAACTTTACATGCAAGAGTGATACATACTCCAAAATAAGACTTACACACCCAGCAGACTGATATTAAAATTGATAGCTTACATGAGGTATTCTGTCCAAAGCATCTTAGAGTTGTGCTTATTTGTGTCCTTAAGTCAATTTAATAAAGCATGAGAGAGGAGGGAAACCATTACAGGGCCACTGTGGTATCCACCTACCTGCTGCTGGTGCCTGGGGCTGCAGCTGTTCCTCAGCTGCCAGCTCCCTTTGACTACTCATGCCGCTTGTCAGAGCTGCTGCCTGGGCAACTCTGGGATCAGTTGAGTCTGTGGGAAGCAGTCACTGTTGCACAGCCTCAGATAGATGGGTTACCCACCTGCTGAGGTGAGTCAGTGTGAAGGTGGCACTCCCTCCCTGAACAAAATTGTGTAGAGCTGGCCTGACCCTTACTGGACTTTGCCCCTTCCTATACCCTTAATAGAAATTACAGCTATGCACAAGGGGCTACCCCTGGCCCAGAGAGACAGCCTTGTGACCTCACTGCATCCTGAAGTTTTTTAGGATGTTGAGGGGGAGACTCAAAAAGGGAAAAAGCTGAGAACGCCTAGTCTAGACTAGTTTCTTGCATAAAGAGTAGCTTTGAGTGGAAAAGTCTTCCCATGGTTCCATTCATGGAAATCCTCATTCATTTTTAATTTGATCATGAACTTTCCAAGTATTAGAAATGACTAGTGGTAAACCCTGTTTGGTATATGCTTTTTTTCAAGGCATGCTATTATAGAGCATTTTAACCAATGGATTAACACTGGGTATTGTGTACTATGGATACAGCCATCCTGTGGAAGCCTTAACGTGAGAATAGGATCCTTGAAATGTCAGTTCTGTCATTTGTCAAGTAAACACAATGTCCAAATTACTGAAGTGTTGAGTGAATTCAGTTTTGTTTCCCAAGACACTGACTGATGAGGCCTATGTGTGAGCAAAAGATTTATTCCAGTATTTGTTGTTACCATACAGTCCTGACTATTGTTTAGTAGGATTATCACTTGAGGGCAATGTCCAGGCTCATACAATTATTTGTCAGTGATGATAGCAGCTGTCAGTTAGCCACAAAACCCTAGGCTTTTCCAAAGTAGATACTACAATTGTAGTTCACTGCATATTTTGTTAATTTTTGTATTTATAGAATAGGTGCCTAATGACTTTTATAAATCTGAATAAGCTAAAATATGTAGTACACAATACAAAATAAGTGTACATCACACTTTTCTGGCCTGCCCTGAAGCTTAGCAGTCTGAGCTATGGATTGCTCAGTTTCACACACACAAAGCAATATCTAGGTGTCTGGTTTTCAAACTTTTTTTTCTCATGACTCAGTTGAAGAAAATTGTTGATGCCCATGACCCAGCATAATTTCACTAGTGTGGGGGCTCTGGGGTGGGACTGAGGATGAGAACTTTGGAATGTAGGATGGGGTTCCAGCTTTTGGGGTGGGAAGGTCAGGACTGTGGCAGAAGGGACTGACTTTGAGCTGCTCCAGGTCAGTGGTGCAGCAGGGGAGTTAAGGCAAGCTTCCTGCCTCTCCTGACACTGCAGACCATACTGCACCTTAGAAGCAGCCAGCAGCAGGTTTCCAGCCAATGGGAGTGTGGAGCTAGTGCTCAGGTCAGGGACAGTGCGTGGTGCCCTGTGCGCTCTCCCTCACCCCTACCTAGGAGCCAGGCCTGCTGCCGCTGCTTCTAGGACACAGTGCAGTCTGCAGTGTCAAGACAGGCAGCTGCCTTAGCACCCCCACTGGTCACCTGATCACCCTGCAGCCAGGGGTGGATAAGAGTTTTGCGGGGCCCAGGGTAGCACAATTTCGCAGGGCCCCCCTTTGGAGAAAAAATAAAAAAAGGCATCAAATGCGCAGATTGAAGGCTATTTTCATATTACATGTGAATTGGGTAAATTTGATAGGAACGTAATTCAGTCGGATTTTTTAAATTATATTGTAATTCATTAACAAAATTCTGCATTAATAATTAAACATTTTCATTCGTATTTAAGTCTGTTATAGCTGTCTAGCTCTTTTGGCAGCTGGGTCTCTAACAGCCGGTGGGAAAAGGCTTCTGCCCACCTTCTCCAGCCCCAGGCACTGGAGCAGCGAGGCGCCCGGGGAGCAGGGAAATCCTGACATGGTTTAGAAGGGGCTGGCTGCTGTGTCTGAGCCAGCAGCCTCTCAGGAGCCTGCAGAGCAGCTGGAGGGAAAGAAAACGGCACCTCAGGCTCCATGCAGGGTCAGAGGAGGGGCCATAGAGGCTGCCCCGACTGCCCCCTGCCAAGAAAGGGAACTTGGACACAGCAAACGAACCTGCCACTGTAGCCCCCACCCCCAGGAGTGGCCAGAGCAGACTGCTCTGCCAGCCTGATGCTGCTCAGCTTGTGGACTGGCTCCCTTCTGGTTGGGGGCAACCGCGTGGCTCAGTCACCCTGTATCTGCATCAAGGCAGCTGTGTGGGCCCCCGGTGCCCGGCTGCTCCGGTGCATTGCTCTATGACTGGGTGCCAGGGGCAGGAATGGAACAGCCCCTGATGCCCAGCCCCCGCCCAGCCACAGACCAGCTAGTGTGGGGCTCACGGGGTTCCCCCACACCGAGACCACTCCTTCCCATGCTGGGGCAGAGGACTCTGGCAGCTGGTGGGGGGGGGGGGCAGGAGATGTGGGGTGGAGTGGGGGCCAGGCACAGCGCTGCATTGCAGGCTCCTGCGCCTCTTAGGAGAGTCGCTCCCAGGGCCAGGCTACAGAAGCTGCCGCTTTATTATTTTTTACTCTTTCAAGTAGTTGGTCTTGTGTCTGGGTCTGTGAAGCTGGGGAAAGGCGCGTCATGGTACCCACCTGCCAGCAGAGACCTCCCCAGGGCGCCTGTGGGCTGGCCGGACTGCTTTAGAGACAGAACTGCAGACGCTGGGGGGACACTTGTTGGGACAGGGCCCTGAGAGCGCTGCCCACATGCTCCGGCATCTCTCTGCCTGGGTCCTACCCGCTCCTAGGATCTCTTGGCTTCCCTGTGAGGTGTGGGCAGCGGCACCCTCTAGTGGCAAAAGCTAGAAAGTGACCCCGCTGGTGTGGGACCTATTAAAGCGCAGGGACGGGGCCGCTGCCCCGCTCGCTCTGCCCTATATCCGCTGCTGCCTGCAGCAACAAGACACAGTGCCTGACATTCCATGACTCAGTACTTGGTGATGATCCATAGCCTGAAAACCACTGGTCTAGATTGTCCAGGTAGAAAACACAACTAGAGACCTGAATGAGATAAGATCCTTTTCTAGTCTTGGAACACGGGGCTCTGTCAATCAAGGCTGCATATATCCATGACAAAAAGAACCAACTTGCTGACTGACAATTTTCAGTCCTTTTTGGAGGCAAGGGAGTGAATGAAATCAAATGCTCTTTAATACTGTTGGTTTCTCTCTCTTCTCCTTTCAGGGTAGACCTCTCCTCTGTTGGTATGTTGGGTATTGAAGAGAACCTTTCTTTTCTTGGTTACCCTGGCAGAGAGAGTGGATGTGCTTTTTTAGGTGTTCTGACTTAGTTTTCTTCTTGACAGATTGACCTGCAAGATAAATTGGGGCAATGTAACAGTAATATATATATTATCCCACCGTGGTCTGACTGCCTGAGATTCCATAGCATTCTTCAGATGGTTGTCACCTTGAACTTTCTCTCTCTTTCAGGAACTATTTTATTTCTCCCCTCCCCGGGTGAATTTTTTTAAATCACAAATTTAGTAATACACTGACAAGGCTTAGTACAGGCTAACAGTAGCAAATACTCTAAGGCTGTGTCTACATTGGCGCGATCTTGTGCACAAGCAGGCGCTTTTGCGCAAAAACTTGCTGCCTGTCTACACTGGTCATGAGTTCTTGCGCAAGTACACTGACATTCTAATGTATGAAATCAGAGCTTCTTGCGCAAGAGCTCTGATGCTCCCACTCAGGAATAAGCCCTCTTGCGCAACTGTTCTTGCGCAAGAGGCCAGTGTAGACAGGCAACATGAATTTCTTGTGCAAGAAAGCCCAATGGTTAAAATGGCCATCAGAGCTTTCTTGCCCAAGAGAGCGTTTACACTGGCACGGGTGCTCGTGTGCAAAAGAACATGCCAGTGTAGATGGTCTCTTCTGGAAGAGTTTTTGCAGAAGAACTCTTCCGCAAAAGAGTTCTTGTGCAAGAACCTGCCAGTGTAGACATAGCCTAAGGTTTGTTTTCTTTTAGTTCTCATCTTGTATACTAACTATCCATATCATTACAGTATTTCAGGTTCTGTGAGCTACACTATTAAACTGTCAAAAGCTTTGGTCACAGTGAAGTTACCAGTGTGTCTTCCTGTGTTTTGTATCAATGGTGAGCTTTAAATAAAGCTGTTCTGGGGGAGTATCTGTGCAGCTGACAATTGAATTGTAATCAAACATAACTGGAAGGGGCTAAAAAATGTCACACTTACAAAGCTATCAAGTTTTTTGTCCTGCTGTTTGATGTATTTCACCGCTGACCTTTCCAGATCAGTGCAATATCACATCTCTTCTAAATGTAAACCTTTAAACTTTATTACTTATTTGAAATTATTGAAGGAGAGAGTAGTATCTCACTGAAGAGCCCTCTGAAGCAGAAGATTGCATCAGTAGACAGTTGTTTAAAAGCAGCTTTACCATTATCTGACCTATTTGAAGTGTATGGCACCTTTAGTACAACTGCTGCTGAGTTTGTAAACAGTCTGGTTCAAATGCTCAGGGATTTGCTATTACACAACCCTCCTTTAGTTTTCCTTAGCATTGAATACACAAATGCCTCTCTTTCTATTTACTCATCTACCTACCATTTTTGGTTCTGACAGGATAATCAGAGCTTTGCCTGTTGGTTACGAATAACAGGCCTGTCTGAGAGAATTTGTATGATCTTAATGACAGTCTATAAAACTTACCCAACTTATCAAAGCCTATGGACTAATCTTGGGAGTCAGTGTACAAAAGAATTGTGCTGTTGTGCCCCAAAGACTCCTTTTTAATTCTAAATACATAGAACTGCTGTTTGCTACATCTAAATTGGCTGAGAGATTTCTCTCCTTCCCACCCTCCCCCCCCAAATGTGCCTTACCATGTCTCTTGCCTTTGTTATAATTGTTCTGTTACTGGCTTCAGGATCTTTTGTCATTCATCATTTTTGTCTCTTTGCTTACACTTCTGTCAAGCTCTTCCCCAATATCTTTTGTCCTCCCTTGACTTCCTCAGATTTTTCTGAATATCAATCTCTCCTCAGATACTGGTCTTAGAAATATAGCTAGACACTAAATATAACTAGCTGAGGATTGTTGCAGAAAGTGGAGGAAATGCATATGTGAGAAGCTGGAATTTCTCCAAGAGTGTGGACTCTGGAAATTGCACAGGGGAAGGAGTTCCATCTTTTTGTATTGGACTCTAGCGATTAAATGTCGGATAAATGACACCCCTCCACCCTTCTCTCGCTTCAGGAAAGAAAGTATTAATTTTTTCCATGACATGGCCTTTACAGTGCCCACCTGTAGGCCTTATGTAACCAGTTTAATGGCCTGGGCTCATCTGTTAACCTTCACGGTTACCCCCTGTGGTGCTGCGTCTGTATCAGAGGCAGCAACATGGCGGGGAGTGAGATAGGTGGGAGTTGGTATGGAACAGAGGCAGCAGCATGGGTTGGGGGGCAGGCAGCTCCCCAGGAGCCACTTTGTGGTCAGCCAGCTTAAAAGCAGGCCCATGGTGCACATCAGCTCCTGGGGAGCCTCCCATCACCCCCATGTAAATGGGTAACCACTGAAAAATTATGCAGTTACATGTTCATGTTGTTAAACAGATTTGAACATCCATAGAACAAAAACCCATCCATGGTGATGGCTTTAACTGGGTTTTACTTGCTAATGATACTTTTTCTGAAATAAATGTGGTTGCAGCACGAAGTACCAACTGATAACTCTGAAATTGTTGTAGAAAATGACCATCAAAATCTCACACCTAAATGGTATCTTGAAACCAAATTAAAAAATAATTTTGAATGGCTAGTCTTCTGACTGTAGTTCAGTGAATCATTCACATTTTTTTCCAGCAAAGATGCAGATCTGATTCTGAATTACCAAAAAAGCTAACACTGAGTGTGCTTAATTTTGGGATAAGCCCTGTTGAACTCACTGGCACTTGTTTTTTTTGAGAAAGCGAGTATAGGATATGGTTCCCTTGGGAAAGCCGGGTTATGCTGAAGGAAAATAGGGAATAGACTTAGAGCATTGGTCTGTGGCCATGTTGCAAAATAAGGGGCATGTATTATGTAACATAAAAGAAGAAAATGACTGTGGAAATAGGCAACTTCAGAAAGCTACAATAAGAGAAATCTATATTGTACTACTTGGGTAATGGAATCTGAGTCCAGTTAAGTAGTCCTATGTTTTCCAGCAACATCCAAACAGCTTGGGAATTTACTTGTTAAATCACACTTATACTAAAAGGGAAAGAACGTCTTGAAGAATGATGCATTGCAAAAGTGAATTATTTAAGTTGCTAATCGATTGATCCACAATGTTCTTGTGACACATCCACATGTTCATTCATATCATTTCCTTCTAATAAGCAGTTTCCTTATGTTTTGTTCTTGCAAGTAGGCCCAGCTTACACTTAGCAAGTTTTCCTTTTTTACCCAGGGAAGGAATTTTTTCAAAATATACCCAGAATGGGTGTCTTATGCTCAGAAGCCAGGACAGTTTTTCCATGGCATAAGTGTGGGGAATATAGGAAGCTGTGTATGTGTTGAATGTCTGCCTTTGTTCTTTCCAGTTCACTCCACTGTTACTTTCTATTATGCCTCTGTCCTTTTCTGTATATTATATGTCTGTCTTAACAAATACTTCTGCCTTGCTTGGCCCAGTTACACCATGACATAAGCCCATAACAGTAATCCTATCCTGGCTGTGTCTGTCTTGGTGCACGTGACTTTAGTTGGCTGAGAAACAGAAACTGAAAGCTCAACTTTCAAGAAGTGAGAGCTGGCAGTTAGGCTAGACTAGAGCTATTAATTGATTTTTGAGACAGTAAGTGTAGGTTTCACATGTTTGCAATGAGTTTTAATTGTAACTTATTTTTTAAATGGCAGAAATTTAGTGTTTGATCTACAAATAAATTCAATTTAAATGTACCTGACCTAGCAAATTTTTTGTTGGGCGAAGTCTTTTTCATAGAGGTTGAAAGGGTCTTACTTTTTCACAAATATTTGACATTCAAGCTTCTAGCTAATATTAGTAAAGAAATGCTAATGATAGCTTCAGCTTTTCAGTGTCTGTGGAGAGCTCTGACTTTCCATCCTGACAGCTGACATAATACAGGATACTAGAGTGGGCTGTCTGATCTGCCACCTCCTCAACAGGTTGCATGCCTTAGATTTACTAGCAGCTGCCCCTTCTCTGCTGCTTTGAGTAGTGGGTGGGGGGAGTGTTTGAAGACTGACATTTTGACATGGAATTAGTTACCAGTTTCCCTTCCTGATAAATGTGATACAAAGACAAATGAACTCTTATTTGCTATACTATACAATACGTTTTTTGTGTGCAGGTTATAGCTGAGGAGGTAAATATGGTAGGGAGGTGAATATGAGCAATCTAAACCTGCAAAAGTAAGGCTAGCTCTGAATGTAATTTAAGAGTGGTCTGAAAAAAAACACCAGTAATGAAAGCAATTAATCTGCATAGCATTTCTGGACTTAAAGCCTTTTTAAAAAAGTTGTTTAAAGAGCATTTGTATATGAAGAACGAGTTTTGCAGTTCATGTTTTTTCCAGCCTGGAGAGGGGATACAGGTTAATATGGAGTCTGCCGCGCTGAGTCAGTGCCCCTCTGCTTGATTCATAGTAGATAGGATTGTATGTATTATGATGGATGTTAGGTTTTTTTATATGGCCCATAACAGGGTCCTTAGGTTCTTTGGCTAGAATTGAATGGGACACAGTTTTAACTAAATTTCTCTGCCATGTATAATGTTGAGATGGACAAGCCTCCAGTTGTTGAGAAGAAACTGTGGTCTCCTGCCAATTGAGTACTAGCTCCCTATACCTTTTCAGAAGGGAAGGGACTAGGGATGTAAGAGTTGACTACCCAACAAGCCTAGGCTTATTGGGTAGTTGAGTTGACTACTTGCATTCTTTCTCATCCCTTGCTGCCTCTCAGAACATGTGTGTTGGGAAGCAGGAGCCAGTGCTGAGGGGAGCCAGCTTAAAAGCTGATTCTCCCCAGTACCGGCTTGGTGATGGGGGGGGGGGGGGGGGAGAGGCGGGAGCAGCCTCGGGAGCAGAGATGCAGCGGCAATGTGGCTCTGCCTTCTTAAATGTAGTAAGAGCCAGGTAGCTCTTACAATATTTAAAAGGCAGTGCCACAGAATGGTTAGCCCGTCTCCTCCATGTTTAAACTGCAGTGCTGCAGCAGGGATAGCGAGTGCCCCCTTATCAACTCATTGAGTAGTAGATGGAAATTCCATGGGCTACTTGATTAGCTGATTATCTGCAATTTAACATCCCTAGTAGGGACTGCAGGGGGAAAAAAATGATCCTATAACCTATTTTCCTGTCTCGTCATTTGATGTATTTTGAGTATGGAAGAGGCAGCTGATGGATCTGTTTCCGCTAGTCAATGGAAAGGGAAATGCAATGACTTGCTTCCCCACACCTCTCTAGCCCCTATGCTCTTTGGGTTTGTCTCCTTGCCTGTCTGGAGGAAGATGGCTGTAGCTGCTCCAAGCACTGAAAGGTGGTGGTGGGTCCAATGAGACTGCTTCCTTGTCTCGAGCTGAGATGCTGTCACGTGGGAGGGGGAGGGAAGGAGAAGGGACAGTGGTCCCTAGAGCCAGATAGGGATGCTACAAATATTGGTGTGTCCCTCCCCTCTCCCCCCCCTCCAGATTGTCCACATCAGGCATATTGAGTAGTCCAGGTCTAGAACTTGCACAACAGAAAGCCTAGGACATCCCAAGTAAATGGGGACTCTTGCTCAGAAGATGTGACAGTCTCATTAAGCCAGTGTTAAAAAAATGTCTGCAGTTACAGGTCATTTGTTCACATTCCCTGAGTTACTAAGTCTGTAGCACTCTTAATACATGGGCTCTCGCCTTAATTACGTGTGTGGATGAATATTAGTCTTGCTAGCACTAACTATCCAGATATTTCAAAGGGAAAGAAGAGAGATTGCAGCTTTGAGGATCATTTGGCACATGACCACTGTAGTCCAATAAAAATGTCTCTGCAGTCTGGACAAATAAGAGATAAAGGACTAACAGAATGTGTTTACTTTGGTCTTGAGTGTGCTTTCCATGTGTGATCTTGTAACTCAAATGAGTATCTAACACCTGTTGTCAGCCTGTGTAATGAGTAGACTTAGCTAATGGAAGATACAAGTGTATTCATTGTTCTCCTTGCAGTTGTGCTTGTGTCTTTGGAGACACATGTTGAGCACATTAATTAATCTGCAAAGGAAAGAAAACAACTGTAGGAAAAACATTTGGCAATGGTAAAATAGTTAGTTACTAAAAGCATATATTGGGCTCATCCACATAAAAGGATTAAATCTTTTTCTACTCCTGTAGGGACTAAGTGATAATCTTCTGAGCTCTGAGTGTGTAGAATAAGCAGGGCTCCTTAAGTGCTCCTTAAGTTTTCAGTTGAATAACTTTGAAAAGCTTTAACCATTTGGCCTGACATTTTTAATGTCTCTCTCACTCTCTCTCCAGCTGATTTTTTGGGGAGGGGGTGCGGAGGCAAACAGAGGAAGCTTTAGTCCCATCATTTTCTGGGTCAAAAGGGGGGGGGGAATTGATCTTGGCATTTAATTAAAAAACAAAGCAAAACCAGAAACTCTGGCATCTTTTTCTATGGAAAAAAATCTAGTGCCTCTGCTTTGGAGTCATTTGGGATGTGCCTTTTGTTTCTTGGGAACCATGGAAACAATGCCACCCCATTCTTCCCACTGACATCGTCCATGCAACACACTGGTTTCCACAACAGCACATACAGCAACATATTCTCTGTGTATAACTACTCATTCCTCACCATCCTGTCTTCAACACTTGCTTTCTGTAATGACCCAAGCTGAGCCAGCTGATGAGGATGATGACTTACATCACTGAGTTGGACAGCTCCTCACTGGTTCCCCAGTTGTCAACTTCTCTGGATGAAGAAGTTTTCTAATCTTCTTCCTCTCTACTTGCTGACAACCTGAAACAATTTCAGGATTTATTCAAGGGAGTGGATCAATCGCAGACCATTCACTGCAAGAAGTGCAGGAAAAACAACACAAGCTACTTTAACCAGTGACATACTCTAAGATAGCATTGCTGATGAAAGAGGCTATAATGGAGCCATCAAAAGACGCTCTGTCAACACCAGCCTCTACCCCTCCTACTAACCAAAGAGCAGATAGAAAACATTTCATCCCAGTCAAGAGGATGGATTTTCTCTTCTCACATCAGCATCCAAATTCACTGCTTGTGGATTCCATCCATCATAGATCCAGAGTGTCTCAGTACAAGGCCATACCTCGGGAGAAGGGGCACAAACAGTTGGATATCTTTGGCAGGAAAGTCTATTCTTCTGCCACTCTCCAGTTCCCAGTATCAAATTTTACACCACTTTCCTGGCTAACTATGACCACACCAACTGCACTAGATGACAGGAGCTGCTCCAGGACCTCCCTGAGCAAAAAAGGCCCCAGCTCCAATCCGTAATGAGGGCCAATCAATAGCATGAATAGCCCTTCAGGCATCTCTGGACACGGCTGACACAGCAGCCAGGGCTACAGCAACTGTGATTGCCACCACAATGCCCTACATATGACTATCTTTCAGAGTCTCGAGTTACAAAACAAGTTAGAAGACCTCCCCTTTGATAGGAACCATCTTATGTAGGACTTCGTCCATCTTGGCCACAATTTATGAAGGACTTCCGCATCACACTGAGAACCTATGTACGCTCCACCTAATAGAAGGAGCAGATATACTCCATAACAGAGACTGAGGCATTCTTAACTACCATCGATACAGAGGCCATATGACAACAGACCCAAATAGCACTCCAACAAAAGCGGGGCACAACGCAATCAGTCCTCCAACAACCAATCTACTACAAATTTGAATGTGGTTGAGGGTCTGAGCGACCACCCTACTGATCCAGTACATACCACTCATATTTTCCATTGATGTTTGGGGCCCTTTGGTCACTACTGGGCCTTCATCACTACAGGCAAGTGGGTTTTCGTGATCATCAATGCTGGCTTACACCAGTGTTTCTTAAACTTTTTGAGACGATGGAACACGAAACAATATTTTATGTGGAACACCTATGAACTTTCTTCAAAAAAAAATTAAGACAAAGAAGGCACACCTGTGAGTTGTTCACGGAACACCAGTATTCCACGGAACATAGTTTAAGACACACTGGGCAATACCATCTCCTTTATGTCTATGCCCCCTTCCCCATCTCTCTTCAGGGACCACTCTCATGAGCCCCTTCTACGTGCAGAGGTACAAAACCTACTCCACTTAGGGGCAGTAGAGCCGGTCTTTCCAGCATTTCAAGGAAGGTTTTATTCCAACTATTTCTTAACCACCAAGAAAACAGGCTGCTGGAGACCCATTTTAGATCACAGGAAGCTCAAGAAGTTTGTACACAACAATCAGTTCAGAACAATGACTCATGCAATTTATACCTGCATTGGACAAGGACAACTAACTCTCAGCCCTTGATCTTCAGGATGCATATTTCCATATAACAATACACCCTGCATGCAGGAGGCTTCTCAGATTTGTGGTGGGCGAAGACCACTACCAATATCGAGTCCTCCCCTTCAGACTTTCCGTGGGTAGTAAAATTTTCCAAGACTCTGGCTGTGGTCATGGCATTCCTCAGGATGCAGGGTATCATATTCTCCTACCTTGATTGTCCTTGCCCCTCACATCAGCAAACACTAACCATGACACATACCACCAAAAACTGCTTCTCTTGCTTGGGTCTACTTATAAACATCCAGAAATCTACCTTAGAGCCAACCCAGAAGGTAGTTTATTGGGGCATTCCTGGATGGCATGACTGCCAGAGCCTACCTTCCAATATAGTGGTTCCAGATGTTGTGACCTTTTCAGGGGGATCATACATACCCCTTTCATGACCGCATGCATATATCTTCAGATTTTGGGACACGTGACGGCTATTGTCTTCATGGTCTCCCTCTCCAGACTACATATGCAATGCCTATAGACTTAGTTTGCAACTGTTTGTTCCCAAATGACACAGCCTTGCAAGACGTCTTACACTTCCATCACTAAGCCTCCAATCTTTCCAATGGTGTACCTCCCCACACAGTCTCCTTGCGGGCGTACCTTTCCATCACCCAGATCCATCAGTTGTGATGACAACCACTACTAGGTTGGGGTGCCTATTGCGATAGACAGTCCAGGGTGGATAGTCCCAATCCAAGATGTGGCTTCATATAAATATCCTGGAACTCAGGGCCATCCTCAAAGCATGTGCACACTTCCTTTCTCTTATATGGGGCAGAACCACACGTGTCCTCACAGACAACACCACCTCTGTCTTATGTCAGTAAACGGGCAGGGGGTGCCCAATCACACTCACTATGTGCAAAAGCAATCAGGTTCTGGATCTGGTGCCTGAAGAATGACAACTTCAACTGCATGTACCTGTACATACCAGGCAGACAGACCGAGCAGGCACTTCTCGGAACACCCCACGTGGGAGCTCCGCCTCAATATCCTCACAATATTCCGACAGTCGGGGTTCCCTGTTATAGATTTGAGACAGTAGCCAACTGCAAATGCCACTGCTTCCGCTCCCGAGCGGGTCGGGGCAAGAGATCAGAGGGAGAAGCCTTCACCATGCCCTTGACCTCTCCCCTACTGTATGTCTTTCCGATGATTCCCTTGCTCTCCAGGGTGATCAATATTTGCGCTGACTGAGCCACAGGAATTCTAATAGCTCCCTACTGGCCAAGATAACCGTGGTTCCTCTAACTACACTGACTCTCAGTTGCTCACCCAATTCCCCTCCCCGTCTGTCACCATCTACTGACCCAGCACCAGGGCAAAACTCTCCCTCTGAACCTCAGCCCTCAAACTCACAGCATGGCTTCTTCATGGTTCCAAAATGAAAAACGTAACTATTCAGAGACAGTGAAGCAGAGTCTCCCAAATAGTTGTTGCTCCTCCACGAGGTATACATACCAAAACAAATGGAAAAGTTTTCAAGAGTGGTGCCACCATCGTCAATGACAACCAAACACAGTTCAGATATCTACCATGCTGGAATACCTGATTAAAAAGGTCAGTGTCACTGAGATCCATCAGCTCTATTTGTGTTCACCTGTCTATCACAGCCTTCCACAACCAGTTGACAACCTTTCGCGCTTCACACATCCTATAGCAAGACGTTTCTTAGTGGGTTTGCAAAAGAAGTGTGCAAGTGTACGCCCACTGGTACTGTTTTGGGACTTAAACCTTGTCCTTGAAACTCATGAGAACACTCTTTGAGCCCCTAGCTACTGCCTCCCCACAAGATCGAAATATGAAAGTGGCCTTCATAGTGACAATAACTTCTGTAAGAAGGGTGGGGGAGATTGCAGATCTCATGGCTCATCCACAGTATACTACCTTCACTGATGATAAAATTATCCTCAGACCTCACCAAGTTTCCTCCTAAAGTTATCAGACTTCCTCCTTAATGAGCCCATCTACCTGCCTGCCTATTTTCCAAAACCTCCTAGCTCCCCAAGGGAGTCGATGTTACATACTCTAGACAGTAGATGAGCCCTTGCATTTTACATAGACAGGACCAAGGAAGTCAGGAGGTCAGACTCTTCTTTTCGTTGTCCAGTCCCTACAAAGGAACAGCCGTCTCATGCAGTATGTCTCCAAGTGGATCGCTCATTGCCTATATGCTTTCTGCCAGCTTCGTAGGAGGGAACCACCATAGATAATCCTAGCTCACTTCACCCACGTGCTGGCCACATGAACTGCTATCCTGTACCCCTCACAGATGTAAGTAGAGCAGTGACATGGTCTTCCCATCTCCCCTTTACACAGCATTACACTCTACAGCAGGGACCTAGACCTACCACTGCTTTAGCCAATGTGGTCCTTGCCTCTTCTTGCTAAGGATGTGAAGGACTAGTCATCTCTCTGATAAGCAAATGCTTATTGGACAGTCGACTGGTCACTTTGCCCCCTTCTAGGGCTGTTGCTACACTTCAAAGGCAGAGCTGCCTTAATAACTAATTGAATAGTCAATGCAAAAGTGCTTTGACTATTCAATTAGTCAGCTAATCAATACTTAACATTCTTAATTGTCAGTTTCACAGAATAGCAGCAGTAAAAATTGACAAGACTTTGGTCAATTTTTTTGCTTTTACAGTTGGACAAAGCTGTGAGAGCAGAGGATTTAGAGCAGGAGTGACCAAACTTTAGTCTGAGGGCCACATTAGGAGTCAGAAATTGTGTGGAGGGCTGGGTAGGGCTTCCACCCTGCCAGATTCTACGTCTTGCAGGACTCCTGCCTCCTATCTAATTCCCCTACTCCTCTTCCCTTGAGGACCCCATAATCCCTTCTGCTTCTTGCCCTGCCTGGATCATGCTGCTCCCTGACTCTGCTTCTCCAAGCAGGAGCTCAGGGGCCAGACAGAAGAATCCATGGATCTGGATGTGCCTTGTGGGCCATAGTTTGGGGCCTCCTAAGTTAGAGCCATCTGTTGGAAGAGGTAAGAGAGTACTACATGCTTGCATTTTTTAAATGTTTTATTCAACTGTAAGTGCTAGAAATTTATTTTTACTTTAAATGAAAATTTATATTCTGCAAAAGTTATAACTGAAGAATGTTACTTGTCCTAGACAATACCTTTTTTCAAGCCCTCTGTAATTGTATTCAACATGACAAAATCCAGACTTTCAAAAGTATTCAGCATTTCACAACTCCTGTTTTCAGTTAGTTGCTTGGTGCAATGCACTTTTAAGAGTGATCACATAATTTGAGTGAATAAAACACATTTTATTTGGAGTCCATGGGATGGATTTTTCGAAAGTACAAATGGCGGTTGGGTACCTAAGACATTGAAAATTTATCACTTTAGCATAAATAAGCTTCTGTACCTAACACTCAGCTAAGTCAACAGTCAGTGTGGTCATCTTTTTGAGAAATTTTGCACAATGACAGACCAGACATTCCAGTTCTACAATGGTAGCAATATTGGGGGGTTGCCTCAGGGGTCAGACACTTACATCACTGTCTTCCAGATCCATGCTGAAAGTACTTGACCTCTGCTTGAAGGTAATGAGCATAATACTGAATAGATGACTATTCTGGAACATGTTGCTAATCTCTAAAAATATGAGAATTTAACTTGCTCTGCTGTGGTTTTAAGCACCTCAAGTTGGTTGCTGGTATATTCCATGCTCTGTCTTCTGTTCACTAAATGCCTTTACCACAGAACTTCACAGGCATATGTGAGCGGAAATAGCAATAGGCAAAAAAACCCTCAGCTGTATATTTTAAACAGCTCGTACTACAGAAGTAAACAAACCAAGAAGTTTCATACTTTGCACACTTCTAAATTTCACACATTTAGGGGACGAGTTCACATACCGAATATTTGCTGCTTGGTTATGCCTTCAAATAGAATACGTATGGGGTTTATCTTCTAGAGGAATTGGTCAAATAATACTATATTTAAACAAAGTAGTAGTTGGTTGCTTTAATGGATTAATTACATTTAAGGGAGATGTTATACAAGATACTTTTGTCAGTTTTCCTGTCCCTTAAAAATGGTGTTTTGGGTAGCTCCTTTCCATTCTTTGTTTACATTAATGAGGGGAACGGGGACCTGAAATGCAGTTTCCTCCTTGGCCCTCATTAAGCTGTTGTTTTCTATTTCACTTTAATCCCCTCACCGTGCACACCTCGTTTCAGTACATTTGTTCCCCTCCCTTGTTCCTGCATTTATCCCTTCCATCTTTCAATATCTTTTGCATGTTTTTTTTTCTTGCCTCTGTTACATATATGAAAATCCATCCTTGTGATGAGTAAGATCTCATGCTGAACACTGGAGGCAATAAATGTCTCTACTACCAGTTCTTTGAAGGTTCCTTTTCTTTACTGGGTGACAACTGTTTACTCTATATTCTGCTCCCATTTCTGTCTCATTACCCTGTGCAACAGCATCTGGTCATACTTGTAATCTTTCTTGCATTTTGAAACCCAATGGCACTGTTAGGTGAGAGCATTACTTATTAGGCTCTCCGGTTCTTGCTGTGTCACTCTGCTTCAGTTGGGTACTATTTGGGTGGTAGGTAGTCCTGGGTAAAAGAGATTAGTGCTTTCTCATGTAGAAATAAAAAAATCCTAGTCTCCTTGCCTTTTAAAGGCTAGCTGGGTTATTTCATGTAGAAAGAAATATCTGTGAAATGCAGAAGGCTTGGTATTGTATTTATGTTGGACATATGCTAATTTCCCTGTCCTCTTCCTGATCATCTGGTTTGTGTTAGAGACTAGTCAGTACAAGCTTGACAAGTAACTGACATATCTTGAAATGTAACTTTTTTCATTAATGTCTTTGAGCAAAAAAGACTAAATTCCTCCTTCATACAGTAGCTGTCTACAAAATCTACTTTTATAAATGCGATTTTTAAAGTACTGTATTGTTAAAGTTAATGTGAAGCTTCAAGAAATGGAGTCAGTAATCAGGTTATGAGCTTATCAGTTACATGCCAGCTACTGGGGAGCCAACTGCTGCCCCACACTGATCCTTGTGGATGCGAGTCTGCAGCGCGAGGAGCCAGCATGTAACCGCTAAAATGTTTAGCGGCTACATGGTTACAATAATTACAGGTTTTTTAACATGACTAGAAAGGGCATGACTTATGGCTGTTCCTGATAGGGATGTAAAATCCTGTTTAATCAGTTAAAGGGTTAAACGTTATATTGAGCTAGTTAGCTGTTCAAACAGCGGGGGAGTGGGGAGAAAGGGAGCAGGGTGAGGCTGCTCCAGGCTGGCTCTCGCTGTGAAATAGTGGGCCTGGCTTCCCCATCCCCACCACAGGTAGGGGGCTGCTCAGGGCACAGACTGCCATTTAATTGTAACCGATAAGCATCATCCGTTAAGGGTGATGCTTACTGGTTAGCCATCCCCATCTCTGGTTCCTCATGGTCAGGTGTTGCCTGGTGGCTTAGCTCTTTGGCTAAAACCCTCTGGAATCCTACCCTTTCTAGGGTATTAATGTCCAAAAGAGAGAGAGAGAGAGAGAGAGAGCTCAAAAATCAGGGATGTTTTGAGGATTTGTTGGCAGGACGATGCCTCTGTCCTGGGCTTCTTGCCATGTGGTTAGTCCATTATCTTTGTGGGCTTAGTTATCCCATTCACCAAATGGCAGGTGGTGAGTTGCCTTAGACTATTGGCTGGAACCACACTGTCCTTTTTGAAGGAAGTAGAAGTTCTGCTCTTTTCTGAATCACTTTGAAGATTGGCTAGATCTGCTCCTTTAACTCCCCTCTCCACATCTGCCATTAGACACTGGGGCGACGTCTAGTCTACACCTCTATGTTGATAGTGATGTAGATTAGGCACTTAGAAATTGCTAATGAAGCAGGGATTTAAATATCCCACACTTCATTACCATAAACATTGCTGCCACTTTTTTCGAAACGGCGCTTTTTCGGGGAAAAAAAGGCAGTCGAGACGGGGATCTGTCAAAATAAATCCTTTTTTGGAAGATCCTATAAACCTCATTTTTTGAGGAATACAAAGATCTTTTGAAGAAGAGTTTATTTTTTTGACAGATCCCCATCTAGACTGCCTTTTTTCGAAAGCTCTGTTTTGGGGGAAAAAAGCGGCATCCGTGTTTATGCTAATGAAGCACAGGATATTTAAATACCTGCTTCATTAGCAATTTCAACGTGCCTAATCTATATCTGTCGACAGAGGTGTAGTCTAGACACAGCCAGATATAGAGGAGGAGAATAAGCTGTCAACAGGCTTTCTCCTTAGAGAATGCTGGCAATGTGAGAAGGTTATCTCTCCCATCACAGGACCAATAAAAGACTTAAAACACCAGATCTGATCCCTGCAAGGTTTTCGTTGTGTTAGCCATATGCTTTTCACTTTTAAAATTTAAAATAAAAAAAAAAGCCCTGCATGGCTTTTTGATCACTTAAGCTCTGATCCTTCACTGTTGAGTTGTCAGTAGTAAGCTTAACTTGTGGCTCTGTCAATGCTTCAAATGCTTGGTACGCTTTTATGGCACAGCTAATTTGTATGGTGAGTATTTGCAGGTGGGTGGGTTGTTTAAGCAAAGATTATGCATCTTAAAACTGCTCATGATACTCTTGACCCAGTGGGGTTTTCAGATATTTATGGCTTTCTCCAATTGTCTTCCTGCTAAAAATAATTTTACACGAAGAGGTCATAATCATGTGGCTTAAACACACATTCAATAAGAGTTCCTGTTGTAAGCGAGTTTTATGCAGACTGATCACTGCTTGCAAGTTTAGAAAACAGGTTTATTTCAGAATTTACTTTATGTAAATTATGATAAGAAATGAGAACAGATTAGGAACAGAAATGAACAAGGGGGAAAGCACCTTACTGGAAACCCCCAGCTTTAGTTGTTTGAAAGATACTTACAGCACTGTACTCAGGGATTTGAATTTGGAGTTTTTAGCTAGAGTTCAGAATCTTAAGTTTGTACAGAGCCTGGTATGGGTTTTGAACAAATCTTTGGAAGGAGATGGAACTGTTCAGCCAACTTCCATTCTAGTAGCACAATGTTTCCTGGCTTTTTAATGGCTTGGTGGGTTTTTTGCTTAACTTCTAGATGTATGTTTTTATCTCTTGAAGTTTTGAAAGTAGTTAGTTTGTCATGTGGGTGATGCACACCTGGAATTTTTACTGAAGTCTGAAAATGTTTTTACTGCAGTTAGGAGAAGTTGTCATAGTAAACTTATCTGCACTAATAGAAGATGAGACTGTCTTGTGGATCTGTCAATGCTTCAAAGCATCAGGTCCAGATAGGAGTTGCTATACTGTGTTTAGGCATGTGCTTAGTTCCTTGTTTTATTAGTGTTTATCCACATTGAAGGCAGGTAAACAAAGCTACTGAATTTGGAATGAGAGGTTTGACAGAGCAGAAATACATAGCAGCCCAGGGAGGTTAATCTTTATGAGCAGAACTTCACAAAGTAGTAATCAGCTGATATATTAGTGTGCCTTCATCAAAGGGTTGGATAGGGAGGGAGGGGGGAAAAACAGTAATTCCAAGTGTCCGGGTTGGGAAGAGGAGAAACTTGGAAAGTACTAATGGTGAAAGATTGAGATATTATTCTGATATCTGTACTGTCTCGTGGAGATTTAATTTCACTAGGAGTGAGACAGAGAATTACCAACTTGAAGGTGTGCAAATTAGGGGGTAGGTTAAGGAAATATTGCGGGGTGTAAAGGAAGAACTGTGGAGAATAAATCTTTCCTAATTAAGATAAATCTTGCTTCTGAGATCCATTTGATTATAGAATAGTTCTTAATGGGGGCATCTCTGAGATTTAAAATTAGACTGAATGATGCCCTAGAAAATACACTGGAGGGAACACTTCTCCATTGGCAGGGGGATGGGTGAGACACACACACAAAAATTAATGATGGCAAAACTTGGGATGCCAATGTATAGACTATACAATTAACCTAGGTTTATCTGTTAATCCTGTCAACTACGTGCATTTCCTTCTTCCCCCCCCCCTTCTGCCTCTGTATCAGAGGCAGCAAGTGGGAGGGGAAGGCAGGAGCCAGCATCCTTGGGCATCAATGCAGAGAATGACTAGGCAGGCGGAAGCAGATACATGTGAGGAGCTGGCTCCACAGACTTGCTTCCCCCCTCCCCGCACCTGCTGCCTCAGGTTGATGGGGCTCCCTGGGAGTATGGCTGGGAATGCGCTGGCTGCCAGCTAAAGTTTGATGTGGTTACATAACTATTCAGTTACATGCTATCTTATATCCCTAGGAGAAACCTCTTTGAAACATCTCCAAAGGTCATTGGCATATAGACTGACACTGCCTAGGATGCCTTTTTAAAATGCCCCTTATCTTTAAAGTACCAGTTAAACATTTTATCATCAAGCTTATGTAAAAAGTTGGAAGGAATGCAAAAGTCGAGGATAAAACTGTTAGTTTTATTTATGTATCACAAGGGCCTCTATAAAGTGGGCTCTGTAGAACCAGTTATAACACTTGAATTGCTTAGATTATTTAAGGAGATGGCTTTTTGCCATCACTAATGTTTCCTTCAGGTGTAGTTTAGAACTTGAGATGATCATACTACCTTACTTAGGTGGAGTCATGATCTTGAAGCTAGTTGGAGACTTTTTTCTGAATTCCTTTGAGTCTAAGGCATGATGCTTGGCGCAAGGGCATTCTTGAAATGGACCCTAACTATACGTCTCGTGTTTGTTTGGTCTTACAGCTCAACTGCAAATCTCCTCTAGTTAAACTTCACCTGTTGACTGTGGGGAATGGCAAGAGATGCATTTAGTGGCACATCAGTCCACAGTACAACTCTCATCACAAAGTTTTATTTACTGTGCCATGTTAGGGGGCACTTTTTATCTTCTGGAACGCATAATTAGTTATGAACTCAAACATCGTTCATTAGCCAAACTTTGCTTTCTTAGGCGGAGAGAATTGATTGCACTTGAGCTTATAATTATTTATTTAGCAAAATATTAAATTTGCATGTGAAATATGTAGCTTTTGAACAATACAGTACATAAATTATTTTATCCTATCTTGACTCTTACTGTCCCCCTTAGTTTGTAATTTAAGTTATTGTAACTGATTTTTCATTTATGGAATTGTTTTACATCAATACGCTGAGAGAAAGTAAACTCAATTCACTTTGCTCTTTTATAAAAAATTGTGTAACCTACATGATGGTTCCTGATGAAAATAAAACCTAGGACTGATCAGAAAATGTGGGAATTCTAGATTGTAATGAGAGAAAATTGCCTATGATGAATATAGCATTTTAAGGCAATTTGTTTCTTTTCAGTTCCTATTTGCAATGAGCTGCTGTTGATTAAAAGTCCTGTTGTACTGTGGACTGATGTGCCACTGTAAATGAAACTAAATTTGATAAAACTAAAACTTCAATTTTCCTTCTGATATCTTTTCTTCTACCATAAATGGCAATACTGTAAAAACATTGGTTAAGCACTTCTGGTGTGTGACTATATAGAGCTGTAGTTGGATGTTTACTTGCAGTTTTTTCATGTGGTTCACTATAGATGTGGCTTTCTGTAGTAGGAAAGTAGGCATTTGCACGTAAAGTGACAGTGTCGCTTGTGAACTGTCTCAAATTCATACCCACTAAGTTATTTTTCTGTCTCAACTGTAACAGTATCTGGAAGTCAGGATAATTACGGGAAACTAATACAGGAGGTCAGAATTAGATTGTTGGTTAGGTGAATGGAGTTGGACAGCTAAAGGTGACAAGACAGCATTGCTAGTTATTAACTGGTTACGTCCACTAATGGAAGAGAATTAGAGACAACACTGATTTAAAATGTCCAAGTTTTAATTAAAACTGTTGCTTCATTAGCTGATTGAATGACACTAATATCTAACAAGATGGTTTATTAGATGATCTTTCGTGGGCCAGACCCACTTCCTCAGATATTTGATCACTATTTGATCTGAGGAAGTGGGTCTGGCCCACGAAAGCTCATCATCTAATAAACCATCTTGTTAGTCTTTAAAGTGCTACATTGTCCTGCATTTTGCTTCAGCTACCCCAGACTAACACGGCTACATTTCTATCACTAATATCTAGGCACTCCCCAGTAACCACAGACAACCCCTCCTCCCGAAAACACACTCAACCCTTGCTTTAATAACAGCAGAAAATGTGGCTTTTGTGCTTCCTGTACCCATGCATACTCCCTCTTCCTTCACCCAATTCCCCATGGTTGGTGGGTCCTTGTAATCTGGAGTGATGGTGACTAAGAGCAGTACTAAACTACCTGCAGGTGCAAAAATGAAGGGGAAGAAACATTGTCGGTTGACTTTAGTATAAACAAATGTTTTGCTGGTAAGCTTTTTTTTTTCAAGTGGAAAGTGGAGCTTATTTAAGTGTGTAGACCAGTTGAAACCCAAGACCATAATTAATTACCCAGTGAGACACCATTTAGAAAGTGAACATAAGGTTCAGTTTTATTTAATTAAACTAGACATAACTTCTGTGGCTAATGGTTACAGGTGGTAGCTGCTAGGGAGATGAGGTAACAGTAGTAACCACGGTAGCCTTCTTCCTTTCTCATTCCTATTATTTATAGAACAGTTTTTGAGTTGCCAAAGTAGGCCCAAGCTCCTATGCTAGGAAATCCTGTTAGTGCACAAAGATTGGGATGTTAGTTGCCATCCCAGTTGAGTTTGTATAGTGTTGCCAGACACCTGGGACTCTGGTATCTTTGGTCAGCACTGCATTAGTCTGGATGGTGGTGCAGTGGGATAAAACAGATTCCCTGTCATTCCTGGCTCTGTGTGGCTCCCAGAAGTGGCCAGCAAGTCCCTGCGGTTTAGGGATGATCAGAAAAGCACTGCATGTTGCCCCACTCAGAGCACTACCCCTGCAGCTCCCATTGGCCAGGAATCATGGCCCATTGGTGCACTGCATAGAGCTGCCTGGCCACCTCTGTGCCTGAGTCAGACATGCTGGTTGCTTCCAGAAGCTGCACCTAGCTCTACTGCATCACTGACAGGGAGACATCTGTGATAAGCACCACCTGGCTGGAGCCTAATCCCCATCATCCCAACCCTCTGTCCTGGGTTGGCATCCCATCCCGCACCTAACTCCTTCCCATAGCACCCTTCTACACTATGATCCCTTCATTTCTGGACCCAACACAGTCCTGCACCCATAGCCAAATCCTCCCCCTCACTGCGCTGGGACTGGGACTGGGTTTGGGATGTGGGAGGGAAAGTGAGTGAGGGTGGGAGAGAACAAATAAGGGCAGGGCTTAGGGTGGGGCAAGAGTGTTTTGATAGGTGTGATAGCCCCTTCTTGGTCCCCACCTTCAATCTAGAAGCTAATCTAGCTCCTTTTCTTAATGTTGCAAGAAGAGACCATCTCCTTTTTATGAGCTGTGCCAGACTCTGCTGAGAGTAGTACTGGTATTGACCAGTGACAGTCATTGCTAGAAGGTGCACATGAAAGTGGCTTATGGAACCACTTTTGAGCAGGGAGTGTTGTTCTGCCCTTGTTAGAAACCTGAGGTAGGTAGTTCTGGCCAGGGACATTTCAGGCACTAGCGTTGGGTTTCACCTACTTTTTAAAGTTCGATAATGGGCAATGTTCAGTTTGACAGTTGCTCAGTTAAATGTAAGCATGTGAAAAGAATGCATTGATAAGGATATGTAGGTACTTCATAAATCGGGCACTGCCAAATTCACAATCGACTTTGGTCAATTTCACGGCTATAGGATTTAAAAAGATAAATGTCACCGCTTTAGCTATTTAAATCTGAAATTTCATGGGGCTGTAATTGTGTAGGGTCCTTGACCCAAAAAGAGTGCTATAAGTTTATTGTTGGGAGGGAGGGGGTGGAATTGTGGTATTGCTATGCTTCTTTGCTGCCACTGGCAGTGGTCCTGTCTTCAGAGCTGGGCAGCTGGAGAGCAGTGGCTTCTGGGTGGGATCCGAACTCTGAAGGCAGCCCTGCCACCGCCAGTAGTGCAGAAGTAAGGATATTGTCACCCTTACGTTTGTGCTGCTGGCTGCAGTGCTGGCCTCTGTCAGCAGCCACCAGTTTCATGCCGCCCAACTCCAAAGGCAGCAAAGTAGAAGTAAGGGTAGCAGTGTATTGTATTGCCACTCTTTCTTCTGTCTGTTACTGGGGCACTGTCTTCAGAGCTGGTTGCCCGACCAACAGCAGCTGCTCTATGGCTGCTCAGGTCTGAAGGCAGTTCAGGAAGAAGGTTGGCTATTCTGAACCTGCCACCCCACCTCAAAACTTTGCAGTTTCCCCCCCTGCAAATGCCTTTTTAGTTGGAACCCCCGATTTGAGAAATGCTGGTCTCCCCTGTGAAATCTGTGTAGTATAAGGTGTAAAAGCACATAAGACCATACTTAATGAGCAGAGACCAGATTTCTGAGATTTTTTTTAATGTCTGAATTTGATAGGGACCTGTTCATAATAGTTTAAAATACTAATTTCAACCTCAAATGCAAACTTTTATGCAATACTAAGTTATCTAGAAAGTCATAAAAATACTAGGTGGTTAAAATTCATTCCCAGCAGAGGGTCCCACAAATGCTGCTTAAACACTAGGATGTAAGTATGGCATAAAGCCTTGTACAGGCCCTCTGGGGTGGGTGGGTGTGTGTGTGTGTGTGAGAGAGAGATTTTAAACAACCCTAGGGTTTTCCTAAAATCTCCTATTGATGTTGCTGCTGATGGCTGCAATGGAGAGAGCCCTAGTGCAAGGTTGGTGACTTTTGGCAGCTGAAGTCTCCAGGACTAGTGCAGGATATTTTTAGTCAAGGCTTCCCCATATCTTTGAAATGTTCTTCTCCAGCTTGATTGGCAAATGTGACTGAAGAGTTTGAATTAGTTTCAGAAGCATATGTAGTGTTGTGTTTTTTTTAAAGCCTCTTATATTGGCTTTTACAAAATATATCCAAAGAACATATTTGTATGGCTACAGTGTTAGTGGGGTCAGTTCAGGTTTTTCAAACAATTTTTATTTTAAAAATAAAAAATTATCCAGATTGTCCATTGGTCCTATTGTCCCCACTTTTTATAAGAAAGCTATGTGCAAAGATCTATTACCTTTTTTAGGTTTAGGGGTTATTTGCTCAACAGACTACTAAGATATGGAAGGCATTCATTATTGAAATTGGTAGCTTTCTGGTTTTAGCTGAGAATCCTAGATTTCACAAGCAGACTTAATTCCTCTCCTAAAGACATTGTCTAGAAGATAACACTTGCACACTTGTCAAAACCCAAATTAAGTTGGGAGGCATACATCTATTGGGGAGAGGGAAGATGACCCCCAAACGTTCATGATCATCCCCTATGCTTTACTGGAGACTAAAAGTTGCTTTTAATACAGAGGCATAAAAGAAATAGATTTGGTAAATGGGGAGGAATTTCATTGTCCAGTAGCTGAATTGTCACTCTTAGTGCTGCTAAATTGGATGTTTTTTATAGCGGTCTTGTGGGCAAGAGGGGAATTGATTTAAATCAGGTTTATTTAAATCCCTAGTCAAGAAAACTTGATTTAATCATGGTTTTCTACATAAGTGCATTCCTGTTGGTGGTAAAAGCCTTACTACATATTCTTCACAATTCAGATATAGGTTTCATTTTTAGAAGGTACACGCTATACATTTTTAAACTGATTTAGTTTGAAAACTTTTCAGGTTAGTTTTACAGCTAATCAGAAACGAAGGATTATTTCATTTAGCAAGGCAGATATTTATGAAATCATTGGGAAGTGAATGATCTCCAGTTTAACAGGTGAATCATTAATATTTGAAAGATTTTCTTGCCATGCTGTATTAGGAGAAGAACATCACCAGACAGATATTTAAACTGTTTTATTTTACTAAACTAACATTATGTATTCTGGATTTTTTCTTCAACAAACAATATTTTAACCAAAGGCACGTTTTTCAAATTTAGTTAAACATTCAAGATTTTTTAAAAATTGTTTTTTCTAAAATAGTTAATTGAATTTTTATTAAAACAAAAATTAAATTGACTGTAAGCCGGGTCAACATGAGAAACTTAAAATATTAGCCTTCTGTTCACTGAACTTTTTGAAACTTTGCACCTTTAGAGGAAAGGGATTGACTCTGGGTATACAAATTTGCAGAGGTACAAGAGGATTGAGGTCTGCTTTTTCTCACCTCAACAGCAAAAACGTTTAAAAATAAATAATAAAAATGTTACTTCTGGGGAAGCAAATCCACAGTTTGAGAACTGCATGTCTGATGGTACCTTCTAAACTGAGCACCGAGTCCCATTGGGTAGATAGAAAGCTTAACCTTGATCTATACAGAAGGTTCTGGAGCTCCCTAATATTGGGTCCCTAATCCATGGACCATCGGAACTCATTTACAATTTTTTTTTAAACTTTACATGAATTAGAATTTATAATTCCTATTCCATGATGTATCTTTGAGATGAGGTATCTTAATTAAAAACTTTTTCCATAGGCTTTTTCTTCAAAACATTTAATCAAAAAAATCTGATTTAAAAATCATTTTTATTCACCATGCTTGTAGGATCAATAACCTTAGCTTTTCTTAACACCCAGCAAAACCCTGCATCTGTCTAACGTGTGGTTCCACTTGAGATGTTACTGTAACAGCTAGGTTGGGATTTTCCACTGCTCGTGCCAACACACCATATATTCAAAATATTGCTTTTAAAAAATCCAGTGCTCAAGGATAGTAAGAATCATAATTTTATGCACTATACAGGGAAACTGACTCAAATTTTGATTATTAGTAGTGCTTCTCATAACTGACTTTCTTCAGGTTAGATGGCTCTGACAAGCTGATCTAAAAGCTGGTTTATTATTTGTATAATATTCTTACTTGTGAAAAGTACTGAAGCCCTGTGTCCATCTCCAGATGAGATAATTACGATTGCATGTTGTCTTTCAAAGCACATCAGGCCAGTCCTGCAGTTTCTTTAGTACAAGTTGGACCTCCCTTGTCTGGCACCCTCGGCACCTGACCCGTCCCAAATGAGGGAATTTGCTGGATATGGAGAAGTCCTGTGTCAGTGGCATCCCAGGACGCTCCCCCTCCTGCAGTTGGCTCCTTTCCGGCCCCAGGGATTGTACTTGGGCTCCAGTCTGCTGGGGCTCCACAGCCCCACTTCTCCCCTGCCTGACCGGGGATCCCTGCCAGGGATGGGGCTCGCCTCTCCCGCTAGTGCCCCACTTGACTGGGGCTTCCCAGGCACTGGGGCTCTCGGATCCTGCAACATTTGTGGTCAGGGTGCTGATTCAGAGAATCCTGTGTTTCAGAGGTTCCACCTGTAGTAAGTTTTCCTGTTGGTTCCATGGCATCTCAGCTGAGGCCACCAGTGAGTGCTGAATGAAGTGGCTTTGTAAGTGGACGCTTGCACACTAGGAACTGGACAGTGACTGCCAAGTTACTTCATGCAAAATAGCGTCCAAAAGCTATCCCTGCCTGATGGCTATCAATTTAAATCAGGCCGCAGTTGAAGAGCTAGGATAAGACTTTGTCCTGTTATTCATTTAGTTCAACAGCTAGGTATTCATCACTGAATTTAACACAGAATCAGTACCCTTGTATTTTAACATTCATGAAAACACCCGGATTCTCATGTCACAGTGAAAGTAGAACAGATTAATTGCTTTCAAAGTTCAGTGTGTGTGGTGCTCATTTTCTGTCTGTCTCTAGACACTCATATTACTTTTTTCCTGTTCAGAGTGAATTTTCTAGGGTTTTCTTAATGCCATTTCTATTGTATTCAGTTGTCATTTCTTAGATGAAACCTGATATATTTTGCTGATTGAAGCTTTAATAGCTCTATGTAACTGATAAGATTCAAATAGCTGCCACTTTAGTTGTGAAAGGAAAATAGCATCTCAAGTATTCAACTATCTCTTGTTGTTAACAGAGTATAGGATCCACTCCTGTAATTTTATCATTCACATGTATTTGATCTTAGTTCAGGAAACCCAATTGAATAATTATGCTAAACATACTGTCAATTATGAAGAAGTCCTATCTTGATCTGTGTATCTGTTGCTATAGAATACATTAAGCGTACGAAGGCATTGGGAAAGAGGGAGGGGTTTCATGTCATTACAGCCATTGTATGCTAAAGAACAAGACATTCCTTTTTTTATAGCAACTGAGCTAAGATTTGATGGTTCTATAGGGAACTGCCGGAGTTCAGTTAAGATTTGGGCACCTTCATTGTGCATTTCTATGCCATTTGAATATCTGGGTTACTTTAATTCTGAGTTTCTTGTATTTTTACTGTTTGTGTTTTGATGAAGACGACTGTATTACCCAAACTCTCATATAAAATTGTATATGACTGGGGCTTCAGCTTGAAATGCTCATTGACATAGGGCATCCATATGCACTCTCCCTCAGTAGGCACTCTGAAAATCTGTTCTGCTAATCTGCCAATTCCATACATCTTGTCAGTTACAGGGCTAGCTGTATTTCCCATCCCCTTCTGGCCTCTGTGTATGCCCCCCTTAGATCTTACGTGCTTACTGCTTGCTTATCCTGAGTGGCGTTTCTCAGTTCTTCCAAGGTCCCATTGTTTTCTCAGGTCCCATTGTCAGCTGATCTTGCCCTTTGGTCTATTTGAATTCAGACACCTGTGCCAGTTTGCACTGTGGGCAGTGGCAAACAATGATCAAAGGGTGCTCTTAAAATCAGAGTATTGTTTGTTTTACCAGTGGGAATAAAGTTTGAGGTAAAAGGGTGAAGCCAGCTGCATATGTGTATTACCTAAAGGATTATCATCCTAACCAACACCCCAGTGGAGTGTGTTCTCTCATTTTCAGGATGCCCAAATAGTGACCTTTCCCTCTTCAGTGTGCCTTTTTAAACCTGACAGAATTGTTTTTTACTTTTGCTTGGTCACATTAGAGAGATGCTATTGCCATGGGGCATATGCAATCAAATGTCTGTTCTGTATGCCAATTCTGCCACCATCGTTCCCCTGAACATGTGGGAACATATGAAGATTCCAGTCTGATAGCCTCTACCATGCAGGGTATTGAAGTCACTACACGCCTTTTTATTTGGTGTTTCAATGATTCACTGAAATAGTAATATCTATACCCTGATGCCTGTATAAGGACTTTGACTAAGATAAAACTGTTGCCAACATGATGTTTCCACTTACCAGAAGATTGACTGGCAATCGATCGTCTGGGGTTAAACTTGGTGGGGTCTAGTAAACACTCACTAAATTGACAACTGAGAGCACCCCCATTGACTGGGGTAGTATTTGCAGTCACGAGGAGTAAAGAAAGTCAACAGGAGAGTTTCTATTGTTGACCTCTCCCTGTGGGGCTGCCCCAGAAAATCAAGGTGTGAGGTACATAGAGTTCAGTTATGCAATTGTTGTAGCTGGAATTGCATGTGTTAGGTTGATTTTTCTCCACCAGTGTATACCTGGCCTAAGATAACCAGATCTGGTACTGCAAGACCTGATTGGGCATGGATCGAGGTGGGAAATAGTTTTCATTCCTGCTGCTTTCTCTCACATGTGGTGGTGAGTCATTTCCCAAAGTTGTTTTAGCCCTAGCAATCAGGAAACATCCTGTTATCGTTTTCAACACCCTCCATTTTTATGATAACTCTCCTTAGCACTAAGGAGACAACTCAACTTCCACAAAGAGGTGGGAAGAATATTGACCATTTTCCCTGGTCATATAGTTGATATAGCTGGTATCAGGCAACAGAATGCATGATGAGGATATCCAGATAAATGACACATGGAATCTCTCTAGCGTCACTGTTCCATAGAAGCCTTTTGCAAGGGAAAAAGGGGCAGGATTTTTTTGAGAAGTTTATCTCCAATATTTAAGTACTTTTCTGAAGTTTGCGGACCATTTTGATGAATAACTGAATAACAGTGACTGAGGTCCCAAGTAAGCCTTCTCAATTCTCATAATTGGTCTTGTGGATTAGATTTGTAAAATCTTTCAGTTAATTATCACCTGATGTTACCTAAAGCCCTTTTTTGAAACCAGGTGTAGCAAGTCATTCAGAACTTTCAAAATAGGTAGTAATTTTGAAATCCATCTTTCCAAAACAGATGTTATAAATCCTGAGATTTGAGAGAGAATTCACTCCAAACCTCTGGCATGTTTGTGGAACTGACTTACTTTGGATTAGGGGTTTAGAGAGACACACAAGTTTAATATACAAAGCAAGTTTTGGGCTCCTCTGGGGAATGGTTACTGCCCCTCAGTCTATTTTAGAATAAATATACAAAATGAACTCAGTGCTTGGAAAAGATATGGAATGACTGGTTTAGCAATTCAAGCATTGTCCAGAGAAAGTGTACCAAGAGGTCACATACACACTTAATCACAGATGTACAATAAATTTAATGCAGACAAGCTGGTTCACGAAACTTACAGCACATGAAGCAGCATCAGAGCATGCATCAGACTTCTCCCTGTGGAAGTGAGGGAAATGTTGGGAATTTAAAACAGTATTGTACTGACAAAACTTTAAAATGGCAGAGTTACATTGCTGCAGTAGGGAATCTTAACTTTTGCTTGTAATTTGGACAGGTGCCATACAGCTCATCTTTTGCGGCTGCTTGTTTTTTCTTCTGTCATTACAATGAAATATTTTACTTGCCTTAGCCACTTTTGGCATTACAAGATGTGCAGTGGTGTCTTATTAATGCTGCACATAAAATCTGAATTACAGCACTTTCTGAATTTGCTTTTGTCTTAGCTATAGTTACATAGCCCTTTTATGTTTCTCATTGTATAAAATAGATTTGTTAGTGTTTTGATGTAATCATAATGCGGTTCACTAACTCAGTTTTTTTATGGCAGTCTGTCCTTGTAATGACCTCTGCTACTTCAGGTAAGTAAAACAATTGTATCCTCCTTTCCCTTCAAAGCAAATAGAAAGTGTCACATTGTACTGAAGTTAAATTGGCTAACGTTACCTAGAATGGTAGTGGGCAAAAATGTTGCTTAACCTATTGGTACTTCTGTTCGTTTCCAGGCTTTAAGACTGCCTCTGTTACAGAACTCCCATAGTGCTAGACAGGAATTTGAATTCCTGAGGTAGCCGTGTTAGTCTGTATCTTAATAAAAAAAAAAAAATAGCGTTTTTGTGGTTAACCAGTAAGGGTGATGCTTACTGGTTATGATTAACGGTCGGGGGCTGCTCTGACCCTGCCTCGTTTAAGCAGTTGCCTGATTAAACAGGATTTTTATATCACTATCCTAGATGGGTTTCCCATGACCATGCACACTCCAAGTCAATTTATTTGTGCTACAAATTTAGACTATACTATGCCTTGTTCAAATTCTTTATTCCGGTTAGTTTTGCCTGTAACTTTTAATAACAAAGGTATATGGGTTTATTGTCATCAAGACTGTCATGTTTACAACCTCTTAACTTCAGTTCAGATGCAAGAGCACTAGAAGTTGGCCAGAATCTGTGAACTTCTTACCCTTGCCACCAGCGAGCTTGTGGGTTATATATGCATACTGATGTATTGCAGTAAGGTGCAGTTGCATAATTACAAACTTTAAGGACGTTTATTCTCTGGAACAAACTACGGTATGCATCAAACTGGAAGATTTGGGTTACTTAGCAGATACAGAATCATTACTTTCAAATTTGGAACCTTGTTTGCCAAGGCTCTTGACATCTTATTGTCATCTCTACCAGATACCTGAGAGGAGGATATTTCTCATAGCAATAGCTAGAGCCATGGAGTGGTGAGCTACAGATCAAATGTGTAGTCCTCTCTCAACTACATTTCACATGGGAAATCTGGCTGGGTCACTTTCAGCTCATCTGTTACCATTTCAAAGAGGCCTCTTAACCTGCTTGTGTTTTCTCCAGTATCTTGTACACCCTTAAGATTTACCAGATGCTGGTTCACCTGGATATTACAAATATTCAACTAATTTGAAGACTACATCCATTGGTGGCTATTTGTTTTTCATGTAACTTGCAAAGTTGTTGCTTCCAGCTTTGTGTATATTGGGAGTCAGATGTGGGAGGATATTATGGTTGCTTCCAATATGTTCTTGGCCTGCAATCTATAGATGTTGCAACACCACCAAAATGAATCCTTATTCACTAGAAGACCATTTTCCTGTGGTATACTAATCTCTTACAAGTGGGAATATCTGTACCTAGATATTTCCTGTCTCTAGAGCAGTGCTTACCTAAGGTGCATACATTGTTATACAGCCTAACTTGATTGTGATTTTTTGTTCATGGAAGTCACACTGTCCACTTGCCTTCTTAGTAAATCTTCTTGAGTGTCTGCATCCCCAGTTGTATCAGAACAATTCTTTGTCTTTGTCCCTTGCTAGCTGTTCACTCTTGTGCTCAAAACTTTTCCTGTGGGATGACAGTGACATTATGCATCCCACAGCCCCTTGCCTTGCCCTCAGCCATGTGGCTTCCCACCTCCCTGGTGCTCCAGGGGAGCTGTGAGCTATATAGCCTCATCCCTCCCCTGTGCTTGGGGGGGAAAGCTAGCCCAGCTTGGGCCCTGCCCCTCCTGGCATTCATGGATGGGGCAAAGCCTGGCTTGGTGCAACTTGGATCTGGTCTCTTCTGGCAGCTTGGGGGTGGGGGGGTCAAAGAGCCAGGGCCATGTGGAGGGTTTCCCAAGAGTTGGGGCTGGCCAGGGCAGCCTTGGGGCTGGGTGGCCTCAAGCCTGAATCCGCCCTGGGGGAAGGGAGGAAGAGCTGGGATTGGGGTGGCCTCAGACCCTCCTCATAGGTGGTGAGAAAGGAGGAAAGGAGCTGGGATCCCTCCAGCTGAGGGGGGGGGGGGTTGGTACACATAGCAAGCCCCCTAGTTTCCTGTATATTCCTTTTTGTAAGCTTCACAATGTCTTAATCAGCATTTGACTCACTCTACAAATAGACATGCATTGTGACAGACACAATGACCAGAAAGAGAGACCAGCGTCTTCTGCCTAAAACAAATCTGTCCAAGAAACATTGGCATCTGGTTATCTGCCTAAAGAATATACAGTAATTTTGAATATGGACACAACTGCTTAATAGCTGAACATGCATTTTGCAGGATCCCTGTAAACCCCCTTCTTCTGTCTTCCAGTTGATATGAGGTCTCTGTGGGTTACAGGCACTTGTGCCTTTCTCCATCAGTCTTTTGCAAAAGTTAAAAGCACTTTATAAAGTTTTTGTTTTAGGGGTCATCTTGATACCATTAAGCCAGAGGATCTTGTTCTGGGGAAAGGATTTCAACATCTTGTGAGAATGAGTTTGTGGTAGTTCCTAGATTAGGGCTACTCAACATGTGGCTTGCGGCCTGTTTGTTTGTAGCCTGCTGCAGTGTGGTTTGGGTTTATATGGGGCTCAACACATGGCCCGTGGGTGGGATCCTTTGAATGTGGCCTCTACTGGGAACACGCTCCACAATGGTGAGGTGTTTCCCAGGTGGGGTGAGCACTGAAAGATGCAAGTGGGCGGGTTGGCTGGCTGGAACAGATGGATACAGGGTGTCGGCATTTCTAGCCCCCAGAGAGGAGATGCCGGGAGTGCCAAGGCATTTTGGTAAGTGCTGGCTGCTTAGCCTTGTGGGCAGAGCCTGAAAGGTGCTGACTGGCTCTCACTGGCCACATTTGGGGTCTGGCGCTTAAACTTGAGTTGTAATCTTTGTATTTGTGCTCATCACTGTGAAAGAAGCTGTTGGCATATATTTGCATGTATATGCAACCACACTTAAGTTGCGGCTTTTGGCATGTACTTTGAGTATCATTGTGGCCCCCGGGCTTCGAAAGTTGAGTAGCCCTGACCTAGATGCTGAGAAGATACTCAAGGTTTCTGTAAAAAGGAGGGAAAGACTTCTTGTGTTAGTGCACGTGTGCGTTAGAGAATGCAGAAAAAATAGAAACCAGCCACGTTTGATTTTTGTTGTTGACTTGTTTCTACATTGTATTCCTGAAATGTATAAATTCAAAGAAGTCACATTCTCTAGTATGTGCTCCAGTTTGGCTTACTGCTGATAGGTCTTGAGTAAAGAGCTGAGAAAGTTGTCACCTTTCAAAATGTAAAGATAGAAACGTGGGGCCCTGGAGCTGCAATTGCCAGATGCTTCATCCTTCTATCTAACCCCCAAAGGACCACTGTGATAATCCAGCCTTGTACATAACATAAACCGTGGAATGTCCTTGAAATAATTCCTATTTGAATTAGAATTCAGTAGTCCCTGAATTCCACTTAAATAAAAAGGTGGCATTTATGGCTTGTGAGATTATGTATTGGTGGGCCTGGGGTGCAGAAGAAAACCCTCTTGTCTAGTATCCCTGCATCTGTTGCACAAACTCTGAATTTCCCATACATTTTTGTTCTTCCAACATGTTGGGAGGGATTTTAATAAAGTTAATTGAGTTTATGGCAGAGCAACTTATGGTTTCTTCTGTAGCTTGTATTCCTTTCTATTTCTTTACAAACTCCAAGTGAACAATGGAAGACTTGAAGGATAAACAGTGTAAAGTAGTTGCAGAATTGTTTGTTGCACAATAAGTGTGAAGTGCAAACTGGTAGTCCTGAATTAATTAGTTGTGGAAATAGTTAGAAACAGAAGCTTGATTAAATAATTACTGGTCCTAGTTTTGTGGGGGTTTTAAAACCATACTCTTGACCTTTAATTATGTTTTGAACTTACTTTTAATTTAATAGATATCGTTTTTCTAATTAACGATTTAAAACCATTCTTTTTCCTGATTAAAATCTAAAATTGCCTTTCTGAAGTTGGTATGCATTTTAGCAACTGAACTTCAGTGTTGGCTGTCATGGTTATTTCCTGAACATTCAGATTCATCTGCTTTGTAATACTGATTACAGGCATCTGTACTGAAGATTCTTAAAGAAAAATTGACTTAGGGAATCTCCCACTGAGACTTGAAATGCTGTGCTCCTGTCCTTAGCCATTGTGGAAAGTAAAATGGAAGGTTCGAGAATGTGGCCAGCCCCAGAGAGGTGCAGAAACAGGCAGCCTTGTATTGAATATTTTTAACTTTTATTAAAATGCTTTTAACTATAACTTTTTATTTATCAACTTTGTACATGCGTGGGCGCCAGATAACTATTAACAGTAACAACAAACAAACTGCAATACAATAGAGGAAAATGCCCTGGGGTTTCTCTAAGTCTAAGTAATTGTCAATAACAACCCAGGGATTTTTATCAGTTATATTTACATTAAATTCACTCATGAGGTTTAACATCTATTTAAACTCCTAACTATACTATTTAACAAACTTCTAACTAACTTACTCTTAACACTATTATTTATCAAACCTTTAACTAACTTTACACAGCAATACTCACATTTATCAGACATACAAGAGACAATAGCATATTCGTTATTCGTCACGCTCTGCAAAAGATTCAGTAGATTCGGTGAGCGGGAGGGGGTCCTCGGGTGATCAGCCCTCAGAACCTGGCTCGTGTTCTGCCTTCCAAGTTTTCGGGAACCCTCAACTGCATGCAGGAGGGGTAACTGCTTTATAGAGAGAGCAAGAGCTTTCCCGCGCCTAGTTGTGATAGGCTTAACAGATTCAGTCTGCCTAGTGACAGGCTGAGGGGGAAGGGGAGGGGGTGAGATGGCCCTTGAGTGGCGCAAACTTTGTATGACCTTTACCTGCCTGGAGTCTTACTCCTGGTTTTTACTGATTTTTAAGTCACATAGTGCAGGATTTTTGGTTTGAGGGGAAGGTAAACTTGGGCTAGGAAGGCTATGCGCACGAGGCCTGGCCAGAAAAGAGCCTGTTTTCACAGCCATGTGCTCCTATCCTTAGCTTTGTCTAATATAGTAATTGTTTAATGAGGCCTATTGTCTTCTCTACCTGGCTTTCTCATTCTGTTTTGATTTTTACACTTAAGTTATCTGATAAACACGTTCCAAGGTAACAAGTTATTATAAATACCTCCCTGTGGCTTAAGTGTGAGATGAAGAAAGAGATGAGGGGCTATAGTGAAAGAAACCCTTGAACAACCAGTAGTACAAGTACAAATGTGAAGAATGAATACAAGCAATGGGTTAAGTTACTTTTCTTTTAATTGGAAAGTCTCTTCAAGCTACTTTTTCTCCGTCGGGGATTAAAACCTCTTTGCATTGATTTATCTCTTGGAGCATAGAACATGGGCTATTCAACACAAAGCTAACAAAATATATATTTTTTTAGTGAAGGCAAATAAAAAATCTTAGGGCATATCTGCAATATAATGGTCTGTATTGTAACACTACAGGCTGCAACTATGTTGCTATTGTGTAAATGCTTTGGATGTTGTCTAAGGTCCCCGCCACCCCATCTGTGTAGATAATCCACCTCTTCAAGAGACACACACTATGTTGATAAGAGTTCTTCCATGGACCTAGCAGAGTAGGTTAAATCAACCTCACGATATGGCACAATGTGGAATTTTTCACATTGCTTCCAGAATATGATCTGAGGAAGTGGGTCTGGCCCATGAAAGCTCATCACCTATTAAACCATCTTGTTAGTCTTTAAAGTGCTACATAGTTTTTCCTTGTGTCTTAGCTAACCTAAGTTTTAGATGTAGACAAGACCTGAGACTTCAATCTCTTTCAGGTACAGTTCTGAATTAGGTATTTCCTCCCCCAGGTCCTCACTGCTTTCCTTCAAACATGATGCTTTAAATTTTTTCCTTCACCTTCAAAATGCTTTCCCTACTCTTTAAACAGTGGCAATTTGATTTCAGGACTTATGTGCCTCCTAAGCATTGGCATCTTATGTTCTCTACTTCAAAGATGTTTTTGCCTCACGCTCTTGTATGCCTCAGTATTTCTGCTTTAATGATGGATCACAATCTCTTTTATAAATGTTAATCTTGATATCACACCATGTTTTAAATTCCAATAGGTATTCTGTAAACTTGAATGTGATAAGAGGGAGAGATTTTTAGCTACTTAAGTAACCAGTCTGAGGAGATCCATTTTGCCCAACCAGTTATCTACTGTTTGCTTTCAAGTTCCCAAAATAATTCAGTTCAGTAACTTGTGAACCAGACTTGCTGAACATTAGTGCTTTAATACTTTTTTCAGATAACGAGCAGCTCCTATTTTAAATTTTACTGCTGAAGAGTGACCCTTAAGTAGCAGGAAGGAAGGACGTGCCTAGATTGTGAAATGTACATCTATATTGTTATATAGGTGGGAATTTCCATAGTCTAGACCAGTGGTCTCCAACCTTTTTACACCCAAAATCACTTTTTAAATCTCAGAACAGGCAAAGAGCTACTGCCCCGCCCCTTCCTAGAAGCCCCACCCTCTCTATTCTCCTCCTGTCCTTCACTTGCTATCCCCAGCCCTTACTTACATACTCTGATAAACAATTTATTTTTAAATTATGCGATAGATAAAATTAAAATCACATGTTTATAGTTATGAAATAAATGGTCTCTCTTTTTTTTAATTCATGCTATTTAAATCTAAAATGAAGCATTTATAATTATACATTTTGTGGGGACAGTTCTGTGGGTGGGGGTAGGGGAGAGGGAACAGGGTGATGGGAGGGCAGGGGACAGGTTTCTGCAGCTGGGGATGGGATGCCAGTGGGGACAGTGTTCTGTAGCTGGGGACGGGAGTAGGGTCTGGGGAGTGCGGACAGGAGACTTTGTTGCCACTGGCACCCTGAGTACCCTCCATCTGCCTTCTCCCAGGATTCCCCCCCCCCAAGAGGGAAGCCAGCGTGTGCCTCCTCTGGGCCTGACTCCCCCCACTCCCACCTCCCCGTGGCGCAGGGGCCAACCCCCCTTCCTGCGGCATGGCTAACTGCCGTGGGCGCCTTCCCCGGGGCCAAACGCCTCTCCTGCCATGCAGACAAACCCCCACGGGAGCCTCCCCAGGCCAAATTGCGGGCTGACCCCTGCTTCCGCGGCGCAGGGAAATCCCTGCGCTCAACTCAGCCCTCCCAGGAAAGCCACGGGACTCCTCTTCTGGAGCCGACGCCCCCTCCCCCAGCACGTGACAGAGCTGCGGGAGGGGAGCAGCCTGCGCACTTCCAGAGCCCCTGGAAGTGATGCGGGCTTCACCCAGGACTTCCGTCCACCCTGCGGGAAGCTGGCACTACACTAGAGGTAGGTAGTGGGGCTTCTCGGGGGTGGGGGGAAAATAAGGGGTGAGGGTGCCCGAACGCCTCGCGATTGACTGGTTGAGGCCTCGCTATCGACCAGTCGATGGCTATCGACGGGTTGGTGATCACGGGTCTAGACAAAACATAGTTTGGAGACATCCAGGTTACAGGTAAGCTAACTTAGTATTTGCATGTGCTCCATCTTGCCAATTTGAGCTCAGTACTGAATGATATGGTATTATAACGCTGACTTGAATTACAAACTCTTAAAGGCTGACACTTGTGTGAAACCTCATATTTCAAAATGACAGGCATCTGAGGGTGTAACGTTAATTACAAGCTCTCATCTTTTTTGAGCAGTATATGGCGAGAAATAAGCTATCTGCTGAAAGAGGGAAGTATATATGTAATACCAAATCTTCTAAATATTAATCTTTTCTGTCTTAGAAACGCTCTTGAAAGCTCTTTTCAGACTTGACTCTTACTCTGAGTTAAACAGAAAAGAAAATGAGTCCAATATTTTCTTTTGCCCTCTTTAAGGCAGATATTACAGCATAATTTATGGATATAAAAAGTATGTTGGACACATTTGCTTTCTTTATTCTCATATATGACTAAATGACAACCTGGTAATTTGGTTTTCACACAGTAAAGTTGCATCTAAAAATATGCATTAAAAATAATCTCCCTTTCTCTTTTCTCTTAAAACTTATTCTCCAGTATATAGTGTAGCTAGGCTTTTCTCACTCATAGTTCTAAAATTGTATATCCACTTCTTAAAACTTTCCTGAGTGTTGCAAAGTACAAAGCTGAGACCATTTTAGTACCATCTTATTTTTATAGGCTTGCATGAATTTGTGGTCTGGAAACTATAGATGTGGCAGACTTGATTATATAGGTGGCATTTCTGTAAAATGCTCTAAATGTTGATATTCATGACTGTGCTAAAAACCAGGAAAATGTTGATGTACACAATGTGAAAAATGTCGAATCCTTCTGTTCTTGCAGACTTTTGATGAAATGATCTTGTGACTTCATTTTGAAAGTACCCGTACATCTGTTGTTAGAAATGCATTTATTTAATTTGTGCCGCTAAGATATAACATACTTTATGCCAGGCATTCTCAAACTTTGTGATACCATGACCCCCTAAAATGCTAAATGAATTTGTGATCTCCCCCGCCCCCCCCCCCCACTGCTCCAAAGTTAAGCCAAAAAAAGGGGGGGGAGCCAAAGTTGAACCACTTTGTCCACTTTGGGACTGACTGCACTCATCCCTCCCCTGAGTCATGCCCCTCCAGTCTCCCCATCCCAATGCACTCACCCCTGCCTCAGAGGCAGGCCCCCCTAGCGCCCCCACATCTCAGTGCACTTTGCCTCCCCATGAGGCAGGCATCCTCTGTGTTGGGAGCCCTGCTCCAATCATCTCTCCCCTCCCCCCGCAGAGCCAAGCATGGAGGAACTATCTTACTTTTAAAGTGGTTGCTCCTGCCGCCCAGACCGGCTGCCTCAGCTCGCAGCTTATAGGGGAGGAATCACATGGCCAGCTGCCAGTCTCTGCTGGTCACGTGGGCCAGAGCAGCGCGTGCTTCGCTCCCACCCAGCCCAGCGCCCCCCCTAGCGTGGTGCCTGGCAACTGGCCCCCCCTCGCTAGACTCTGTGGCACTCCTCGCTCCCCCGCCCCTATCAGACGCAGCAGGGTTCCGGGTGAAAACTGGATATCTGGCAACTGAGATGCCAGGGGAGACAAATTTTTGCATTTAAAAAAAACCTGATCCAGCTGCGACCCCCCATAAGTTGCTCGTGACCCCCCCCCCAGGCATCGCAACCCACAGTTTGAGAAACGCTGCTTTATGCTTCATTTAATGAACAGTTTAGACTCAAGATTGCATAAGTGGTGAGGGTTTTTTTTTTACAAGAGCTCCAGAGTTTTTTAGTGTTAATGAGAACTAATATTCATGACTTTACATGCAGAATGGGCTTAGCTGTATATTGATCAGTTAGTTTCAAAGGACCTCAAAATTCATATAATCAGATACGTGGAAAATAATAGCAAAATGCAGGACAATGTAGCACTTTAAAGACTAACAAGATGGTTTATTAGATGATGAGCTTTCGTGGGCCAGACCCACTTCCTCGGATCAAATAGTGATCAAATATCTGAGGAAGTGGGTCTGGCCCACGAAAGCTCATCATCTAATAAACCATCTTGTTAGTCTTTAAAGTGCTACATTGTCCTGCATTTTGCTTCAGCTACCCCAGACTAACACGGCTACATCTCTATCACTATGGAAAATAATAGTTCACAAATGGCTTGATAGGAGAGTAATACTTACTAAAAATATTGCACAAGATACTTTTTCCAGGCTTCTGGTTTCTAAGGAAACTGGTACTTAAATGATGGATCATATGCTAAACATTGATTGTAACTGAGTCAGTTGACTTTAGGGATAGAAATAACTCCAGATATACGAAAGATTATATCACCCTGAAAACAGTTGATTACATGTTACAACATTATAATTATAGGTGGAGCCCAAGATGGTATCTACAGTTAAGGTTGCCTAATAGTTTTCAATTGGCTTGTAGCTGCATCAAATTTTTAACAAATATGTCTGAAATTCCATTTGCTGGAGGTCTGCCTGAGATTTGACTGGCTTTAAACGTTCTGGTTAAAATTGAGGTTAGGAGAAAATTAATATCAGTTGGCTTCTGTTGCCATTTTGTTGACAAGCTCTAGCACAGTGGTCTTCAGAGTGGGGTCCAGTGGGGAGCCCGTGTTGGTGCTCTACCCTTGCCCACCCCAACAAGCTTGGAGTGCCAGTGCCATTTTCCGGAGTAGGATGGGGAAGGGGGAGAGCCCTGAGCAGTCTGGCTCGAAGGGAAGAAGCAGCTCTGCATGCTGCTGCTCCCCTAACCCTCCCCCGACTGGGGGAACAGCAGGGCACAGATGTGCTGTCTGGAGGCTTCCTCTGCAGTGGCCAATGGGAGCAGCAGGAGGCAGCATTACACAATGCCTGGCAGTGGCAAGGAGCATGAAGGCAGGTAAGTGCCCACTGTCTCCTCATGCCCAGACCCTGCATCCCACCCCACACACTGAACCCTTCATTTTGACCCCACCCCAGAGCTTGAGTGATGAAATCGGAAGAGTAGGGTTCTGGTATAGATGTCTTATGCCTTTCAGCTCTCCTAGCACTTTTGGAGCACACAAATTGCATGATTCATTGTCTGTTCACACTCTCCCTTTCGCTCCCAAAGCTGGCACACAGAATGTCACCTTACAGGAGAAACAAGGCTATTCATATATCATTATCTTGAGCATCGGGCTATTAAGTACCTTGAGTGCTACTAATAGGTTTCACTAGTGCATCTAGATATATAAACAGGTTGGTTCATATTTCTAATATGTACACACAAGTAAAATGCACACATTTGGGGATTGCAAGCTCTCCAGTGACCAGTTACATGCCACATTTTGCCTAAAGCGTATTTGAATTAGACTTATTCATATTAAAATGTTTCCATAAAATATGGGGCTGCAGTGTTAGTGTGCATTGTCATGTTTTGGAAGTTTATGTTCATCACTCCATGAACACCTTAAACATAACTTGTAATTCCACGTTTAGTAAGATATGTTTCCTGCCCTGAAGAGACCACATTATTTTTAGGTTATGAAATCCAAACAGCCCAATAGTTCAGGAAAGGAAAGGTCTTGAAATTTGGTGTTGGAGGAAGAAGGGAGAGGAGGATTTGTTGCTGGATAAAGGGAAAGCTTTATTCCAGACTCCAAGTGCTGTAAGTTCCATAGACTAGGGATGTTAAAATGTGTTTATTTGTGTAAACATGTATCTGCTGAAAATTTCAGCAGATACAAGTTTACACTCTGGAGGGCAGGGGGAAGAGGCAGGAACCAGTGCTTGTGGGGAGTCAGCTTGAAAGCTGGCTCCCTGCAAGTGCCAGCTCTCATTCTCCCCTCCCACCACTGTCTCAGAGGTAGATGGGGAAGGGGAGGGAGGGGGGGAAGAGGACCATAATGTAGAGCAGAATAAATTTGATGATGCTCTGAAATTTAAGATTAAAAAAAAAAAAAAGGATATATCCACCTGGATGGGATTTCAATAGTCTTACCATGCTCATTAAGATGCAATTTCACTTGGAATTACTTTATTGCCCTTTTCACAATGTGGAGGGGACAGTACTGAGATACATTTCGATGGATAGTTCATTATCCACAGTGAAAAATGATGAAATTGTAAGCCTATTCTATTCTTTAGGCAGTTAAAACTATTTTCTTGTAGATTTCTGATTTTTCTTTACTCCTATGACGAAGTAGCAGCCGGTTGTAGCTGTAGTTGCAAATGAAATATCTGATTTTTCTCTAGAGATCATGATAATTTTGCTTTTATACAACAGTGGGGAGTACTGTAAACTGAGGAAGTGGCAGTGATTGCATAGCAACACCAACTGCCTTCTATGTAGAGCTTCAGAAACATAGAAAGAATGGCTTTCCACTACTGCAAAGAAAAAAATATATTCTTTAGGGATTTATGTGAATATGGGATAATTGGACTAGAGTATACAGCACTCCAGAAGTGCAATTCTGGTTTCTAACTGCAGTTTAAATGTTATAATTGGTTGGGCAGATGCCAAGGCATAATTATAGTGGAGTTCTTACAATAGCTGTCCTTCCATGGTATAATCCTCTTTGTTTTTTTGCAGATTCTGTGATCTTTGTTACTTACTGATACTTGTAATTCTAGTGCTTGGGCTTTTTTATTCTTTTTTTATTCTTTTTAGTATTCGCAATGATAACAAGGGATGACTGGACTTACATCTGTCAGATGCATCTCAAACTGGCCCATTGCTTGCTTGAATAGTCGTATCAATGGAAGCGGAGGTTCTCACAATTTTTTTGGTAGCCTCAATGTGTGTCAGCTCATAATTTTTCCTTAAATATTTCATGTTTTTCAAAAGTAAATTTTCATATACATTACGATTTGGATATGTAATATATGTGGGTGTTTTACAGACGTAGAGTCATTGGCTTCTTTTACACTCCAGGGATGCTCAATAGGGTGTATAGGTTAACAGGTTACTAGGGATGTAAAATACACAACTATGATTGGTTTCATAGAGACTTGGTGGGATAATACGCATGATTGGCATATTGGTATAAAAGAATACAGCTTGCTAAGGAAGGAAAAAAAGGAGGTGGTGTTGCCTTGTATATTAAGGACTGAGGTGGAGCGGTACATAGGAGACAGACTTGTTGAGAGTCTCTGGGTTGGGTTAAAAGGGGTTTAAAAAAAAAAAAAGTGATGTCGTGCAGGGGTCTACTCCAGATCAAACATATGGAGGAACTGGTTGAAAATTTCAAAGTGGAAGGCAGCTTGGATGAAAGTAATCATGAAATCATAGTCAAGATTTTAAGAAATAGTGGAAGGGAGAACGCCAAAATACAGACACTGGATTTCAGGAAGGCAGATTTTAGAAAACTCAGAGCTGGTAGGTAAGAACCCATGGGAAGCAAGATTAAGGGGAAAAATAACTGAAGAGAGTTGGCATTTTTTTTCAAAGGGACTTTAATAAGGGCCCAAAAGCAAAGACCAAGTATGGTAAGAGACCACCTTGGCTCAACCGGAGATCTTGCATGATCTAAAAATAAAAAAGGAATCCTATAAAAAGTGGAAACTAGGTCAAATTGCAAAGGACAAATATAAGCAAATAACACAAGTATGCAGGGACAAGATTAAAAAGGCAAAGACACAAAATTAGCTCAATCTAGCTAGAGACATAAAGGGTAATAAGACATTCTACAAATATATTACAGGCAGTCCCCGGGTTACGTACAAGATAGGGACTATAGGTTTGTTCTTAAGTTGAATTTGTATGTAAGTCGGAACTGGCTCCAGATTCAGCCGCTGCTGAAACTGATCAGCGGCTGACTACAGGAAGCCCGAGGCAGAGTTGCTCTGCCCCTGGCTTCCTGGAATCAGCCGCTGATCAGTTTCAACAGCGGCTGAATCTGGACTCCTGGGACAGAACACCTGGGGTGCTGCCAGGTAGGTCCCCGCAGAACCCACCCGGCAGCACCCCAGCTGCTCTACCCCAAGCGTCCTGCAACAAAAGCCTGGTCTGCTGGGGGGGGGGGGGGGGGGCGGGGAGAGCACTAGCTGTGCCCCTCCCCCCCCCCCAGCAGACCAGGGAGACCTGAACAAAGCCACGGAGATGCAGAGGTCCCGCCGCCTCTGGGGCTTTGCTCCTGTCTCCCTACTGTGCTGGGGGAGTCCCGCCCCCCCCCCCCCAGCACAGCATGGAGACAGGAGCAAAGCCACAGAGGCAGGGGACCCTGCCGCCTGTGGCGGCTTTGCTCGGGTCTCCCTGCTGTGCTGGGGATTCCCACCCCAGCACACCAGGGAGACCCGGAGCAGCTTTTCTCGCCCCGGAGGACGCGGTGGCGGGACCACTGCGCTCTGGGCAGTCTTGCCGCCCGCGAGCTCCGGGGTGAGAAAAGCCCCATTCGTAAGTCGGGGACTGCCTGTAGAAGCAAGTGGAAGACCAAAGACAGGGTAGGCCTATTGCTCAATGAAGAGGAAGAAACAACAGGAAACTTGGAAATGGCAGAGGTGCTTAATGACTACTTTGTTTTCGTTTTCACCAAGAAGTTAGATGGTGACTAGATACCTAACATAGTGAATGCTAGTGGAAATGGGGTAGGTTTACTTGTTAAAACTTACTTAGAAAAATTAGATATCTGCAAGTCTCCAGGGCCTGATAAAATGCATCCTAGAATACTCAAGAAGCTGATAGAGGAGGTATCTGTGTCTTTAGCTACATCTTTGGAAAGTCATTGAAGTCAGGTGAGATACTGGAAAAGGGCAAATATAGTGCCTATCTATAAAAAGGGAAATAAGAACAACTCAGGAAACTACAGACCAGTCAGTTTTAACTTCTGTGCCAGGGAAGATAATGGAGCAGGCAATTGAGGAATTCATCTGCAATTATCTAGAACAGGGTTTCCCAATCTATGGGTCGGGACCCAAATATGGATCACCATTACATTTCAAAAGGGTCGCCAAGTGTCTCCCCAGGTGGCTCTGTCCTCCCTTCTCCCTCTGTTTTTGAATTGCCTTGGGTCACCAAGTCTTTCTGATTGTCAAAATCAGGTCCCCATCTGGAAAAGGTTGGGAACTGCTGATCTAGAAGGTGATAGGGAACAGCCAGCATGGATTTGTAAAGAACAAATCATGTCAAACCAATCTGATAGCTTCCTTTGATAGGATATCAAGCCTTGTGGATAAGGGAGAAGCGGTGCATTTTGTATACTTAGATATTAATAAGGCATTTGATACAGTCTTGCACAACCACCTTAGTAATAAACTGGGGAAATACAACCTAGACAGGGCTACTGTAAGGCATGTGCATAACTGGCTGGATAACCTTTCTCAGAGTGTAGCTACTAATGGTTCACAATCCTGCTGGAAGGGCATAAGAAGTAGGGTTCTGCAGGAGTCTGTTTTGGGACCAGTTCTGTTCAATATCTTAATCAATTTAGATGATGGCCTAGAGAGTACACTTATTTAGTTTGTAGATGCAACCCCTCCCAGCATGGTGGTAAGTGCTTTGGAGGATAGGGTCATAATTCAAAATGATCTGGACAAACCAGAGGTGATAGGTCTGAGGTAATAGGTAATAGGTAATGGTCTGAGGTAATAGGATGAAGTTAAATAGGACAAATGCAAAGTACTCCATTTTAGAAGGAACAATCTGTTTCTCACACACAGAATGAGAAGCGACTGTCTAGGAAGGAGTACAGCAGAAAGTGATCTAGAGGTCATAGTGGACCAAAATCTAAATGTGAATCAGGAGTGTGACAGTGTTGCAAAAAAACCAAACGTACATGATTCTGGAATGCATGAACAGGAGTGTTGTGAGCAAGACATGAGATGTCATTATTCTGCTCCACTTTGCACTGATTAGGCCTGAGTTGGAGTATTGTGTCCAGTTCTGGGCACCACATTTCAAGAAAGATGTGGAGAACTTGGAGAAGGTTCAGAGAAGAGCAACAAGCATGATTAAAGGTCTGGAGAACATGAGCTATGAGGGAAGACTGAACGAATTGGGCTTGTTTTAGTTTGGAAAGGAGAAGACTGAGAGGGGACATGATAGCAGTTTTCAGGTATCTAAAAGGGTGTCACATAGAGGAGGGAGGAAAAATTGTTCTTGCCCCCTCATGATCAGAAAGAATCATGATCAGAAAGAATTGCAGCAAAGGAGGGTTAGGTTGGACATTAGGAAAAACTTCCTGTCAGGATGGTTAAACACTGGAATAAATTGCCCAGGGAGGTTGTGGAATCCCCACCTCTGGAGATATTTAAGAGTGGAAGGTGGTTGGTCCTACCATGAGGGCAGGGGACTGGACTTGATGACCTCACAGTCCAGTCCCTTCCTGTTCTAATGTTCTATGATGCTATGAAAATTCTGGTCAGTTAGTGAACCAATTAAATGTTACGTTTAACCGATTAAATGGGGGGCAGGCCGGAGTGCCCCTTATCCTCCTCTGCTCCTACCTGGCTGGGCCCACCCTGCTGTGGGATATGGGTTAACTGGTTAAATATTCTGGGATTTTACATCCCTAGTGCTTGATCCCCAGGCTGCCCCCACTCTGCCTCTTTCTGCCCCCTGAGCCCCTCCTGTATATGTTGGAACAGCTTATGGCAGCATCTGTGAGTGGCTGGGAGGGAGTGAGAGAAGTTTGTGAGGGCTGTTGATGGGCAGGAGGCTCTGGGAGAGTGGAGGGCAGCTGCCTGTGGGTGGGTGCTAAGTACCCACTGAATTAGCACTTCAGTTCTGTTGTCTATTCTTTGGACCTACACAGAATAGAAACACACACAATGCTTTGCACGTTGTCTCAGGTTTTTTTACCTGCTCCCGTTTTTACACTTGCTAGCTAAGTCTCCTGTGAAAAGTAATACTTTGTTCCATATTGCTTCCCCCTAGCTAGCAATCTGCTGCTGCAAGGAGGCAATGAGAAGGGACAGTAACAAACAAATACTGCTTTTCACAGCAGACATAGGGTATGCCTACATTACAAAGCTGCTAGCCACAGGGTTGTGTCAACACAGCTGTACCAGGCAGTGTAAACACTATTTGTTAGTACATTTGGCAACAGAAAACTTCCACCCCCTACTCTTGAGTGGCGTTTACACTAGTACTTGCTGCAGCAAGGTGAGTGTGTGTGTGTGTACGCATGCCCATGAACAATACGAGCGTTGTCGCTCAATTACCACTATAGATAATGCCTTACCCAGCCCTGGAAAGCTGGGAGTTCAAGTAAGCCCTGGATCTGGAGGGGCATAGGTGATAGGGGTTGGTGAGCCTGGAGCAGGAGCTTGAAGCCATGCAGCTGGGTTACTTCCCCTGGCTGCAGAGCTAGAGCTTGCCATCTCCTACTCCATGGCTAAAGCTGGAAGTCTGAGCCCCACCCCCTCTAGGAATGTGGGGGGACTCTCACCAGCTGCCTGTTTTGTGGGGGGGGAGGGCAGAGCACAACCCAATTGTTTGAGGCCCTGTGCCCTGCTGCTGCAGGGTTTTTGCAAAGTAGACACACAAACCCATAGTGAAATTAGACAAGCAATGTGTGTGCAAGATTTGTGGGGAAGACATGTTGTAGAGAAAGTTAGTGGGTTTTCTAAATTGCTGACTCTTCAGCTTTTAGATGGCTCACATTCTATTTAAAATATTACGTTGAGGTATTGAAGCGTTCATGCTGACAAGGCTGATTCGAGGGCTGATTGAATACACTTTTTAGGTTGATTTTTGTTTTAAATATGGGCTTAAAAGGATACAGTGTGTGGTGACTGTGAATCTGGAAGTAAACAAGGGACTATTCCCCACTAGGGATGTTAAATATCAGTTAATTGAATAGTCGCGTAACCTCATACATTCTTATCAGTTAGTCAACTCTTCTATAGTACCCAGGGATAGGGCCAGCCGTGCACTCCGGCACCTCTCCCGGGGAGCCCCTGGCCAATCCGCATTGCTGCCTCTGTCTCTGTATCAGAGGCAGCAGTGCAGGGTGCCAGGCAGGAGCTGGTATGCGGGGGGAGCCAGTTTAAAAACCAGCTCGTCGCACAGATGGGCTGACTGTTGCCCCGTGCTCCTGTCCGGGGGGTTGCAAGCCGGAGTTGATCTGTGCTGCCTGACACATAGCTCTTAATGCACTTTAAATGCAGAGCTGCAGCAGCGGTAGGTGTTGGACCTATCACAAGCCATGACTGAGCTGGGCTGATGGCCAGCCTGTTGTTAAAAAATTTATTGGTGGGGAAGTGGAAATGCATGTAGTCTATAGCATTAACCTATAAGCTTTTGCTTATCAGTTAATCAACTATCCTATTACATGCATATTCCCCACCATTATTCTAAATTACTGTTTTTAAGTGATCTACAGGTTCATTCAGCTTATTGGCAGCAAGAGGATTTTAATTAAGTAAAAGCTAATATGTGGGCTGTGGAACGCTTAAAGATTTTACTTTTCACTTAATAAAATTGATATGCATGTTCAAATAGGCCAATGGGCCCAAAAGCCATCTGTCTCTTTAAATTCCCTAGTCCATTTGAAAGACTTCTGCCAAACCATTTAAATATCATACTTGATATTTCTAAATATTCTAAGAACGTGTGCAAATTGTGATGGCTGCTCCATTGAGACTAGATTTTGGGGTTCACAATACCGTGTCTTGTATAGTATTGTTGTTCAACATACAGTTTTGTCCGAGCTGCTCTGTTTCACCCTGAGGTTTTTATCACTATAATAATGAATTTGATACTTTTATCACTGTTGTAATGGTTAATGGGACTAGTGAGGCGGAAGGCCAAATAAAGAGCCAAACTATTGTTGGCGTTAACAACATCGGGGTGAACTTGGTTTAGTGTTTCTCAAATGGAAAGGGGTGAAAGTGATGCAGAGTTTAAAAATAAATGTTAGTGGAATAGGGTGAAGGAAGTAGGACTGGCATAGCAAAATTATAAAAACAAGTGTCATTGGAAGGAGAGTTGATCAATTAAACTGTCTCAAACACTTGAGAAATATTCCAAAATTATGCAAGAAAACCAGCTAAAACTCATGTGCTTTGAGATAAGACTATTAGTGCAAATGGTAGTTATTCCAGTGAATGTTTAGATTAGTTATTAACCTCAAAGGGAGTTAATATTCGGGACGTGGAAGATTTAGCCAGTGATTGTTACCCTTAAGTGGGGATGCTTATCAATTCCGCTAATGGGTAAGGTTGGAGCAATTTCCCAGCTACCTGCTCTAGGCCTGCAGTGGCCCTGCCTAAACTTGGTTTAGCCGGTTAAACGTTAGGTTAACTTAATGGTTCACTGAGAACGCAGGATTTTATGTCCTTAAAGAACGTTACCATGTAAATGACAAAATGTATCCAGGATTAATAACACTTGCCCCCTCAGATGTTTGCCCATGTCATGCCATTGCCAGAGGTTGCCATATGACTAATCCTTTTTAGATTTATTGTTTAGTCTGATTTGGATGATTTTTGTTTTTTTTGTTTTTTTTTGGTTCAGTGCAGAAAATAACTGACCTTCAATAGGCCACGAACTTTCCCTAGTTTTAAGTTTGATAGACCACAAGTAATTAATAACTTCATTAAACAGTGCGTTTTGTGTGTGTGTGTGTGTGTGTGTGTGTGTGTGTGTGTGTGTGTGTCCTGTGCGCATACATACATTCTGTTTTTTTCCGCAGTCCTACTTCGTCACAGATTATGATCCAACAATTGAAGATTCCTACACCAAACAGTGTGTGATAGATGAGAGAGCTGCCCGGTTGGACAGTAAGTGTTTTAAAGCATCATCAAATATTGGTATTTAAACAGTCTAATGATTATTTGAACTTGAATTATAAAAGGCTTGTACTAGATCAAACAGTACAGGCAGTCCCCGGGTTACGTACAAGATAGGGACTGTAGGTTTGTTCTTAAGTTGAATCTGTATGGAAGTCGGAACTGGCGTCCAGATTCAGCCGCTGCTGAAACTGATCAGTTTCAACAGTGGCTGAATCTGGACGCCAGTTCTGACTTACATACAGATTCAACTTAAGAACCCCAGGCATCCCCAAGTCAGCTGCTGCTGAAACTGATCAGCGGCTGATTCCAGGAAGCCCGGGGCAGGGGCTTCCTGTAGTCAGCCACTGGTCATTTTCAGCAGCTGCTGACTTGGGGACACCTGGGGCAGAGCAGCTGGGGTGCTGCTGGGTTGGTCCAGTGGCGCCCAGAGCGGCGCTACGGGACCAACCGGCAGCGCCCCAGCTGCTGTACCACAGGCGTCCGGAGCAAAGCCGCGGAGCATGCGGGCAGCGGGACAGCCCAGACGCGCCGTGGCTATCCTGCTGCCCTCGGGCTCCGCGGCTTTGCTCCGCTCTGCTCCCCCTCCCCCTGGTCTGGGCTGTCAGCTGGCCGCGTGTTCCGCTGCTTTGCTTCCTCTCCCTGGTCTGCTGGAGACTAGGGAGAGGAAGGGCCCCGTTTGTAACTGCGGATCCGACGTAAGTCGGATCCGCGTAACTTGGGGACTGCCTGTATTGTGCTATGTATTTTGATTTATGCTTTCATGATTATCCATTTAAAAACTTATGCTCCAGTCTTAATGGCATTCACTGACTAGCAAAGACCTGATCAAACTTAAAACTTTATATAGGTTTAGTGCCAATTTAAATGCCTAACAGAAGTTATGGCTCTGCAAGTAAATCAAGAGCTTCTTTCTTTAGAGATACTCAGCACTTGCAGTTTCTGTTCCCTAAAGGAATCAAAATCTTATTTTTGGGCCTTGATTTCTTAGAACATGTTGCATCTCTAAAATCTGGGATTTTCTGGTCCAGTAGAGACCATGGATGTTCCAGGATCAGAAAGGTCCTGGCATGCTGCAGGGTGTGGGGGGCCTGGGAGCCAGTGCACAGCTGTCAGGCTGCGAGGGGGAATCAGGATCTGGCAGGGAATGGGGCGGAAGGTATTTGAGCTGGTGTGCACCTCAGCTGGGCTGCGGGAGGTGGGGCAGGGAACTGGCAAGTGGCTCATCTGGGCTGTGTTGGGAGCCAGAAATCCCATGGGGAATGATTTTGGGGGGAGGGCAGCGGGGGCAGGGGGCTTTAAATGACCTCCCCAGTCTGAAAAAGGTCCTTATCTGGGACCAGTTGGGTTTAAAGGGTGCTGGACCAGGGAGGTCTAACCTGTATAGACAGAACTTCCTCAGCTCTTGACCTTTCTGAGCAGTGGCTCTGGTACGATGTACTGTTGTGAGTGCTACCCAGGCGGTATGTAAACTAGTCCATTGAGACTCTTGTTAACCTACTATTTTAGGACACCCATCCAGGCACTCTTCAACAGCTATTTTAGCCTGGCATGAACTGGTCAAAAAGGGCGACAAATGTGTTTTCAGGTCTGGCTTATGCAGACTTAATGCTTGTGATTTGAGCCACTGCCATAAAGAGTCCTTTACTTAGCAAGATTCCAGTGAATATAGACAGCTATCTATAGCTTCATTGGAAATAAAACTTCAACATTTTTATTAATGACCTGGATGAGGGGGTGGATTGCACTCTTAAGTTTGTGGATGGCACTAAGCTAGAGGAGAGGTAGATACGCTGGAGGGTAAGGATAGGGTCCAGAGTGATCTAGACAAATTGGAGAAATTGTGCTAAAAGAAATCTGATGAGGTTCAACAAGGAAAAGTGCAGAATCCTACACTTGGGATGAAAGAATCCCAAGCATTATTACAGGCTGGGGCCCAACGGGCTAAGTAGCCATTCAGCAGAAAAGGACCTGGGGATGACAGTTGATGAGAAGCTGGATGAAAGTCAACAGTGTGTCCTTGTAGCTAAGAAGGCTAATGACATATTAGGTTGCATCAGGAGGAGCATTGCCAGCAGATCCAGAGATGTCGTTATTCCCCTTTATTTGGCTCTAGTCAGGCCACATCTGGGGTATTGAGTCCAGCTCTAGGGCTCTCATAATAGAAAGGATGTGGATGCATTGGAGAGGGTCCAGCAGAGGGCAGTCAGAATGATTAGGGGGCTGGAGCATATGACCTATGAGGAGAGGCTGAGGGTTTTGGGCTTATTTAGTCTTCAGAAGAGAAGACTGAGGGGGGATTTGATAGCAGCCTTCAACTTCCTGATGGGGGGGGGGGGGGGTTCCAAAGAGGATGGAGAGAGGGTGCTGTCTGTGGTGACAGATGGCAGAACAAAGTGCAATGATGTCAAATTACAGTGGGGGAGGTCTAGGTTGGATATGAGGAAAAACTATTTCATTAGGAGGGAGGTGAAGCACTGGAATGGGTTTCCTGGGGAAGTGGTGGAATCTCCAACCTTTGAGGTTTTTAAGTCTTGGTTTGACAAAGCTATGGCTGGGACGATTGACTTGGGGTTGGTCCTGCTTTGGGCAGGGGAATGGACTTGATGACCTCCTGAAGTCTTTTCCAGCCCCAGGATTCTGATTCTAAAACTACAGAAGTAATTTTTCATATGCTGGGGACATTTAGAGATTTTTCTTAAAGAAGTGATCATGTTTCAACTGGTTAAGGAGGTAAAGTTTTACAAACTAGGAGCATAAATTTAGTAATTAGTCTTTCTACTTTTGTGCAGTTCTGGATACAGCAGGACAAGAAGAATTTGGAGCTATGCGAGAACAGTATATGAGAACTGGAGAGGGCTTTCTCCTTGTCTTCTCGGTCACTGACAGAGGGAGGTAAGTCCGAAAGCAACCATGAAAGCCTGAGCCAATACTCCATCTGATAACTCTTCTGTGAGGTTTTTAGTAGAAATTGAGCTGCCTAGGTACATCTCTGCTGGAACCAGCCAGGGGCAGGTTGCTACTAGTGGGGAAGGTGCCTGAAGTGAGCACTTCCTGAATCCAGCACCTTGAACCCTTCCCATGTCTTAACTTCCTACCCGTGCCCTCTCCTGTATCCATATTCCCTCCCTTTTAGTTAAGTTTTTTCACTTACTGGCATTCCTCATTTCACCAAAATGTCAGATAAAGCTTTTGTTGTACTTGGATAGCCCTTTCACATTACTTGTGTTTCCAGGCAAGAGGATTTTCTTCAAATTGATGGTGTTTTATAATTAAAAGCAAAGGTTTAAAACATCGGGAGTGCCCATGTAGACTTTGTTGGGAAGACCAATTTGGCTTTGTGAATGCTAGCTGAAATTTTGGACTCTGTAGTCCTGTTTGCACACAGTGAGTGTTTTGGCTAGCAATTTAAAACCTGGGTTCCTAGAATTAAAATCCTAAATGGTATTTGAAAAAAAAAAATTTAAATTGTCCTATGTGCTTTGAGCGTAAGAATAAAATTTGTATCCTTCATAAATATTTGAAAACTAGCAAAAGGCTCGTACTGCCATAACACAATCTTCTGTTGTGTTAAGTAGGAATACCTTTTCAAACACATGTATACACATAGCTGATACTAATACAGTAAACTTTCGATAATCCAGCACCTTTAGGACCCAGGGGGTGCTGGATTATCAGATATGCTGGACTATCGGGAGGCGGGAGGCTATGAGGGGCCAGGGGTGGAGTGGGGGGGGGAGGGTGTGCCCCTCGGTGCTGCGGGACCAACCCGGCAGCACCCCAGCTGCTCTGCCCCAGACTTCCCCAAGTTAGCCACTGCTGAAACTGACCAGCAGCTGACTCGGGGAAGCCTGGGGCAGAGCAGCTCCAATTATCCGGCTGCTTGGAGCACTTCCGGGTTCCAGATGGTGCCAGACCATTGGATACCGGACCACTGGAGTTTTACTGTTCCTGCCATTCAAGGAAAAACAGATATCTGTAAAGTTGTATCAACCCTAGTCTTAGGTTAATTGGGACACGTTACATTTCCGTTCTCTAAAGCAGTGTTTCTGAAAGTGCTCTGTTAAATCAGCGAAATCACTTTTAGAAACACATTAACTGGCCACCCCAGTTTATTTACTGGCGCTGCAGCTATGGAGCCTTGTGGCTCCCATTGGCTCTGTTTCATCCTTTGCAGCCAAGGGCAGTTGTGGCAAGTGGTGGACCAGCCCATGCCGTTTCTCCCGGTTCCCCTTGGCTGCAAAGGATGAACGGAGCCAATGGGAGTCATGATGCTCCGTGGCCGCGGTGCCAGGAAATAAACTGGGGTGGCCAGTTAATGTTTCTGGAAGTTACTTTGTGGAACACTTTCAGAAACACTGCTCTAAAGGATCAAAATAGGTCCTATAAATTACACGGTACTGAGATGTGTTAAGCTTCATTTTAATTGGGTGAGCTAGCTTAGCGGTTACCTAATTGTCCCATACATGATACAGTATCTTATTTTAGGACACTTGCAACCCCATCTCTTCATTTAATCATACCCATGTACAGGGCTCGACAAATAGTGTAATCTACTTGCCTGTGGCGAGTTGATTACACCCCGGAAGAGCTAGCACGGAGCAATCTGCACATGCGCGGAGCACCCTGCCCACGTAGGATGGGTGTAATTCCACTTCAATTTTTTGTGACACCATAGGTTATGAACTTGTACATATAAATCTTCCTTACTTTTCTTTTTCAGTTTTGAAGAAATTTACAAGTTTCAAAGGCAGATTCTTAGAGTTAAAGACCGTGATGAATTTCCTATGATTCTAGTTGGTAACAAAGCAGACCTGGATCATCAAAGACAGGTAAAAATGGTTGGCAATATTGTATATTGAGAATCTTAATTTCTTTGTACATGGCTTTTATAGGAGTTGTCAAGATGATTGATTTCAAATTTTTAAAACGAGTAGTTGGAACAAATGACTTTCTTCATGCGATATTTATAATTAATCACAATGGAAGAGAAATAAAGGCAATTCAACAGCTGCTATAGTTGATGTTCTTAATTTTTGGGGACAACTTTCTGGATCAAAATATTAAGTTCTTGCTACAGCTACTTCTCTTATCGGCTTCTGGAACTCAGGTGCAGGCTAAATTTATTCATATATTGGGTTGAACAATTTCAGGTGTGAGCTTGTCTGATCTTCATTAAATTTTCCATCTGCTGTAGATTTGAGAGAGTTTGTGTTTCCGTCCAAGAACGCCCCATAAACATTAAAGATCTAGGATCACCAAATTCAGTATACAGCTTCCTCGTCATAACGTAAAGCAAGGTCAGGGTTTGATTGTGCCAGGACAATGGGATGTGCCTGGAGTGGTTCTCAGAAAACTATCCAGGAAAGAGACACTAAGCAGGTAATAGGGGATGGCTGGAGCCACCCCACCCTCTGTCCAGCACAACCGCAACGCCAAGCCTCGCACTCCCCAGGTACCCATTAGGGCAGGGCTACTCAACTTTGGAAGCCTGGGGGCTGCAATGATACTCACAGTTCATGTCAAGGGTCACAACTTAAGCGTGGTTGCATATACATGCAAATAGCTTCTTTCACACTGATGGGTATGAATACAAAGATTAAGGCAAGACCACACAACACGCAGGCCTCATTTAAGTTAGTTCTGCGGATATTAATAAAATGCAATATTTACCTGATTTCCAACCATGTGACAGCACCTTTAATGAGCAATGACAGTCTAGGAATTTAACTACAGGCAGTCCCCGAGTTACGCGGATCCAACTTATGTCAGCTCCGTACTTACGAACGGGGCTTTTCTCGCCCCGGAGGACACGGGCGGCGGGACCGCCCAGATGCGCCGCGGTCCCGCCGCCCATGTCCCCCGGGATGAGAGAAGCTGCTCCGCGTCTCCCTGGTCTGCTGGGTTCCCCTCCCCCCAGCAGACCAGAGAGATGCAGAGCAAAGCTGCGGAAGACCCGGGCGGCGGCACCGCGGCGTGTCTCGGTCCCATCGCCTGCATCTCCATGGTCTGCTGGGGGGACGGGGATGCAGCTAGTGCGCGCCCCCCCCTCCCCCCGGCAGACCAGGCTTTTCTCGCAGACGCCTGTGGTAGAGCAGCTGGGGTGCTGCCGGTTGGTCCCGCAGGGCTGCTCCTCGGCGCTACTGGACCAACCCGGCAGCACCCCAGCTGCTCTGCCCCAGGCGTCCAAGTCAGCCGCTGCTGAAACTGACCAGCGGCTGATTCCAGGAAGCCTGGGGCAGAGAAACTCTGCCTCGGGCTTCCTGTAGTCAGCCACTGGTCAGTTTCAGCAGCGGCCGAATCTGGACGCCAGTTCTGACTTAAGTTGAATTTGTACTTAAGTACAAACCTACAGTCCCTATCTTGTACGTAACCCGGGGACTGCCTGTACTAAAACGCATATTAATAGAAGACCATGATATTGACTACTTTTTTGTTTTGGCTCCCATCTGCGGGCTGCTCCCATCTGCGGGCCACATGTTGAGCCCAGCATAAACCCAAACCACACTGTGGGCCCCAATGAACAGGCCGCATGCAGCCCATGGGGAGTAGCCTTGCTTTGTGGAGTTTAGGAAGCAGGATTGCTGCTTCCCCCCAGTCCCTGATTAATTCAAGAACATTGCTGACTGTTCACCTCCATCAGGGAGTGAGTGGGTGGAGAGTGCACAGTTTGCTGCATTCCTCACTCTGGTTGGGGAGTACAGGTGGAAGGCAAACTTGTATCTGCCTCAGCTGTGGGATGTGCTGTGCCTTCTGGAGCTGCAGTGGCCATGGACAAGTGATTCTCACCTGGTCCTGAACTGCTGTAGTGAGAGAGCTGGGGTAGTTCTTTCCCAGGAGCAGCCTGCTACTGAACCTTTCATCTGCAGCCCCACCCAAGAGCAGTAAATGAAGCACGTACATTTTCACTTAATTTTCCAAAAAGAAATAACTCCAAAATTGAGCTCAATCCCCAATAAAATACATTACACACTTCAAACAGATTGGCTCCTGAAGTAGACTGAGAGGGTCTTAACTACCCAATTCAAGCTCTGATATCTGGTAGAATATCTTGGCACCTCTCCCAAGTTCACCAGTTATGTTTTTTTGATATCTTTAGACATATTTAGCAGATAAGATGGCAAAGACTACTTTGGATATGTAAAGATACAGATATCTGCCTGAATGTACAGAGGATGGGATAGTACTTCTACAGTGTGTGAAATGCCCTTATCAGTAGATGCTTCCGTTGTTGTTGTTGTTTGTTGTTGTTAAATATCAACATCATTCTGAGAGGCCATAAAATGGTTAACAGATATGAGAGAGAGAGAATTAGTGAGGAAGATTAACTTTCTCTTCACCAGGTGTTGGAAAACAGTATGTCAGTCCTTGTTTTACTAGAAGAAATTACTCTGGTTCTAGACTATGGCAGATTCTTGGATCATAGCCCAAGAATTTTGAGCAGTGTTCTTAAAGAGAATCTTTAATGCTACTTGCTAATTTTATCAAAATTATGAACTGCCTTGTTTTCACTGGGATTTATCATCTTAAATTAGCTGTCTCAGGTTAAGAGCATGCCCCTTTCCCCCTTGAGCATAGGGACTTCATTGGAAGAGAGGCAACAAGTTAAGTTTAGATTAATACTGCATCTGCCCAGGCTTATTCAGCCAAAGTACTGAGACGCTTCTGTGGATGTTTCATGATCATCTGATCAAAAGAATGATCCTCAGGATTTTCATTGTCCTACAAAGAAGCATGTCCTGACTTTCCTATGCCACCTAAACTCTACAGTAGTTTGCTTGTATTTTTATGAAACATGCTCTCCAGGCAAGAACCTTTGGTTATGTCAGAATTTATAGCTTGCAGTAGTTTCTGTGGTATCTTGCATGTAATTAATGCTTTGGACAGACCATATTCCTTACAGAGAAGCATTGGGGGAGCTTTCGTTGTAATGTGAGGAAGAGCCTTTTTATAATGGATCATAGAACAGTTGATATCCATATCAGAGAAAGTAAACTGTAAAAGTAAGAAAGTAACTTACTTTTGATCAGTGGCAGCTGTTTATTAACATGTGGTACTTATAAGACTGTATCCTTAATTTTCTGTAGCTTCCTAGCTAATGTTCAGTTGATCTAGCTGTATCATGCAATTGTTTTGTGTATGTAAACATAGGTGCACCTCTGTGTTTTTACATTAATAAAAACCCATTTTGTACTTTGGGATGTACACAGGAAAGTGTTTCAGTGCCATAAAATACAAGCAATTAATAATCTGAGTTTTGTGGCATCTGGCTTTCAGCAAGTGTTTTTCAGACTATTGCACAGGTAAATGGCTATGAGATTCAAGGAGGTCTAATGTAACCTTGATAAAACACCACTAGCTCAGTGGGTTGTTGCTATAGGGCAGGGGTGCCCAAACTTTTTTCAAAGAGGGCCAGATTTGATGAAGTGAACATGCGTGAGGGCCGACCATTTTGCCTGACATTCTTTGAACCATTAAAATTAAATGCAAATTAACTATTTTATGCAAAGTTTATTGCAAACGGCATACTTTTCATTTCGTCACATGGATGACAAATCTAAACAGGTGTTAAATCACTCTGCCTTTCATCTGAAGGCCAGATGAAAAAAAAAATCGAGGAAGCTGAAATATATGTCAGGAACATTGTAAAGTACATTACATATTATTGGTAAAAAGGTTGTCTGTCAACTTTTAAGTTCAAAAAATATGAACAGGAACATAACACCAAGTATACATGTTGTGTCCAAATATATTTATAACTGATTTAGACCAACTGACATTAACTGAGATTTTACAATGTATTCATCTCAATACATATGGATTCGTTGGGGGCCATAAAAGATAGATATTGCCAAATTACCTGTGGGGCCGTATTAAACCGGAACACGGGCCGCAATTGGCCCGCGGGCCGGACTTTGGACATGCCTGCTATAGGGCATTGATGGAGTGGGTATGAGGAAAGACCAACCCTATAACACTGAGCTGTTTGAAGGACTTTTTGGGCAGCACTAATGGAGTTAGACCTGTGGGTAGGGTACACAAATATGTCCACTATGGCTGCCTGATGAAGGAAGAAAAAATACTTTTGAGTTGCAAAAGAATACATAAATACAAAACTACAAAACACCCATGTGAGGTAAGTAATGAGGTTTCAGCAGTGTTACTGGATCCTTCTGTAGTTTTGGGAGTTCCAAGAGAGCCATATATATGCACTTAATTAGATTCCTGGTCCTCTGGTCCATATTTCTAGGAATATGGATTTAAGAGGTTGGAGTTAATATAGGCTGCAAAACAAGTCTTCAGATTGCTAGTACAGCCAGTCACAGCTTGGTAAAAATACCTCCAGTTTGGCACATGACTTGGTGAACATTCTATTCTCAGCTGCTTGTTTATCATAAATGTATGCTGTACAGTAATTTCTCAAAGTACTGTATTAATGTCACTTTAAGAACATTGATTCCCTTTCAAAGGAGTTGAAAGAAAACATCAGGTACCTAACTTAGCAGCTTTTCCCAGTAACATGTTAGGGGCAGCCTTATGGGCTGCTAATCACAAACAAAATGGGGTCAGGCCTTCATGAGCCTCTGGATGGAACGCTTTCAAGGAAAATCCAGGGTGCTGCGGGGAAGTGGTTTGTGGTTTAGTAGGGTGATAGTTTTCCTCTGAGTCAGTACTTAAGTAATTCATTAGCACAGCACTGTGCTGCCAGAGGTGCTGTTTTTTGAGGTGAGACTTAAACTGCACAAAATTGACCTCTTTTTAGGGAACCAAATTTTTCCTGTCTAAATTCACACTCCATTTGAACATTACTGGTCGCTGTTTATGAACTTTTGTGTATTAGTGTGTTAAACAGCTGCCACATTCCACCAACAAATGTAGCTGTAGCTTATTAGGGGACAAAGTGACTGTAGTTACACTGTGTGAATTTTGACTTCTATGGATTAATTAGGGAATCCAGAATAGCTTGGCAATACAGTCCTTTCAGATTTGTTTTTCAGTTGATAGAGCAAAATAGACCTCCACACTATAGCAGAGCTCCATTCTTTTCATGTGTATTTTAAAAGAGTTTATGTAGCATTAGAGGTACTGGGAGTTATGAATGCACTCTAGTCCAGAGTGTCTCGTAAAGAAGGGAAGATTATCCCTAGTTTGTGGGGGCAGGGAGTTAGATGTTCTGTTGACTGTGTGCTCTTCAAATCATGCAAGACTATGATTTGGGTTATATACAAAGCAGAGGAGCAGATGTTCTTGTGAGGCCATTCTGTAATGTTTGACTGTTGTAGGACCAAACTTGGTTTGAGTGCTTATCTCAATGCAGCATGCCAAGCATTTGTCACCTTCTGTTTGGATATAGAGCTCTGATAGAGAACGAACACCAGACACAATACATGAATAAATTACTGCAAAAGAAATCTTCTCCCTATAATGACCTAATCCAGAGCTAATGGTAGACATGAAGTCCCCAGGGATCTTGATGTGAAAGATTGGCTAAAGATCCAGGGCTTGGTATGCAGATAGCAGCTGTGTTCCCCGGCATGGTGGCGCTCTTCACAGCAAAGGTAAAATTCCATTTTCTATGGAGAGTGTTTCTTGTTACTAGTCTTGTTTCCACAGGAATTCAGTTCCCCAAACCTCATGTCCTGCTGCCCCAAATAAGAGGAACTACTCTGGCCTTGCTTTTGCTAAAAAATACTTAGTATCATGCATGCAGAGTTTATTACGCTATTGGAAAAAGAGCCCAGCACAACTTACTGTGAGGATGGGAAGAAAGAAAAAGATCTGCACATGACAGTCTTGATCAGGGTGGGCAAAATCAGGCCTGCTGAACATCCTGGTCCAGCCTGCCAGAATATCCTGGGCTACCAATGACCTACAGCTCATTGGGATCCTAGGGGAGGCTTCCTGGCTATTGTGGCCCCACAAGATGCTCAAAGCGGCTGCCTGCTGGGGCCAGTGTGTGCATCTCTGCATGGTGCATGCTCCGTGGAGGGGAGAGATGTCTACATTCTGTCCCTACCCCCAGTACAATGCTTGCAGTTCTCGTGGGTAGGAAACTGGCCCAGGCAGCTCCCATTGATCAAGCTTACAGGCGTGTGCAGCATATGGAGACCTGCTTCGATGCTTCTCCTCTTCCCCCCTCCCCCAAGGGGCGCACCACACAGAGCAGACAAACATGCTGGCTCCAGCTGCCACCCACTCTGAGTGGCTTGTGGAGCCATGGCAGTCAGGGAGCTTGCCCAAGGGTGCTGCTGGCCAGGAGCTGCCTAAGGAAAGCACCTCTCAACTAGAAACTACACTTGGCACCTTAATCCCCTGCTCCAGATCACAACCCAGACCCTCTGCACCACCCTCCTACACCCAAGGTCAGAATTCTCTTTTCCCAGATTCTGCACCCCAGTCACCTACCCCAGCTCTCCATCCCCTCCTTCACCCAAACATCCTGATAGACCCTACAGTCCCTCCTGTACTCCAGTCTCCTACCCTGAGCTTCCTCCTATACCCAACTTCCATCCCAGAACCTGCACCCCCTCCATTAATATTCTAAAGTGTGGTCACTCACCACTTTACAAATTCTTGTAGTGGCCCCTCTCCCAAGACCCCCCCCCCCCCCCCCCCCCCCCCCCAAGACTAGGTGATCACAATGACCCCTTCTGGCACTACTGGCACTTCACTGCCTGAACTTGGATCAAATATTGTGATGATGGTGGAGTGTCATTCTATCAAGAGTCCTTTATAACAAGACTATACATTCAGAGAATGCACATAGCAGCCCAGTTATGTTTGTATTAAGAGAGCTAAGGCTACTGATTGAACCCCTCTGGTTCAGGATGCTGTGGTCCAGACGGACCCCAGATGTTGCTGGACCAGAGAGTTCCAGTGGCTGTCTGCTGAGAGTTTGGCAGCTCCTGGGAGCCAACAGCAGAGCCCAGCTAGCAGCCCCTGGTGGTTGGGACTAGGGATGTTAAATTGCAGGTAATTGACTAATCGAATGGCTATTTGACTAGTTGATAGGGCGTCTCTGCATTTGAAGTGTAGAAACAGCCCTAGGGAGTCCCTAGCTGACCCTGGGCTCCACATGGCACTGCTGCTTTGAAATGCCGGGAGTCAAGCTGGGCTCCCATGGCGCTGTTTCAAAGAGGCAGCGTCACATCAGTGCTACTGCTTTGAAGTACCCTCTTCCTTCCCCTATCTTTGCTGCCTCTTTCTGATAGCCGCAGCAAAGGGCAGGGGGGAGGTGATGGGGAAGAGAGGCAGGAGAGAGTGACTAGTTGACAAGCTTGTCGACTATCCAATAACCAAATGCTTATCAGATAGTTGACTAGTCCTTCACATCCCTAGTCGGGAGTGGGGCAGGCAGCTAGAAGAGCCAGCTGGGGGGCCAGCACTCGCAGGAGACCCCTGACTTCACCTGGTCTGGCAAACACCCTTGTTTAGGTTCTGAGGGTGCCAGACCAGGGAGGTCCAACCTGTACTATTAATGTTCCCTCACACTTGGAGAAAAATGGTGTCTGCATGCAAAGGACAGTAGCTCACACCAATCCAGCTTTTAACGGTTTAACAGATTTTATTTCCATGCTTCAGATTTTTACCTTTTTTCCTTCCCATTAGTATTTTCCTTTTTGGGAAGTTATTTTGAATTTTATCTGAAAAATTACCTCGCTAACTATTCAGTATTATGTACCAATGGCATCTAATATCAAACAAGGATTTTTTATTTTTTTTAGAATAAAGGAAACAGAGCCCCAGATACTATTAACTTTTGTGTCTTTCAAAATTGTAGTAAAAAGAGGAGAAACAGATCTCTCCTCCTTCTCCTGGCCTCCTTCTGAATATAGCTGCATTTTCTGTTAGAAGAAATATTAACACTTGCAGTTTACTTCTGGCAAGCTTGTCAGTGTTATGGGTTTGTGGTTAAGAGCAGCTTTTCCTGAAAACAGTGGTCTTAAATTATCCATAGTCTGCTGAAATATGTTTTGAGAGCAAAATCTGCTTTTCCATGTTGCTAGTACAGGTTGAACTGCTCTAGTCCAGCACTTTCTGGTCTGGCAACATCTGTGATCCAGCAAGATATTAGTTAGCTGGAAGTCCACTCATCATGGATTTGGTCAAGTTTCCTACTGTCCTATAACGTTTGTTTACAACCAGTGGTCCTGGCTCTGTGTTCAGTGCTGTTGTTTAGCTCTAATTTACCCCCAAATGTCTTCTAAGAGCCCAGTAAGAAGTGGAAATGGTGGCAATGCTGCAATATTCACTTTCTATTCTTTAGCAAATGCTCTGGTTCAACACAGGTCAGGTCCAGAAAGTGACAGAGGGATTCCACCTGTACAGAAATAATGTTAATTAAAAAAAAAAAACCACAATCCTAATTTACCTCACTACTAACATTCTGCTGTCAGTGTGCTTCTTGCATTTTATTTATTTTAGGGAAGGAAAATCTATTGGTTAGCTTCATTTTCAGGTGGTCCTACATTGGCACACTTTTTGCAGCATTTATAAACTGCCAAACAGGTTCTACTTTATTAAAAATCTCACAATTTAAGAAATATTAAGCCACTTGACAGTGCTTTTCTACATTAGTCTAGAAGAGAAGCTCTACAAGTTATTTGCATATTAAGCAATTGCTGTACATTCATTTGCTACAGAAAAATAATAAATAATAAACAAATATAATAATAAATACTCCATTATTGCTTTATTTGACTTAAACATGCAATTTTTAAATTTAAGAAGTAAAAGCACGTTATTGTATTAGCATAATTTTAGACATATGCTTTTTGGTATGCCGTAGTCCATGCTACTAATTTCTCATTTTCGTATAGTCTTACTGAGGTACAAGATGTTTTCAGTGTTTTTTGTAAATTATAGTCTTTTAACTAAATTTAACACAATGCAGAATATTTCTAAAAACATGTCAGTTCATTAAATCCCTCAGAGTAAATTAGTCACCTCTTTGGTGTACTATCCTTTTTTTCCTTTAGACTTCACTTCTTAATGTTTTATAAGCTTTTCTGCTTTTTGACATAGTTTTTTGCATACATTCACCCCATCAGGTCACTCATTTATTGTAGACTTAAAGAAGTATTAACATCTTAATTACCAAGATTATCAGCAATTTGAATCACACTGGAGGAAAATAGAGTATTGTTGGTATAGCTGTAAAAGCTCAGGATGGGAAACTCTCACTGTGTCATTCTCTTTATATCTAGTAAAAAGACTGAGAAGTGTTATAAAAGGTACTTCAAAGCTCAGATTTGCACTATGGAAGGATTCCTCTGGTAAAAGCATTGTAGAAGATTCCGTAAAGCAGCTTCACAGGCCCTAGCGTGGAGGTCATGTTGGTTGGGGCTAAATGAATGCTAGGGTGGGGTGGCAACATGCAGTGCTGTGAAGATTTTAGTAAAAAAACAAACTGCCATAATGTAGGCAAGCTCCTAGGGCTTTGTAAGTTTAGATTAGGGCTTTAATACACTTTAGCCCATTCTTTCTCCTGTGCTTAGTCCTGTGCTCTGCATCATGCACAGAATCTCATATGAAATGTTTGAACAAGTTAGCCGTGTTCATGTTCAGAGCACTTTTGTATGGTAACTGAAGCATTATCCCTTTATTCCTTCAACTTGTTATATCTGCCATTGAGATGCTCAGCATCAGATATGCATTGTGTACTCCAATCACAACAGGTATCTTCATAATACTCCCTTCAGGTAAAAATCTGAATAAATAGCTAACTAAGCCTTGTGCCTTTAAGGATGTTGACAGATTTACAACATCCTATAGTACTCTGAACAAACTTTATGGAATGAAAAAACTATTGAATTGAGGCTTAATTGATATTTTTTGATTGAATTGATTTAAACTTAATACCTTTCGGTTTACAGTACATTACAATAAAAATGAAATTGTTTGTGCTGTAGTGTTGTATGTGCATACACTAGTTCAAACTGAATGCTCTACGAACAACTATAATAGACTTGGGTTTTGTCTGTTGCATATTTGTCATTAATCTTTTGTCACTCGGGTGTGAAAACACCCCAAACAACAAAAGTTTAACCACAAAAAGAGCCAACATAGACCCTTGTTGGGGGGAGAGCTTTTTCTGTGACAAAATAAAACCTTCTCCTGGAAGCAAAGAAGGCTCTAGCACTTCCCTTACACTGGTGTAGCTGCAGTGTTGTAAGGTGTGTAGTGTAGACATAGCTTCAGATGAAAGCCTGGAGTTTAATATATGGTGTTATACTTATCTCCAAGAACTGGAAGGGACCTTGAGAGGTCGAGTCCAGTCCCCTGCCCTCATGGCAGGACCAAGTACCATCCCTGACAGATTTGCCCCAGATGGCCACTAAATGGCCCCCTCAAGGATTGAATTCACAACCCTGGGTTTAGCAGGCCAATGCTCAAACCACTGAGCTATCCCTTCACTCCGACTAGAGGTCATCTTTCTGATTCAGCCGATGGCCAAGACGGTCCATGGTGGGACCCAGTCCTTACGGAAGGACTGAACCTACTGAAGTCTCATACACCTGTGTGTTTATCCTGTGCTGGAACTTTGATCTTGTAACCATGCTAAAAAAGCCAACCCCCTCTTAGGGTGGGTGTAGGGATGTTAAATTGCAGTTATTCAATTAGATGATTAGTGGATGGAATTTCAAGATACTACTCGATTAGTTGATAAGGAGGGCCCTTGCTACACCTCCCCCCTGCTGCTACTATGCCGTTTAAACATAGTAGGAGCCTGGTGCACAGTAGCCCGGCTCTTACTACATTTAAACTGCAGAGCTGCAGTGGGGTTAGGAGTCCCAGTTCACACTGCCCCCCGCAGCTAAACCCCACTGTGGCTCTTAAGTGCCTGGCTCTAGGATGCTGCAGCTCTGACCTGCCCCATGGAGATGTGGCTGGGGGGAGGGGAGGAGACTAGCTTTTAAGCTGACTCCCCCAGTACCAGCTCCTGCTTCACCCTCCCCTTTGCTGCCTCTGACGCAGAGGCCGCGGGGTGGGTGGGGGGGAATGAGTAGACGACTCTCTTGCTTACATCCCTGGTGAGGTGATGCATAGTAGGTGTATTAGCATGCTTGTAAGGTGCTTTTATTTTCAATAAATGTTTTTTCTGAGACATGTTTCCATTTCGGAATAAAGAGGTGTGCCTAGAAAGAACCGTGTGGTAACTTGCATCTGCAGCAATCTCTCCATTATCAGCCTATGAAAAGAAAGCAAGCAGATCCATTTAGTGTGGCAGACCATCTTTGTTGGGAAATACATAGCCAAGGCAGGGAACTGTGCAGCCTGGACATGTATTCTGGTCTGAAGGCCGTGAGATGCAGGTCTCTACCCAAAAGGCATCAGGTGGGGAGCTGGAAGCTTGAGAGTGAGGGCCCTTGCAGGATCAAAGGGGGGAAATTGCCAAATGGTGGACACCCTGTCTTCTTACTCTAGTGTGCCCTACCTTTTAGACGTACAGGTCAGGGAATTGCACACAAGAGCGTACCAGCTAAGCTCTGTTGTGAAGCTGCTACACATGGTTTGGGCCAATATTGTATTGTTAGCAACTTGATTACAGCAGCTAACCAGGAAACCAGTGAACTTTTCAGTGTCCACTGAGGCATCGGTTAGAATGTTTGGAACAAAGTATAAAATCACTGCTGATATTAAAAAGAAAAAAAATAATGAAGAGGACCTAAATTGATAAAGTGGTAAAAGAGGGTCAGTTAGAATAGTCTAAATTGCTGGATAAACTGTTCTTGAACATTTGAAAGGACCCATGTGTTTGGCTGTATTTATATTCATGAAAAAAGAATGTGGGCCCATTTACAGGTTGTGCAGGGAGGGACTATTTCCTGGAAAGCAGTGGCTCTGAAAAGGACTTGGCGGTCATGGTGAATAGCCCACTAAACATGAGCTCCCACTGTGATGATGTGACAGAGCTCGTGAGCTTTGGCTATGTAAATGGGCCTACTGAGTAGAAGTAGAGAGGTTGTGCCACGTGCTGTGTTAATAGCAAGACTGGCTGAGATAGTGTTCCGTCCTATTGTCAGCACTTCAAAAAGGATGTGGAAAAACTGGAAATTATCTACAGGAATAATTGATCCAGAAAAACTGCCTCAAAGACTTGACTCTCAAACTTGCACATATCCAATGAAAGGTTGAAGGTTGGCTTGATTGTCTATAAATGCCTGCGTAGGGAAAGGATCGGTTGAGAAGGGTCTGTTTTACTTCAGCAGACAAAGGCATAACAAGATCTGATGGCTGAAGCTAGGCACATTCATGCTAGAAATAAGGCACACATTTTAACCCTGATAATTAACCAGGGAACGTGACATCATCACTTTAAATCTTTCTCAAAGATGTATTGTAGCCCAATCAGAAGTATAGGTTCAATGCAAGAATTACTGATGGAAACTGAAGGCCTCGTATACAGCAGGTCAGGCCTTAAAAATATCTGTGAAAAGCATGTTCACTCTTTCAGCTTCTGTACTCTTCATGTTAACTGATGTAATTTATCTAAGAAGCATTATTATTTTTAATTTCTCATACTATCTGCTGATCACTCATAAGTTTTCCTCTTTATCCCTGCCCTTCTCCTTTGTCCAGCTTCTGATATTTCTTTGAGACTGAAGCTAGACATCTAGTTAAATCTCTCCTAAATAACATTTTATTTTTTTTCTCCTTGACTTCTGTGTTTCTGCACCCTCTTGCCATTGATATCTATTCTTTATCAGGCCAAAATGTAATCTTTGGTGGCCTTCCTTTGTAGCCAGTGTTTTGCCAAGATCTGTTTCTTCTTTACCACTAAAAATCTGCTCTTCCTCCCTTTGTGGCTGTCTAATATCTTGACAGGTAAAAGGAGATGCAACAAAGTTGGGCCGTCAATAGTACTTAGCAATGCTCTAGGAAAAGAGACTAATACAAGAGGCATATCTTTCCACAGTGGATATAGGTCCAGAATTTAAAGCGCACACTGCTTTCCAGCTTGCCTGCTGAGCTGTCTGATGGCTCTTTTTGGGGACTGTAGTCTGAACACGACTTCTCGAGACTGAATGATTTTGGAGCAGGATTTTCCCAGTTATTCAGCATTTCCACTGACATCTTGAGTCTTTGCTTCAACTTGTTGCTATATCAGACCTTTGGCCTTTCTTTGAGTCATGTGCATAGAACACAGCCTTAAACACAGTCGTGCCACATAACCCAACCAGCAAAGCCTGCAAATGTGCAGCGTAGACAGGATGGTCTGTAGATCAGTTTTCTCAAGGATCTATTACAGGTGATCCATTGGTCCCAAGTAATGACAAGGATTTTTCGAAGGTATCCATGATGGAAACTGTTCAGTCTCCACTCATGCTTGGAATGTCTGACCCAGTTTTCATAACTGCAGGGGAGGGTACGTGGGAGCAAGGCTGATTTAACAGACATGTTTGTGTTCAGGGTTAGAAAATGTGTAAGGTAATTTGGCCAGAGGCAACAACAGCATTGTTGATTCTTGCATCAAGTTCCCTATCAAGATTAAGTGAGCTAGTAAAATTGAGCTAAGATAGCAGACGCAATCCATGTTGTCCAGACCCTCTGATGCTGCTAGCAGGAATGGTATCTCTAAGATCTATTAAAAATTGGCTGTCCACAAAAGATGCTTTCCCTATTTAAGCAGTTCTGTGAGGGAAAGAATTGAAATGAAGCAGCATCATAGTGATATGAAGCAATGCTCCATCATAGCTCCCACTGACTTTGTCATCTCCTCTGTTCTTATGTGTGCCTTTGAAAACGATCTTGTGTATTAATTGTGATTCTGTGGTGGGTGGCAGCTTGTTTAGCATTGGATGTTTCCAACATAGAAGACATGTCACCCAGCTTACTATTCGGGATCTGCTTGTCACAGATGAACATTTTGGGCTGCATAGTGTATTGCCATTAGAATATTTTTTTTCACTGAAACGTATCCTATCAAGGCAAAGCTGCTCAATTTTCTTATGGACATTTCTGTAACCTGTGTACTTAACTGAAATTCGAAGAAATGAGAGGTATGTTTTGAAACAGCTGTGCATTAATATCGTGCACACTTAGTTCTTATCTAGCAGCAGCTATTTGACGTTTGAGTCTTGATAGTTTTGATTCATAGAAAACGTCATTACTTTGCTTTATTATTGCAAAACCTAAGTGATGCTGTGTACTGTTCATGTGTGGTTGGGCTGGTTAAAAATAGGTTTTAACAGGATTGACAGCACAGTAGATACTGCTGGGTTATCTAGATGATTGTAATTAGTATTTGAGTAGGGTTTGTGTACTCAGGCTTTCCTATTTAAGGAGGAATACCTGGTCATACATGCTGTTGCACAGAATTTGAAAAGTATTTAATAAAATGGAAAGCGTGGAAATTGTTTAAAGACTATCTATGGACAGAGCTTTGGTTTTTATGCTCTTCACACTAAAAATTTTAACTTTTATATTTTAAATTTACAATTGTGATTTTGGTGGATAGCTTTACTTTTTAAATACCATGCTTGAACTTGTACTCAACACTTTTTGAATTTTATTCCTGAAGGATTCAGTAGTTGGTTACCTACCAATTAAGGTAATTCAAATGCAAATTTAGGGAAACAGCTACTTACTGTTTTCATATGAAACAGTGTTCACCATGTAATGTGTACACAAATCAGGATATGTCAATGGACTACTTGGAGCTTATTTTTAATAACTGCTTTGTGTTTCAGGTAACACAAGAGGAAGGCCAGCAGCTAGCACGACAGCTTAAAGTAAAATATATGGAAGCCTCAGCAAAAATGCGATTGAATGTAGACCAAGCCTTTCATGAACTTGTCAGAGTTATAAGGTACGTCACTTGTGCTCTGAGGGAACATAAAGAATGCGTGAACTTTAATAACAAAGTGTTGTCTTGGAGAGAGAATGCAATGCGGGATAACCAGGGCAAATTCTGTTTGCACATCTCTACCTCAAATGTTAACTGACTGTCTGCTGACCATGTGGCAAATGTGTGTGTTAGATGTGAATATTTGCATCTGTTTCAGCCATGGGGATTTGATAGAATCTTTTCCCTTAAACCTTCAAGATTTCTGGTGCCTAGGTATTGAACATAGTCCATGAAATCTGCTGAAGCTTCAGTGAATATAGCTGGCATTCAGCAGTTGAATACTGGCTTGGTGTAAAAGGCATGATACTCCTTTTATTATCCCCCTTAAGGGACCTTATGTAGATCAATCAAAAGAAAGCAGGCTAGAACCTTGTTACTAAGCTCTCAGCCTAGGCTAGCAGGCTGCTTGGTTTAGCGCACAGCCCCCAAAACACTACAGGCACAGCAGGCAAGCAGAAAACAAACTAGACGGACCAAGAATTGGTCCTCTGTCACAATGAAAACTGCATTGTGTAAAACTCCCATTTGCTGCTCCTGTCTGGCAGGTGAATCCCATAATGTTAGGCCCTCTTTAACCCACAAGAAAGCCAAAAAGATACTTCCCAGAAATTGGGTGTACATTTATCCAAGTTCCAATCTCGTGTACCAAAAATACTGTTTAATCAATGACAAAACTCAATGCCTCCTGGAAGTAAATGCATGTAAAATATTTTCCTTTTTCTCCCAGTCAGAAGGCTGAAAGGATAGTCAAATTAGATAAGCCTTGAACAGAGTCTGTTAGACCAAAATGAGGTGCTTTGAGCACACTTTTGCTTCCACTTTGTAGATTTTCAAATCTTCTTTTCCTGCAGACATACTCTTCCTGGTTTATTGATCATTGGTTATCCAGGTAGCATAAACACTGTTTTTTGTGTTTGTAATCTGGTCTATAGTGTGGTCATAGGGCCAGAGATGACAACTATATTTTCAAGAGTTGGCAAAGATTATGCTTTTTTTGGCTAGAGGCAGAGGAGTAAGACAGAGCTTTCTTTCATCCTCTACCTCATGGATTTGACTTTTATTCAGAACTATAATTCAGACTTGATTTTTAATTTAAATGGTACTCGAAAACAAACATGTCTTTCATTCTCCAAAGAGGATGAGTTATGCTCTCACTTGGATGCTGAGTAACTTCAGAGTAGTATCTTGGAACTCTACTTGTTGCCTGTATTCATTCATTTAAATTGCATCAGAACAACTACTGTCTCATGGAATTTCCTTTTTAGTTAAGGGGAAGCCCAGGTGTTTTGATTCAAATACTTGATGTAGTTTCTAGAACCAGGCAGGAATGATGATGGTTAATTAACCATTGATACTGAGATTCCCTAAATCCTATTCTTCCCAGGGGTTATAAGCAATAATATTGAGACACACAACATCTTAGATTTATTCTAAAAAATGGCTACTTAAGGTTATGTAAGCTATTATCATTGAGGTACAGATACAGGCCCATTGTCCAGTATTTGGTTACAGGCACAATACCTTTTTTACCTTTGTGCAAGCCCATGAGGGTAGCAGTCTGTTACCTGGAAAACTTGCTAGGTCTGACATGAACTGATGTATGCCTATTAAGTATTCACCAGTAGTGTTTGTGGTATGTCTGGACAGGGACTCTTTATGTTTGTAAGGTAGCTAGCTCACAGTCTCTAGGTGCTGCTTCAATACAAATAAAAATCATGGAACGTGTCTAGTTGACCCAGGTAATGGTAGTTGAGACCAGTTTTGCTAGAGCAAGAGTATCATAAATACAGTTTCTAAAATGGAGGATTTGAGTTAAACTTATAGATGACCTGAACTTTCTTTTTTACATTTTTTTTTAAAGAAAATTTCAAGAACAAGAGTGCCCTCCTTCACCAGAACCAACACGGAAAGAAAAAGACAAGAAAGGCTGTCATTGTGTCATTGTCTAAGAATCCCATGAATCAAGCTATCAACTGCCAGATTAATTTTTCTTTCCACCATTTTGCATCACTTTGGGTATGTCTAGCCTTTTGTGCCATGTCCTATAAATGGTCACCAAAATAGCCTTAGTCTAAGAAGCTGGCTGAATATAGTCCTAGAAGACCACTCAGTCATCTCAGGGCAAACTTCAAAGCAAAACACTAAGGCTGCTTCTTTAAAATCACAGTTCCTATTTTTCTCCCTTTAAGAGCTCGAACCTTGTGGAATTTTATTCATAAAGGAGATGAAACAAAACCTTAGAGGACAAGGTGTTCAAATGAAGCATAAAAGTTGTCTTACTTTAATTTATTTTCACTTCTGACATTTCATTAGCTACTATTACGAGGGAGACCTTTAATCAAAGTGTATTTAATAATAGTATTGGCTTTCTGCCCTTCAGCTAAATTAGATTTCAGAGTTCAGCTAGCCTTAAGAAACCAACACTGAATTTCATTGTCAGCAAAAAATGTTTCAGCTTTTGTTTATGCTGCAGCTTCTTTTCCAGTGGCCAAAAGTCTACTTCTTGTATTTATTTTATGTATCCAGAAGAGCTACAGGATGATTATTATTACTGCTATTATAATGTGGCCAAATACCTGGGCTCATTCTGGACTAGCCATTTCACTTTTACAAAATTTCACATCATTGTTAGGGAAAAAAATTAATGTGTCTTCCTTTGACGTATTTCTGGGTAAGGGATTCAAGAAAACTAAAATGTAGCTGTTTTTGTTTCATGTAATATAAAAAGATGGATTTGATCTTTCCAATGTCAGAGATGATTAAATGTTTTTGCTATATACTTTTATACATTATTTTCTTATCAAACTAGTTAACAAGTATTTTTATATGTTTGTAAGCAAATATGCTTTCACAGCATAACTTGTGTATATGTAAAGATGAATATTTAATTCTCACGGTTCACATTTAACTGACAAAATAATACAGGATATGCTGAACTGTAGTGGAACTTCTCCTTATTGTCCTGGTTATACCCAGCAATGGCCAATCATGTGCCTGCCCAACTTACCTCTAGAGAGTAACGTTTGGCATGCTTTCAAGTAATGTTCAGTGTCCCTTATGAAAGACTGACTATTATGTGAACTATATTAAACTGTAAGGCTTTTAAATGACTGTTTAGTTTAACTGTGGGTGGCTTTTGAAAATTTTGAGTTCTGTGGATTGTGTTTAAACAATTCAAGAGTATGTTCCCTAATTCTGAAATACGCAGTGGTATTGCACAGTTGTCACCTTAATTGAATGTGTCCAACAGTTCTATGAAGTGTGGTTATTAAGCATACCTTTGTACAACTTCAGGTGCTAGAATTAAAGATGATCTAACCATTACCAAGAGGTGAGCACATTGCACCTTTGTTTCTTTTAACAACTGACGCTCTTGTTGGGAAGAAGGGTTAACAATAACTGGAAGGGGAGATAATAAGTTTGCCTGTATTGTCCTTACATATGTTCAGCCTGACAGGAGCTTGACATTTGATCCACAGTGATATTCTATGAATTGACTTAAAAGCAACTAAGTAGAAATGGCTTCCTGATTCAACTTATGCTGTGACCAGTGGCTGACATTAGAGAAATATGGAATGGTAGTTCCCAAAATAAACCATTCAAAATCAATGTCTTGTTCTTGGCTATGTTTTGATATGGTAATTGTTGATTGCTCTGCAAATAAAGGGAAAAAAAACTAGTTATCTTGAAGACAACTAGATTCTGTCTAACAAGCCAAGTTGATACTAGGAGTGACCCTGGGAGACTCATAGTAGAAGAAATAAGTTGCTTTAGGAAACTTGGGTTTTCTCATTGACATTGCATACATCCCATGGCTATTTTTCTGAGAAACAACTTCATGTTTTACAGACATCTAAAATGCTATCAGCTGGCAATGGGTCATTATTTCAGTAACATCTAGAATTTTTGAAATAAAGGTCCTATGGAATGATTGGCAGTTTTTCCATTCTCAGTCGAAAATTGATAGCCTTTTTTTTTTTTTTTTTTTTTTTTTTTGGGCTTAAGTCTTAGAGTCCTTTCTTTTTTCCCTCAACAACTTTGTGTCGTGTCCCCCTCTCCTCCCCTTCCCCCCCGCCCGTAACAGAATTTTTTCCTGGTGGGTTTTTTTGGGGGGGGGGTTGGTATTTTTGTTTCGATCATCTGGCAACCCTACCACTGCTCCATTCGTTGCCTGGCAGTGGGGGTGCAGTGTGAGAACAGTTGTGTGCCCCCCCACCCCCTCCATGCCCAGATGCTGCACCTCCAGCCTGCTCCTGCCCCCTACCTCCTGGCCAGACACCCTTACCTCCTCCTGTTCCTTACCTCCCACCCAGGCCTGGCACCCCCATCTCTATTCCATTCACTGGCAGAAAGAGGAGGCCACTCAGCTCTCACCCCCTGGCTCCCAGAGCACAGGGTGAGTGGGCCCTGAGGATAGCAATATTCCACCCCCAGACACCTGCATCAGGCGTTGTACGGGTGGAGTGTGGGCAGGGCATGGTGTCGTGTTCTGTCCAGAAGACACTTTTTTATGTAGAGAGATTAATCATGTCAATTATCAATCATAAGTTGTAGATCTTCAGTCATGCAAATGGGCACTGTTATATGGCTCGGTTTGACCTTGTTCTGAATTTTGATGTAGTTTGGCTCTTTGGTTTGAAAAGGTTGCCGACCTCTGCAGAGAGAGGGGGGTTGGTGAGTGTAGTGAGCAGGGGGCATAGCCCCCAAGTTGTCTTAATCACTTTTTTGAGATTCCCCTTTGGGACTTCCCCAGCCCTTTGGGGATGGAGGGGGCCGAATTCCTCCCCCCCCATTTGTAGAGGGACATTGTTGGCTGTTCCCCTTAATCAGAGTGAGGGGAAGTGCAGTTTTCTGCATTCCTCACTCTGGCTGGGGAGCCCAGGGACAGACAAACCTGGACCAGGCTTAGCCAGGGGCAAGCACCCTCCTTCCCTGGCTGTGCCTGTTGGAGTTGCAGTGGCCATGGAGAGGCACTTCTCACCTGGCTCCAATTGGCTGTGATGAGTGAGCTGGAGTAGCCTGCATACTGAACCCTGAACCCCCAGCCCTGCCCCACAGCAATGGTTGAAAAGAAGAACATTTTTTGAGTTAAGGAACCGAGTAACACCCAGTACATCTTGTAGTAGTTCATAATGGAATAATGCTGCACTTGCCAGCCTAGGGATTGTGGGGTTGAGGAAAGACCTTCTAAAAATGCTTGTCATTCCTTGTGGTTGATTGACTCTAAGAATTCAGATGTCAATATATAGACACAGACCATTGTCTGTTCATAGCTGATAACTACTTAATCTAACATTTTGCTGAGATCATCACATAATTAGGAAGAGCTGAAATTCAACTCCAGCAGGCTAGAAGTGGACAGAGGGAAACACTTCCAAAGGTTTGCTCTTCTAGTTGGGTCCATGGATTCCAGGAGACACATTGACAGATCCTCAAGACAGTCCATGATGTGTGTGTTGCTGGGCACCTGAACAACTTCATACTCGCTGCTACTCTTCATCCTTGTTAAACTTGGCCTGGCTCCTTGTTTTCAAAGCTGTGAATGGCCTGTTCTTAGGACACTGCCTCTCTTTGTGGAAGCTCAACCCGTGGGAATTCATGACATTTCCAGAACAGTGAAATGCTGGTGCAAGGGGGCGCATGGAGGAATTTTTACCATAATGGCAGCACAAGGGGGTGGTGCTTTCTGAAGTGTGCCTAAAACTGCTCCAGGAACTTGTACATGCCCCAAAGCTCTGTATACTGTGAAGAGATGTGAAGTGCACTCATTACCTTGCTGTCTTTCAGAGCGACACAAAAACACAAGTTTGTGCTGCTAATATACATGTTTCCCCCACCCCCTCAGCGTGGGGGGGCATGTAGTGAAGAAACCCTGTCTGAGAAATACCGGCCGCCAACTTTAGCTCTTGTTCTGCAAGGTGCTCATGTTAGAAAGTGGGCCATTGTATGAAAATGTGAATGAACCAACTGGGTTAGGGATTTCTGCCAACTTGCTCACTTCAGTGGGAGTTGCTGTGGCAGTTCGTATTTCAGCTCTTAAGTACTATGTCCTCCCACAGGACAGCTGGTGCTGCTTTGGTTCCCAGCACTACGGCAAGCTAACCTTTCTGTTCCAGACTACAAATAACAAACACGTTGTACAGTGTTGCAGAGCTGTGCAAAGGAATGGGTGGGTGGGTGATCTTCTTCTACCTGTTCAATCTACTCATTTCCATCACTGAGGTATTTGACTATCCTGCCTGGAGCATTGGTGGACTGCCTGTAGCCCAGATGACTGTCAATTTTAAGGATAGGGCAAAATAAATCTGACTAAAGAACTTTGGCAGGCTATTCCTTTTCCTGTATCACCTTTTTAACTGGGATGATCCCTGTTAGGCTAATAGGAGTCCTTGCTTCAGGCCCCAGGGCTTCAGCATGCTGCTGCCTAAGTAAATCCACTGTCTTTGCAGCTTGGCATTTGCTTAAGTTTTCCTTGATTGCATTGCCAGTCTCAGGAGAGGAGCACCCTAAGCATTTTCAGTAAGTTAAAACTCACCCCCTTCTCCCCCAGTATCCCCTCGATTAGTTGCCATAAAATGCATGCAAGCACTATTACATGGCTGATATGCTGCAGGAGGGAATAAGGATCCATGAATTGCTGAATTGCTTCCTGGGGTTAAAAGTCCAAAAGTTGCCCACTTTCACAATAAATCTTCTACCATTTTCCAACGTGACGGCATTCTAAGCATTAGACAACCACAAGGGACTGTTACAAGATAGTTGCTCCACATAAAGGGAGACTAAAAGCTTTTTAGAAATTGTTCCCCCCCCCCCCATGTTGAAATTAGCACATTAGATTAACTCCTGTCCACGAGCTCTACTACAGCAGTGGTCTTCATTTCTTACTGTTCTTTAGCAGGAATGTTGCCCTAAATTCCATCTAGCATTTACTTTAATGGGGAGAAGGTTAAGAGGTGAGTTGATCAGTCTGTAAGCACCTAGATGGAGAATTTCCCACAGCAAAAAGGCTTTTTACTTGAGCATGAACAAAAGCTGGATCCAATAGCTGGGAGCTGAAGTCAGACACATTCAGACTAGAAACTAGTGCGTGCGCGCGCACACTTTTTTAAGCGAGTATTAAATCCGGTGAACAGCCTCGGTAGGTGCATGGATTCACCACCATTTGATGTTTCTTTAAATCAAGAGTGGGTGGATTTCTTGATGTTTCTACCTTAACTAGAAGGTTCATGCTTAATTTGGGGTTTTCTGGTTAAAGTTCTATGATCTGTGCTACTCATCAGGTCAGATTATAATTGTCTCTTCTAGTGTTATACTGAGCCTGCTTGTAACTTTTTGATTAGAGCTCTTGCAGTGAGATTAATTATCCAGTCAATTCCCCTGATTATTTTCAGATTTGAAACAATTGCCTCCAAGCAGGAGCATGTTTGGGAGGGGGGTAAGTAAAGTGAATTCAGTGGAGGGAAGACTTAAGCAGTAAGTTGGGAAGGAAACTGGAAGAAATCATGAAGGGAATTAAAATGAGGAAGGAACAGCAGTCTGGGTGGGGGGATTGGGATCCATTCAGACTACCCAGATGAGTGACAGTGAGGCCCTGTCAGGTGAGGGAAATGGAGGAGGAAGTGACTCTTAGATGGAGAAAAGGAGAGACTAAAACTGAACAGGCAGATATGAAATGGGAGCAGTGGTGTAAACCAAGGCAAGAGGAAGAACATAAAGTTCATGAGGAACAGTAAACACAACATTGCTTATGTATAGAAAGCCTGGTGCCACAGTGTGACAATCACTTCAGTGTTTGCTTCAGATCTCATGGGTGCAGTTCTGTTTGGAAAAGCCTGTCAGGAGTGCAGCAATCAAAGTCTTGGCGTAGAGAGAGGTTGAATATTCTTGCCATCAACAATATTCCTGACCCTGTCAGAGCTCACTGCAGAACAAAGAGAGCAGGTTACTAGCAAGATGCCACAGAAGTGACGGGCCGATTCTAAGCCTTAAATTGGATCTTCCAAAAGGTAGGTATCTAGTAATTGTATAACCATTGGTAATTGGAGTAAGTACTTTCCCTCAAAGCACTTCAACTACCTAATTCTCAAAACACCACCTAAGAAATAGATATTATGCCCATGTTTCAGATGAAGAACTTTTACGGCAAAGAACTTAATTTACCTAACACTACAAAGTAAATCAATGGCAGAGCCAAAATACAAGAGAAGTTGTTTCCTATTCTTTTTGCACAGCTCTCTAGGGCAATTGGAGAGGAAGCTTTTATGTTGCTAAAATGCAGGGCATGTCTTCGCTACAGGCTGGAATGATGGGGTAGCAATTGATACAGCAGGGGACAATTATTGCATCCAGTATATGCGTGATAATGGCCTGCTGATGGCTCTCTTGTTGACTCCTGTACTCTTGCACTTCTTCTTGAGTTGGAGGAGTAAGCAGAAGAGCATTTGTAGTTGATGCTGCAATGAAGGCACCACGGTACAGTAAGTAGCTCTGAGTACATCAACTCCTGTTATGATTTTCATGTAGCTGAAGTTGATTAACTCAATGATCTCCCACAGTAGTGTAGACCAGCCTGCAGTTAGCATCTATAAATAGGAAAAAAAAGATCTGGCACAAAAATAACTGAATACATACAGTACTGTGTATTCAAATAGATTTACTTATTTTAATGGTAGGTTAAATTTTCTTGTAGTACTTTTAGCAGGACTATTTCTTTATCAGACCAACGTACTCTTGTAACTTTCTTTCAGATGATGCACGAGAACTGATGTAATTCTCTTCCTGTAGTTAGTAGGTATTGCATTAAAATATCCAGAAATGCTGCACATGCTTGTAACTCTTACATTGACAACCACTGGATGTCACTGTTGCTAGACATACAAAAATGTTTAAAAGGTCTCT